>NC_089494.1:36453050-36780050 GCF_036850765.1 Saccopteryx bilineata
GCCATATTGACTGAAAACATATCTCTGTAGAAAACTTAATTCAAGGTGTGTGACTATAATTTTAATTTTTCAGTGGTAAATTCAGTTACAGCACATTTCTCTTTCCTTTCTACCAAAATTACAAACAAATCAGCGAAGGGGGGTATTGTTGAGGAGGAAGAGGATGACAGACAAGAAGGAGGCAAACGGCACCCAGAACGTTTCACCTCCATTTTTGGTGGAAACACAGTACAAGTGTTACGTTTAGTTTCCCCTGCTCTAAAATAGCACTGTTAATTTTTTCATTTGGTGAATTCTCACGCAAGTGCTAATCACACGTTTCTATAAATTATATTAATTTAACTTATTTCCCTAAATGTTGTTCTGCAGTGTGTAGCACGGATGTTCTCGGAGTCTTGGCGCTCTTAGCTTGTTGCAGTTGGAATCGGAACAGAAACATCTGAAAGGCATTATTTAGAAGGACGGGTGCTGGAGCTTCTGGTCTCACCTTTTGCTCTGGTTCCCAAATCACAACTGTGCTTTCCCTGTGTGTCTAATGTGTATGTCCTGCCCCCTCCATCTCTGACATTGTCCCTGGGGTGGTTTTTTAGAGAAAGCCATGTCATCATGCAAGTATAGGTTAAACAAATAGTAAATTTAGGCAATCACATTTAATGTTTCATGGTTTAATTTGCAGGAAGGTGACTTCTTCAAATTTAAAAGACAAAGGAGATTGGTGTGGGCTGTAGTTTATCCTTTTTTTTGTTCCTAAACAGGAGTACTCATACTTATGAAAAATACCTCTGTTTTTCTTGACAGAGTATGATTTCATCCATTGTAAATAGCACATATTATGCCAACGTGTCAGCAACCAAGTGCCAGGAGTTTGGGCGATGGTATAAGAAGTACAAGAAGATTAAAGGTAAAATTTTTATTTTTAAAGCCTATTTTCAGTTTCTTAGGCCAATGAGTTGTTGATTCTCTAGAATTTATGCTAATTTTAGGCATAATTTTTAAACAAAAAATTTTCTATAATTTTTTTATAAAGGTAAAATTTTTCATATTTCCATCAAGAGTTTCAAATTGGCTTCCTTAAAAACATTAGATGGTATTAGAAATAAAGTATAATTTTTAGTATGTATGTGAAGTGTATAGTTTTCACAAAAGATGCTTGTGAAGGTTGAGATCTTTCAAAATATTTTGAAATGGTTTATTTTCCATAAGCATGTTTATTTAAAAAACTAATCAATAAGTCATTTCCACTAATATATTAATGGAAATTTAAGAGCAGTCATTCTCAGTTAAATCAACACTTACATTACAGTTTAAGTACCAGTTACACATTACAAAGGCTGTTGTGGTATCAGTCAGTCTTTGATCAGAAGTGGAGTCATGATGTGTATATTTGGCGACAATACTAGAGCAATGGTTAAAGCAAAGGGACTTGGCTGTCAGGCAGGCTTATGTGCAAATCTTGGTCTTCCATTCGCTAGCTGTGTGAGCTGGAACAAATTATTTCACTTCACCAAGACTCAGTCTCCTCATCTGAAAATTGAAATAATGTAAAGTATCTAAGTTGCTGGCTAGCTATGAAGACTAATAAGTTAATACTAGCACAAAAACTATCTCTAATTAATAGCTATGATAATATAACAATAATTAATAGTAGTAAGTTGTACTTGAAGGAATGTCTTATACATGGAATTATGTCTGGTTTCTTATATAGTAAATGCCATGCTATATAGACCAGCCATCCTTTTGAAAGTATTTGTGATAATTTGCCTTTGAACATATGTCAATGTTGGAAAAATTATGTTTTTTTCACTCTGGTTCAAATGCTGTTTAATCCAAATGCTACCAGTGTCTGAGGGGATTTGGGCAATTTGGTAGTTGAGGGTCTTTCAGTCCATATTTTGCATGGTTCTGACAACATCTGCCACATTTTATTACAGGTTCTCATAGCCTTGTTGTTAATTCACTGCCCCCTCTAAGGGCCCAAAGACATGTACGGTGTGTAGGTAAAAGTGAAGGATGGGTTTGTTTTCCTGCCTGCAGGCTTCCTCCCGGGAGCCAGAGTGGGGAAGTAGTGCCTGTTGGTTGTTGAGTGTTGGGAGCTTGTTTACAAGGTTACCTTTCGAGGAAATGAGCTCATATGCATTGGTGGCACATTTCTGATTACAAAGGAATGAGAACGTTTCATGCTAAATATACAATTTATAAGGAAAATCAAGATGTTGAACTACGCAGGAGAAATTAAATAACACAGAATTGAGTTAGGATCTTTTTCTTTTGAACATATTCTAAAATTCTCAGGACTCCCTAGATACTAGTTTGGGCACTTGCTTTGGAATAGTCTTAATATTAACTCTTGTACAGAATATGATGAATAACTCCTTCTCATTGTAAGACATGATTGTGTGGTTCAGAAGGGTTTCTTTTCCATAAGTGTTGTCTCCAAGTATTTCCTTTAAAATAAGATTGTTCAAGTGCTTGAACATACCCTCTTTGGCTAAAAATCAAAAGAATCACACAGCTTCAAGGTCATTTGTTAAATCCCATTTACTCGCTGTTATAAGCGAAAGGAAGAGAGGGTCCTCTTTTAATAGTCTGGAGTATAAATCCAAATTCAGAATGAGTGGAAATCCTTCACTGTAGTGTTTTCAGAATTGCCACTACAGAATGTGTGCGTGTCTGTGTGTATGTGTTCTCACGCACAGAACACTTAAGGCTTCTCCTTTTCTCCTTTCTTCCTTAGAAATCCAGTTCTTCAAGTTCTTCCCCCCCTCCCCGCCAAGATAGTAAATGCACAGTTAAATCTTTAAGTGCCGTAAAAGCAGACTAAGACCTTGATTTCAATCAGGAGGTCAAGGATCCACACACCTGAAGAGGCTGCTAGACACTGTGTACACACACTGTTCAAAGAGACAGAGCTAGTCATTCCTGTTGAAAAGTGTGTGTATGCATGTGTGTGTCAGTAGGAGGAGAAAAGGGAAGGTTAAGGTATGTGTGAAGTAAACACAAGCTGCCGTAAAACAGTTCAAGTGGTGTTGATTCATCAACCAAGGGAGTGGGAGGAAAAACAAAGAATTCATGACAGGTATAATGGTGTACAGAAAATAAACACCCAGAGAAGAGTGTTTTATTAACTTTCGACCCCCAGAGAAAAAGAAATGTTGGGCCCGTCGCATGTTTCATTTGATAGAAGCTTTATGCTATGAATAGACGTTGCTGTGGGAGTTCCTAGCTAGTAGAATCCATTTCTCATGAGAAAGGAATGATTTTGTTTGTACAATTTCTGTTTGTGTCCATCCATTTTCAAAATGAAAAAAAGAAGAAGAAAGAAGAAGAAGGAAATTAGAAGTAGCGAAAGCAGAATTCTGCCTTAGGGCTCTTGCTGGGAGCTCCGCAGTCAGGTAGTCAGCGTTCCCTTTCCCTCCGTTTTCTTCTCCCCGCCCCCGCCCATCACGCTTTCAGCCCAGAGTTACCTATTTCCATGTACCCTGGCTGGTACACAGTATAGAAGAAAATCTCAAGCTATGATGTCCCAAACTAAAGGCAGGCTACATTGTTAAATATGTTTCCTATTATCTGCTAATGTCTGTTTTAATAAAACAGTGGGAACTAAATGGTTGCTTCTTAATCAAAACCATGGTTTCCTAAACATAAGCTATGTGATTCTGTTACAAATTGCCACATATAGATCTCCTAGGTCAAATTTTTTTTTCTTTTATAGAAATAAATAAACAGTAAAATAATTACATACTCTGAAAGATCAAAGTAAATATGACTAAAACCTGGCAAAAATAAAAGTCTACTGGAAGGAGTAAAACAAAAAAGATCAGATTGCAAATTCTATAGTTAATGCTTAAATAAATATGAGAAAAATGAACAATCAATAATTTGATATCATTAAAAACAGATGTAAAAACTATATACAAATGGAATTGTCTAAATTTTGAAGTAAACATTTTAATGTGCATTTTTGAATTTGTTGTTCTTAAAGTTAAACTATTTACACTTATTCTTTAAAAAGTCCTAAGATGGTTTGGCTTAGCATGTGAACTCTATTTTCCCCAGTGATCACAGCAAAGCATATTCTGTTTACCTTTTTTCTTTAATTTCAAAGACAATCACAGTTGACACAGACGTATTTGAGTTAACATTAGTGTTAATTCAGGGTAGATGGGGAGAGAGAATTTGTACATGCTGGTTTTAAGGTCCAGAACCATGAACCTGCATCCCACGAGTTTCTGATATTGAAGAAAATAAAGTGGGTGGTAGTAGGTTGGGTTAGATAGTATTTCTTTTATTGCTGTTCACCTCATACTGTAATTGCTTATGGCCTACATTTTACAGTGTAGAGCTCATAAGCTCCAAAGTATAAGAAAAAAAGTGGACATTTTATATAAAAGTGGGTAAAAAAAAGACCAATATTAACAGTTGTTTAATGTGTTGGAATTTTATTTCATACTATTACAACATTTTTTCAGAATTCTTGGCATTATGTGGGATTTACTCTGTCAATTTTTCTTTCACAAGTTCTATATATTTTAATAAAACTCTTATTTTTTTAACCTAATTCTTTTTTTTTTTGTATTATTATTAGACAAAAACTTTCCTCACCATTTTTATGAGACTAAGTGGAATTATGTATGGCATACCATTAGAAATTATACTCTTAGGGCAACCTCCTTTTGAAGGGGATTTTATAAGAATAAGATAGTGCCTTAACAAAGAAGGGCTCATATATATTAAATATTAACTAATTAAAAATTATTACATTAAAAGAAAATAATATTTTTTGTAAACTGTTTTTCATCTAGCACAAAAAGCAAAATGAACTTTTGTCTTTGGTTAGATCAGTCTCAAGTATTTAATATGTCACAAGAAGTAAGGGGTCACTGAAAGTTCACATAAATACTAGTGGATATCATGAAATTATTTGTGTCATAAAATAATACCACTAGAATGAATGGATCTAACTAAACCCCATAGTTTGGCCAGAAAGCAAAATTATCCCCATCACTTTCTTTTTCTCAGTCATTGCTCAAGAACCTGATTACTAGTTGTCTTAATTTTATTTGTTTATTTAAGCTTATTTTGCAAAATATTAAAAAGCTGGGAGAAATGAGGATTTTTAAAATCAGTGTTACTTCCCCAAGCCTGGTTTATTCTAGTAATCAGTATTTTATCTGACCCTGTCTGATCTAGTCTTGCAAGATCAAACGTCCAGGCCAGCAAGCAGACAGTAAACAAAGCCCGTGAAGGGTTTCAGTAAACACAAAGATTAGATGTTGAATGAAAATTAAACTCCTTGAACTAGTCCTCTGTACTAAAGTGGTTAAGTGGGTTGTGATTAAAAGAAATAAGTAATTATGATCATTATAGCTGAAATGATATAATGTTACCACATTTAAAGCACCTCTTGTACCCAAAAATGATTGTGTCATTTACAAAGTGGTGCCTTGGAGTTGAATAGAGAAATCAATGTCCTCTGACCTGGCTCCACAAGGCAGCCCTTGCTTAGCCATGGTGGTATCGGCGGTCAGGACAATGCCTTTAATCAACTGCCGGGACTTCATCCTCTGCTGTTGTTTAGCTCCGATGAGGTAAAAGTAACTTACTTTTGTCTACCTAATTCTTCCGAGTTATAAAAGAAATTTGCTTTCAGCTTTGGATCTAAATCAAGTAAGTTTGTACTCTGCTTATATTGTACCTTGCTTAAAGTGATGCCAACATCAAATCCTTGAGTTTTATATAAATATTGAATTCCTAGAAACATCGCTTTGATAATCAACCACTTTTTATCTTGGAAGATCCTTGTTGTTTTCACTGTGACATCTACTGATGAACACTGGTGATCATTCATTGGTCACCTTACCCTACTTGACTTTCCTATTAGGGGCTTATTGGTAGTATCAGCAAGTGGAAGAATGGCACATGGAGAATGCCTTGGACCCCAGGCTCAGAAGTGGGCTGATTCTCTACTAGGACCTTAAGAAGCTTATTCCAGCTGTCCTGGGAACTGCTTCTTTAGCCTGAATAGGTTTACTCATAAACATTTAAAGAAGTAAAAATAATTGTTTGTCAGCAATGTAGTTTGTAGATTAAAAGAAGCAAACTTTCTATCTGCTCATATTTATACTATTTATAAGCCATTTTAAATGCATTTTTAAAGAGTAGAAAGGGGAAAGAAATCTGCTTTCCTAACTTCTTCCTTTCTTTTCCCATCCATCCACCCACCCACCCATCCATCCATCCATCCATCCTATATACTTACTATTTGAAAGAAATATAAATCCTGGTTTCAAAAAGTCTACATTCTATATGAAATAATTCATAATATAACACACACTTTATCACTTAAAAATAAACTTGAGTGCTTCATATACCTGGCAGGATTCTAAGTGAGGACCATTACAGAGTCCCTCCTTGCAAGAAAATTACAGTCACAATACTAATTTTTTTTTTTTTTTTTCATTTTTCTGAAGCTGGAAACAGGGAGAGACAGTCAGACAGACTCCCGCATGCGCCCGACCGGGATCCACCCGGCACGCCCACCAGGGGGCGACGCTCTGCCCACCAGGGGGCGATGCTCTGCCCATCCTGGGCGTCGCCATATTGCGACCAGAGCCACTCTAGCGCCTGGGGCAGAGGCCACAGAGCCATCCCCAGCGCCCGGGCCATCTTTTGCTCCAATGGAGCCTTGGCTGCGGGAGGGGAAGAGAGAGACAGAGAGGAAGGCGCGGCAGAGGGGTGGAGAAGCAAATGGGCGCTTCTCCTATGTGCCCTGGCCGGGAATCGAACCCGGGTCCTCCGCACGCTAGGCCGACGCTCTACCGCTGAGCCAACCGGCCAGGGCCCACAATACTAATTTTAACTAAACAAATGTGTAGCGAGTGCCTCTACTAGAGAAAGGTCCATAAATTCTACTTGCTGAGTGTCATGTTTGGAGGGGGAGGGCAGTGACCTGAAAAGAAGTAACTCATGATTTATACCTTAAGGTCAAGTAAAGTTTTGCAAGGAGGAAAAGAGAAGGAAGAAAGTTTCAGGCAACTGCAAGTTTATAATGTAAATTCAGAAGTGCAAAAGAGCATGCGTTTAGAAAATTACGTGTGATGATGGCCCAGTATGTCTAGAATGGTTGTGATTTATCATGATACTATCTTATAACAGATGCCCAGAACGGCTAAGATTTTTGATTGGTGAAAAGGAAATAATAGAGCATGGCTGGGTGTGGGGTTGACGGTGGCACCAAACATTGGTGAAGGTGCAGAAATGTTTGGGACCTGGCGATGGGGAGGGTTTGTATTATAGTGATGAAAAATAAGGTTGGGGAGGTCGTGAACCACCTTACAATCTCTGAAAGCCAAGTTGAGGCATTTTAAGAATCATTGAAGGTTTTAAGGAAGGAAGTGATATTATGAAAATTGTAGTTAAAAACTTCTAGAACCATGTAAAGCTGTATGATTTGAGTGTGTGTATGGCAGGAGGGGGGCAGGCGGGAGGGAGAAGTGGCAGTATGAATGCTCTGCAGGAAGTAAACAAAATAGAATCTACTGCAGTAATGTGTGAAAGGGAAGACCGTGAGGGAGGTGAGATTTGGCTTTGGGTGGCAGCAGTGAGAAGTAGAGAAGTGACCAAGGCAATATGTGAGTGGGAAAGAGAAAGAGAAACCAGAGTAGAATCCAAGGTTTTTTTTTTTTCTTCTTCTTCTTCTTCTTATTTTTCTGAAGCTGGAAACGGGGAGACAGTCAGACAGACCCCCGCATGCGCCCGGCTGGGATCCACCCGGCACGCCCACCAGGGGGTGATGCTCTGCCCCTCCGGGGCGTCGCTCTGTTGCGACCAGAGCCACTCCAGCGCCCGGGGCAGAAGCCAAGGAGCCATCCCCAGCGCCCGGGCCATCTTTGCTCCAATGGAGCCTCACTGCCGGAGGGGAAGAGAGGGACAGAGAGGAAGGAGAGGGGGAGGGGTGGAGAAGCAGATGGGCGCCTCTCCTGTGTGCCCTGGCCAGGAATCGAACCTGGGACTTCCGCATGCCAGGCCAATGCTCTACCACTGAGCTAACCGGCCAGGGCGAATCCAAGGTTTTGAGAGAAATAGGACAACATATATTGAGAGAAAATTGCTGACACTTTTGTGAGAGTTAGTGAATTAGGTGGAAATATCCATTGGGCTGTTCAAGATGTGGAGTAGCTGACCAAAAGATAGGACTAGAGAATAGATTTTGGAGCCATTTGTTGGGACATGATATTTAAAATGATACCAAAAGAGCATTCTGAAAGGAGAGAGCGAGACCAGGAGGGGGTTGGAAGCTTTGAGAGGTAAAGGGCCATGGCTTAAGAAGTAATAATTGGGAAGAAGGTGAGGTTTCATGGAAGCCAAGAGAAGATGGGTTGCCAGTGAAGGAATGCTACTAAGGGTGCCAGGAGGAGGAGAAGGGGAGAGATAATTAGAAGCTCTTAGCTGTGGCAAAAAGGAGACCATAATGACTTGGAGGGAGCTATTTGCCTATATTTGGGAACAAAGGTAACCTGTATGCATCCAAGAAAGGAAGGAGGCAAGGAAATGAGGATAGCAGATACTGGTTTCGGAAGTGATATGAAGCTGCTAGCTGCAGCACTAGAGATAAGTAGAACACGTGCTCTCCCCTCTTTTTACTCCAGTACTCCGGAGAGGGAGGGTGGAGCCATTGGCAGCCAAAGGCTCTGAAGAGGAAGGAAGTGGGAAGCTAGAGTTCACAAACTAGGAAGCGATGAATATGAGGTACAGGTGATGCTTTGCCTTTGAAAGAAAAAGAAATAGTTATGTCTTCTTCAGAACCTGGAGGAAAGGAAAGGAAAGGAGATAGATAAGGAGACAGGTTTTGAAGGTGGGTAAGTGGTAAAGAAAGAGGTAATATGATTATTCAGTAGTGAAGGAGAGAATGGTTGAGATCAGGTCTTGGTAGAGGAGAATACCTTAGGTTGTGGACCAACCATGTTTGGGAAACAGAGATAGATAGAGAGAGAGAGAGAGAAGTAGGGAGTTGAACTGAAGTGACATAGTTAAGAATTTATAGTACAGGTCTCTTTAATTCTTAGCATTTACTTACTGTATGCTTTAGATTTCCTGTAGTTTAAGATTTCCATTTGTCTTGCCCAGAAACAAAATTAAAAACTCAAAAACAAAGATGGATCTGGTGGTGACTGACAAAAATCTACAGTTATGAAATGAGAATTTTGGTCTGTAGACCAGGAAATGTCTAGCTTATTTAAAACCTGGTCTGATTGTAGTGCTGTCCTGTAATTTGGGGGGAACTTAGTTCATTAAAATAAAATAATTCTCTCGGTTTCTTGATCAATTAAATACAAATTATTTGGTTTTTTTGAGACAATTTACAAGATCAATAGCTGGAAAGCACTTAAGTTTGCAAGGTGCTGGAAGCTCTTAAATACAAGTGTTTATGTGAGATGCTAGGGCTGACATGATAGCTACTGGTGGTAGACAGTTTCACTAGCTCTTGCCTGGCTGATGATAGGTCTTCATTTTAAGGTTGACAAAAATCTGAGATTATCTGACCTTGGAGTTCTGAACTTGCAAGGGAATGGATATGAATCTAGAATCATCTGGAATACCAGTCTGGCTATGAGTTCTAACATTGGGCCTTCAAGCTGTCACCTGAGTTCTGTGTTGCATAGCAGTTTTGATTCTTGAATAACCCTCTACTGGACCAAAAGTTACTTGCAAGGACATCTGGAAACCCATCCATTGTGTGAGTTTCTCAGAGTCCTATATGTATAAAACCTTGAATATTGTAGGTACCTAGTAAATATTAATAGAATTAAATTATGTAGATGAGCTTATTTGAACATATGTACACTTAGGACAGTTTTATTTTTACACAGTATATTGGGATTAATCTTATTTACTATCTGATTTCCTTTTTCTGTTTTTTCTTTCTTTTTTTTGTGGCAGAGATAGAGATAGAGAGAGGGACAGATAGGAACAGACAAGAAGGGAGAGAGATGAGAAGCATCAACTCTTTTTTGCAGCACCTTAATTGTTCATTGATTGCTTTCTCATATGTGACTTGACTGGGGGGCTACAGCAGAGCAAGTGATCTCTTGCTCAAGCCAGCGACCTTGGGCTTCAAGCCAGTGACCTTTGGGCTCAAGCCAGTGACCATGGAGTCATGTCTATGATCCCACACTCAAGCCACCAACCTTCACTCAAGCTGGTGAGCCTGTGCTCAGATGAGCCCTCACTGAAGCCAGAGACCTTGGGGTTTTGAACCTGGGTCCTCTGCATCCCAACCTGACACTTTATCCACTGTGCCACCTCCTGGTAAGGCACTATCTGATTTCTTAATTGAGAGAAAAAAAGAAAATACTTGATTGTTTAAATCATTTTACAAATGTCCCTAGCTTGATTCCCGGTCAAGACACACAGGAGAAGTGACCATCTGCTTCTCTACCCCTCCCCCCCTCTTTTTTTCTCTCTCTCCCCCTCCCACAGCCATGGCTTGATTCTAGCAAAGTTGGCCCTGGGCGCTGAGGATGGTTCTAAGGCCTTGCCTCAGGTGCTAAAATAGCTCAGTTGCCAAGCAACACAGCAGCAGCCCAGATGGGCAGAGCATCGCCTGGTAGGGAGCTTGCCAGGTGGATCCAGGTTCAGGCACATGCAGGAGTCTGTCTCTGCTCCCCTGCCTCTCACTGAATAAAAAACAAAGAAAACAAAACAGAAAAACAAATGTCCCTAGCAAATTACTAATATGTCAGAATCACTTTCTTTTTCTATTAACTAGTTATTGAGCTAAAGATTTAGCAATAGTTAGTTAATTTCACTGAAAGAGACAGTAACACCTTTGTTGAGTAAAAATTAGGTACCATTTATGTAGCTTAAGAAAAATCATGCCTTTAAGGTTTTTCCAGCTAGTATATTGAGTATTTTCCTTGAAAAAAGGCCTAAGACATTTAAGTTCTATAAAATCAGAGGAAAAAGAATGAATCATGGGTTGATTGTTTCTTCAAATAGTTTTTCTTCAGTAGGTTGAACTAGAGAATTAATACACATAGAATGCTGTTGAAGGTAGAATGCTCCTGAACAAGAATGCTAAGTTTCTGAAATTTTTTTCTATCATGTGTGACTTTACCTCTGAAATGATAGTTTCAGATTAAAATAAAGAATAAAAATATTAATAGATATAAGTAGCTTTATCCTATACAGAAAGTTATGGGGATAATTGAAATGATCAGTGATTATTCAAACTATGATAAAACATTGTTTGAAACCTATAGGGGCAATCATGTTCAGATGCAGTACAAGTAAAGGTGGATAATGCTCATTTTTTTCCATGGAACACAATGGGATCCTATGATCTTTTATTGCCCCAAAACAGAAATGTCCAGATTCAAGTTGTTTTATGGTAGACATACATGTTTTTGTGGATCTTAATATGACGGAAAAAAGGAAGTTGATAATAAGGGGAAAAAACACCTAAGACTAGTCCTATGGTATTATCACAGTGCTGGCTGGCACACCTCACTGTGAGGCTGGAAGCGCTTTCCTTCCAAACCTGGTTTCATTAGGAGTTAACAAGTTGGCTCTGAATATCTTGCTCCAGGCAGAGAGTTTGCAAGCAAGTTCTCAACCCAGAGACAGATTCTCTTTAGCACATTTAGAGCAAAATATCTTTCGGTTTAGTAGTCCTAAAAGACTAGCTTTTGTTTGTTTGTTTTTCTTTTGCCCTTCAGCTCTTTCGGATGCCTAATATTTTCTTTAATTATATTTAGGGAACTCTTCTGGTAATAGTTTTGTTTTTTTTTATTCCTCCAGTGGTGTGGGATTGATATTGTTATAGATGGGATATTAGATTTAGCTCTTGAAATCATGGTTGTCTTTATTTGTGTTAACAGAAAATGGTTTTTATATAACAAATTGACTTTGTATCTATAGATATTGGATAGGAGAGAATAAATCAGAACTATTTTCTGTGATCAGGCATAGTATTGGCAGATGGGATGCTATTCTGGGTTTTCAGAAAAATTAGTGTTATATTCACATTTAAAGAATTAACTCAGTGAAAGACTTTAGGTGAACACTAGGGTTGTTTAGTATTAATGTGTAGTCCAGTTTAGAGAGAGGAGAGGAGTACACAAATCTTAGTTAGAATCATATGACATTGCTATTTTTGCAGTTCAAAGTTGTTGCATGTCACCAATTTCATGTAGTTCAATCAAATGTTAATTTATTGTGATTGGCCAAGACTCTCAGGTTATTAGCATGTTATGTGAGTGTGCATACCCATCCTATTTCTTGTTGGTTACCTGTTTCAGAGAGTCGCTCCATATTTACAGAGCTTATAAAGAATACTTGCTAAAGTTCTTTGTTGTGTGATTCATGTCTTTCATCAGTCAGGTGGGGATCCATGTTGATGACACTCATATGGGACAAAGCTTTTTTGGTCACAAGAAAATAAAAAAAGGGATTTATGAAAAGAAATATAATGAATGTGAATTTGTATTAGATGACTCAACTGAATTGATCATAAATGGCAAGATATATGGATCAAAAGAACCATGTCTTCTTATTAAATAGAAAAGCATTTTAAATCGTAGGCATATAGAATTGTACACCTGAAACCTATATCATTTTATTAACCAATATCATTCCAATAACTTCAATAAAAATTTTAAAAAATCACAGAAAGATGTTACATCTATATGTGCCAAACAGTTAAATTATCTGAAACAAATCTGTAGATGGAGTTTTTTTTAAGCTAATATTATTCAGTACTGTGTCTCTGATGGTTGATATCATTCCTAGCACATAAGAGTTGATAAATAAATATCATATGAATTAAAACAATAAACAAATATAAATGATCTTATTTTGAGGATTCAGTGATTTCATCATTTTTTAGAACTGACCAGCTTTTTCGTTCTCACCTCAGGAAAGTATATAGGACATTAGTGGAGGCATGAGGTTGAGCCCTCACCATTCAGGTACCTCATTCATACACCAAACCACCTATGCACATGTTTACAAACAGAAAGTGGGACTTATCTGTAGAAATGTTGATTGGTCCTGACTCAAACTCTAAAATTAGTAATAATCACATGCCCCAAGTTAGGCAGTTTAGCATAGTCAGTGGAACAAAGGCTTTAAGGTCCTGAAGACACAGATTTGAATTCTGATTCTTCCTTTAATAGTATTGTGACATTACTGTTTCTGAACTTCTTCTTCAATAAAATGAGCATAAGAATATCTACATCATACAATTGTTGTGAGAATTAACTGACAAGGATATGTAAAGGATTTATTTGCTCAGTGCCTCAATTACTATATATGCAGTGGGGCTTGATGTTACCTGTAATGCCAACATGTTTTAAAAGAGGTATATTAGCATGATCTGAAAACTTCAGCACTTATAATAAAAAACATTTTTCTCTAAAGGAAATCTATTAAAAAAATTGTGAAACATTATGCCCTAAGAAATTAACTTTGAGTTATGCAGAGAAAGAGAAAAAAGTAGTGTTGACTGGACATGTGGTTTGTGTATGTTTATGAGGATAGCGCCAACCCTAATCCTTTTGAATATTCTTAAATATTTATCTACATTTGGACAGCTCTTTGACCTTGAACAAGTTATTCGACTTCCGTGCAGGATCACTGTGTTTAAAATGGCACACCAGGGTTTTAAGATGAAAGGTAGGGGAGCACAGAACTTGGGGTGGAGGTTTGTAAATCCAAGGCGGTAGTGTACTCATATATCTTTTCTCAGTGCTCAGAGGTTGATGTACCTATTTGCAATTATCAGTTTCATTGGCAACTTTTCCACCAACAGTCCCAAAAGAAAGCCTATGTGCCATCTTTGTAGAATCCCTTCCAGAGCACAGAGGAATTCACTCTTCTTTATATATAATTTGACTTACATTCTTTCATACAGGGTTTCAGAAGATATTGTGGGGGAATCCTAGAGAGTTCCAGCACTCATTCATGCTATTTGTGTTTGAAAAAGCATCATGATGGTTTAAGGAAAGATCCATAGGCCAGAAATTCTAGAAATTTCTCAGTGTATAATCTTTTACCCAATTTATTGCTTTTCAGTTATAACTGTAGACAAACCTCAGGGGTTAGTACACAAATGCAGATGCGTTGGGGTTGGCATTGAAACGTTAGGTTCATAGTTCTGGAAAAACTGTCAGTCTTTTAAGCAGCATTGGTAGATAAACTTACAAGAACAATATTACAAGTAGCACTGTTGCCACTATTTAAAATGCTAATATTCTTGTCGCTGTGTGGAGTTTCACAAGGAGAGATATCTTAGGAGAGTCTTAACTTCTTGCCAGAGTCAAAAAAAGCAGAAGCAAGAATTCTGAAAAAGGGAATTGTTTTGAAAATCCTAGCAGTAATACTTGAGAAGATACTATTAGGTAAGTAACCTGGAAGGTTGATTTAAAACCAGTTTATAGGTAATTCTCATTTTACGGGTAATCCCAAAATCACCGAGCTAGTTACAACTGGGCCTTAAAAATCCCAGTTTGCTCTTTTTTCCACCTATTCTGTGCCATTTTTCTTTGTTTGTCGGGCACCTCTGCCAATCAGATGCTTCTCCTTTGGCTGCTCAAAATTCTTCAGGAAGTACATTTTGGGGCACTTACTCACTGGAATATGTATTTTGAGTATTGATATTTTACTGGGTTTACTTTATATAACATCTTTACAGATATAATAAAAATGATGACATCTGAGCAAAACACTTAAGTTGAAGAGAAAAGAAAAAACTTTTTAAGTTAGAACATTTTGATGGCTATTTATTCTGTGAAAAATAAAAACAAGCCCTTCCTTAAACATTTGCTTTAGAAAAATACTGTAGGACACTTTCCTTTCTTCTTTTGGTTGATATAAACATAGCATGTATACAGGCACACCTCAGAGGTACAGCAGGTTTGGTTCCAGACCCGTCACAATACAGTGAACATCACGATCGAGCAAGTCACAGGAATTTTTCTGTTTTCCAGTGCATATAAAAATTATGTTTACACCATACGTAGTTTATTAAGTATGCAGTAGCATTATGCCTCAAAAACCAATGTCTATATCTTTAAAAAATACTTTATTGCTAAGAAATGCTAACCATCATCCCAGCCTTCCGTAGGTCGTGATCTTTTCTCTGGTGGAGAGTCGTGCCTTGATGTTGAAGGCTACTCATTGATCGCAGATTGCCATAACAAATATAGTAATAATGACAAAGTTTGAAATATTGTGGGAATGACCAAAATGTGACACAAAGTGAGCAAATGCTGTTAGAAAAACGGCGCTGATAGACTTGCTTGTCACAGTGTTGCTACACACCTTCAGTTTGTAAAAAATGCAATGTCTGTGATGTGCAATAAAGGCAAGAGTCATAAAATTAGATATGCCTGTATATTCAAAGCATATTTTATTTCTTTTTTTCACATTTTTTTATCCTTAATAATTTTTTTTTATTAAATAATTTTATTTTTTTAATGGGGTGACATCAATAAATCAGGATACATATATTCAAAGATAACAAGACCAGGGTATCTTGTCGTTCAATTATGATGCATACCCGTCACCCAAAGTCAGATTGTCCTCTGTCACCTTCTATCTTGTTTTCTTTGTGCCCCTCCCCCTCCCCCTTTCCCTCTCCCATTCCCCCCTCCTCCCCGTAACCACCACACTCTTATCAATGTCTCTTAGTTTCACTTTTATGTCCCACCTACGTATGGAATAATGCAGTTCCTGGTTTTTTCTGATTTACTTATTTCACTTCGTATAATGTTATCAAGATCCCATTTTGCTGTAAATGATCTGATGTCATCATTTCTTATGGCTGAGTAGTATTCCATAGTGTATATGTGCCACATCTTCTTTATCCAGTCATCTATTGATGGGCTTTTTGGTTGTTTCCATGTCCTGGCCACTGTGAACAATGCTGCAATAAACATGGGGCTGCATGTGTCTTTACGTATCAATGTTTCTGAGTTTTTGGGGTATATACCCAGTAGAGGGATTGCTGGGTCATAAGGTAGTTCTATTTTCAGTTTTTTGAGGAACCACCATACTTTCTTCCATAATGGTTGTACTACTTTACATTCCCACCAACAGTGGATGAGGGTTCCTTTTTCTCCACAGCCTCTCCAACATTTGCTATTACCTGTCTTGCTAATAATAGCTAATCGAACAGGTGTGAGGTGGTATCTCATTGCCGCTTTGATTTGCATTTCTCTGATAGCTAAAGAAGATGAGCATCTTTTCATATATCTGTTGGCCATTTGTATTTCTTCCTGGGAGAAGTGTCTGTTCATATCCTCTTCCCATTTTTTTATGGGATTGTTTGTTTGTTTGTTGTTGAGTTTTATGAGTTCTTTGTATATTTTGGATATTAGGCCCTTATCTGAGCTGTTGTTTGAAAATATCATTTCCCATTTAGTTGGCTTTCTGTTTATTTTGTTATCAGTTTCTCTTGCTGAGCAAAAACTTCTTAGTCTGATGTAGTCCCATTCATTAATTTTTGCCTTCACTTCTCTTGCCATTGGAGTCAAATTCATAAAATGCTCTTTAAAACCCAGGTCCATGAGTTGAGTACCTATGTCTTCTTCTATGTACTTAATTGTTTCAGGTCTTATGTTTAGATCTTTGATCCATTTTGAGTTAATTTTAGTACAGGGGGACAAACTGTAGTCCAGTTTCATTCTTTTGCATGTGGCTTTCCAGTTTTCCCAGCACCATTTATTGAAGAGGCTTTCTTTTCTCCATTGTGTGTTGTTGGCCCCTTTATCAAAAATTATTTGACTATATATATGTGGTTTTATTTCTGGACTTTCTATTCTGTTCCATTGGTCTGAGTGTCTATTTTTCTGCCAATACCATGCTGTTTTGATTGTCGTGGCCCTATAATAGAGTTTGAAGTCAGGTATTGTAATGCCCCCAGCTTCATTCTTTTTCTTTAGGATTGCTTTGGCTATTCGGGGTTTTTTATAGTTCCATATAAATCTGATGATTTTTTGCTCTATTTCTTTAAAAAATGTCATTGGAAGTTTGATGGGAATTGCATTGAATTTGTATATTGCTTTGGGTAATATAGCCATCTTGATTATATTTATTCTTCCTAGCCAAGAACAAGGTATATTCTTCCATCTCATTATATCTTTTTCAATTTTCCTTAACAATGGTTTATAGTTTTCATTATATAAGTCCTTTACATTCTTTGTTATGTTTATTCCTAAGTATTTTATTTTTTTTGTTGCAATCGTGAAGGGGATTATTCTTTTGAGTTCCTTCTCAGTTGTTTCATTGTTGGCATATAGAAAGGCTATTGACTTCTGAATGTTAATTTTGTATCCTGCGACCTTACTGTATTGGCTTATTGTTTCTAGTAGTCTTTTTGTGGATTCTTTGGGGTTTTCGATGTATAGGATCATATCATCTGCAAAAAGTGATACCTTTACTTCTTCTTTTCCGATATGGATGCCTTTTATTTCTTTGTCTTGTCTGATTGCTGTGGCGAGAACCTCTAGTACCACATTAAATAAGAGTGGAGAGAGTGGACAACCCTGTCTTGTTCCTGATTTAAGGGGGAAAGCCTTCAGTTTAGTGCCATTTAATATGATGTTAGCTGATGGTTTATCATATATGGCCTTTATCATGTTGAGATATTTTCCTTCTATACCCATTTTGTTGAGAGTCTTAAACATAAAATTGTGTTGTATTTTATCGAAAGCCTTTTCTGCATCTATTGATAAGATCATGTGGTTTTTGTTCTTTGTTTTGTTGATATGGTGTATTACGTTAACCGTTTTATGTATGTTGAACCATCCTTGAGATTCTGGGATGAATCCCACTTGATCATGATGTATTATTTTTTTAATATGTTGTTGTATTCAATTTGCTAGTATTTTGTTTAGTATTTTAGCATCTGTATTCATTAGAGATATTGGTCTGTAGTTTTCTTTTTTTGTGCCATCCTTGCCTGGTTTTGGTATGAGGGTTATGTTGGCCTCATAAAATGTGTTTGGAAGTATTGCTTCTTCTTCAATTTTTTGGAAGACTTTGAGTAGAATAGGAACCAAGTCTTCTTTGAATGTTTGATAAAATTCGCTGGTATAGCCGTCAGGGCCTGGACTTTTATTTTTGGGGAGATTTTTAATGGTTTTTTCTATTTCTTCTCTACTGATAGGTCTGTTTAGGCTTTCTGCTTCTTCTTGACTCAGTCTAGGAAGGTTGTATTGTTCTAGGAATTTATCCATTTCTTCTAGGTTGTTGAATTTAGTGGCATAAAGTTTTTCATAGTATTCTACAATAATTCTTTGTATATCTACGGTGTCCGTGGTGATTTCTCCTCTTTCATTTTGGATTTTGTTTATATGAGTTCTTTCTCTTTTTTCCTTGGTAAGTCTTGCCAAGGGTTTGTCAATTTTATTGATCTTTTCAAAGAACCAGCTCTTTGTTCTATTAATTTTTTCTATAGTTTTTCTGTTCTCTAATTCATTTATTTCTGCTCTGATTTTTATTATCTCCTTTCTTCGGCTGCTTTTGGGTTGTCTTTGTTCTTCTTTTTCTAGTTCCTTAAGGTGGGAAGTTAAGTGGTTCACTTGGGCTCTCTCTTGTTTGTTCATATATGCCTGAAGTGATATGAACTTCCCTCTTATCACTGCTTTTGCTGCATCCCATAGATTCTGATATGTCGTATTATCATTTTCATTAGTCTGTATAAATCTTTTGATCTCTGCACTTATTTCTTCTTTGACCCATTCATTTTTTAAAAGTATGTTGTTTAGTTTCCACATTTTTGTAGGATTTTTTTCCTCTTTTTTGCAGTTGAATTCTAGTTTCAAGGCTTTATGATCAGAAAATATGCTTGGTGAATTTTCTGAATTTGCTGATGTTGTTTTTGTGGCCCAACATATGGTCAATTCTTGAGAATGATCCATGTACACTGGAGAAAAATGTATACTCAGTCACTTTGGGATGAAATGTCCTGTAGATGTCTATCATATCCAGGTGCTCTAGTGTTTTGTTTAAGGCCACTGTGTCTTTGTTGATTCTCTGTTTGGATGACCGATCTAGAGCCGTCAGCGGTGTATTGAGGTCTCCAAGTATGATTGTATTTTTGTCAGTTTTTGTTTTAAGGTCAATAAGTAGCTGTCTTATATATTTTGGTGCTCCTTGGTTTGGTGCATATATATTAAGAATTGTTATGTCTTCTTGATTCAGTGTCCCCTTAGCCATTATGAAATGGCCATTTTTATCTCTGAGTACTTTTTCTGTCTTGTAGTCAGCATTATCCGATATGAGTATTGCTACACCTGCTTTTTTTTGGATGTTATTTGCTTGGAGTATTGTTTTCCAGCCTTTCACTTTGAATTTGTTTTTATCCTTGTTACTTAGATGAGTTTCCTGTAGGCAGCATACAGTTGGATTTTCTTGTTTAATCCATTCTGCTACTCTGTGCCTTTTTATTGGTGAGTTTAATCCGTTTACATTTAGTGTAATTATTGATACTTGTGAGTTTCCTATTGCCATTTTATATCTTGCTTTCTGTTAGTTTTGTGTCTTGTTTGATCCTTCTCTTTCGTTTTTCTATCTTTTGTTTTTATTTGGTTGTATTCCATACATCTTTCCTCTGTTGCTATCTTTTTTATCTCATGTGCTTCTGTGGTGGTTTTTTCAATGGTGGTTACCTTTTTTTTTTTTAGAGAGAGGAGGGGGGAGAGAGAGAGAGAGAGAGAGAGAGAGAAGGGGGAGGAGCAGGAAGCATCAACTCCCGTATGTGCCTTGACCAGGCAAGCCAGGGTTTTGAACCGGCAACCTCAGTGTTTCCAGGTTGACGCTTTATCCACTGCGCCACCACAGGTCAGGAAATGGTGGTTACCTTTGAGTAATGAAAAGGGTCCCTACCCTGTTCATTGTAGCAAACTATTTTGTGAGTACTTTTGCACTCCATCGTCCTTTGCTACTGTTAATCTCCATCTTCTCCCCCTCTTTCTTTTTGTTGTTGTCACAGTTTAAATTTGGTTTTATTGTGTTCTTATTGGAGCTTTTACTTTTGGCTCTGTTTTTTTTTTTTGTTCTTTGTATCTGATTGGAGAACCCCCTTTAGTAATTCCTGGAGTGGGGGTTTTCTGATGATAAATTCCCTCATCTTTTCTGTATCTGTGAATGTTTTTATTTCTCCTTCATATTTGAAGGATAGCTTTGATGGGTATAGTATTCGTGGCTGAAAGTTTCTCTCTTTCAGGACTTTAAATATTGGGGTCCACTCTCTTCTAGCTTGTAGAGTTTCTGCTGAGAAATCTGATGATAATCTAATGGGCCTTCCTTTATATGTTGTATTCTTGTTTTCCCTGGCTGCCTTGAGAATTTTTTCTTTGCTGTTGGTTTGTGTCAATTTCATTATGATATGCCTTGGAGTAGGTTTGTTGGGGTTAAGAAAACTTGGTGTTCTGTTTGCTTCTTGAATATGAGGCTTTAGTTCTTTCCACAGGCTTGGAAAGTTCTCATCTATTATTTGTTTGAGTATGTTCTCCATTCCATTTTCTCTCTCTTCTCCCTCTGATATACCTATTATTCTTATGTTATTCTTTTTGATGGAGTCAGATAATTCTTGTAGGGCTATCTCATTTTTTTTAATTTTTGAGTCTCTTTCTTCTTCTCTCTGTTGTGCCTCAAGTTGCTTGTCTTCTATTTCACTAATCCTCTCTTCTATCTGACCTGTTCTATTAGCTAAGCTTGTTACTTCGTTTTTCAGCTCGTGAATTGAGTTTTTCATCTCTGTTTCATTTGTTTTTATAGTTTCAGTTTCTTTGGACATATATTCTTTGTGTTCATTGAGTTGTTTTCTGAGCTCCCTAAATTGCCTTTCTGTGTTTTCTTGTATATCTCGGAGGATTTTTAGGATTTCTATCTTGAATTCTCTGTCATTTAGCTCCAAGGTTTCCAATATATTAAATTTTTTCTCCATAGATTTTTCCTCATCTAGCTGTGTTACCTCTCTTTCTTTTGTATCCATGATATTCGATTTTCTCTTCCTTAATGGCATCTGAGGGTGGTTTTGTTGATAGTATTAATGAGATTTAATAAAGAATAAAAAGTTAAAAAAAAATAAAAAATCAAAAAGAGTTTTTTTTAAAAAAAAATTAATAATGAAATAAAGAAAAATAAAATAATTTTTAAAAAAAGGAAATTATTCCCCCCCTCCTTTTTTCCTCTCCTCTCCCCTTTTTCTTGAGAAAATCTTGTGGTGAACTGTGAATTATAACAAACAATGCCTGTGATGGAGGTCCTGAATTGGGGAAAAGTAATAAAGGGGCAAAAAAAAAAAAAAAAAGAAAAAAAAAGGAAAAAAAAAAAGGGGGGGGCGGTATGGACCCACAAAAAGCAAATAAGGAAAAAATTTGGGTCAAGAATAAAATGATTTGCTTTTAGGTGTTGGTGTTGTCTAAGAGTTATGATGTGAGGAATAAGAGAACAGAAAAATGGGGGGACAAATTAAAAAAATACTATTGTATTTAGTGGAACAAGAACTAGATTAAATGGAGAGCCAGGGATGGGAGCACTGCTAGTGAGTTAAAAAGGTGAAGTAAAAAACTGCCAAAATTCCACAAACATAAGTTTGAGTCCCAGATAAGATAATTTGTTTGTTATTGAGGTTTGAATGAGAGGAGATGTAAAGGAGAAAGGAAGAAACTAATATAGAGGGAGAAAAGAAAGAGAGAGAGAGAAAAAAAGAGGGAACCATTAAAAGAAGAAGAAAGAAAGGAGAGAGAGAGAGTTAAGGGTTTTGGAGTGCAACCCTCATAGAGAGAAAGGAAGAGGAGAAAAAAGATAATGGGAGATGTAACACTTATGGGTAGTGTAGTTCAAGGAGAGGAGAGAGTAAGACCGGCAGAGAGTTAATCGGCCAAATTGGAGGAGGAAAAAAAGTATCAAGAATGAAGATAAGAGAAACAAACGAACAAATATAATAAAATGGGATAGGTTATAAAGTCTGCAGATTATTCTTGATTTTGAGAGGTTATCTTCTTGTTTTTTCTTTTCTCTCCCTCTTCCTGGTCGGTGACTCTGTACCCCAGGTTCTGCCCCTTTGGCACGCTCAGGTAGAGGTTTGCAGTTGATAAGTCTCTATGGCAATGTCATGTATTGTGCTTTAGTCTCGTTGGGAGTCAAGGCTCATTAGCTTTCATAGGGTCCGACAGTGAGAGAGTCCGTGTTCCTGGAGCCTTTCTCCTAGTCTTTCCTTCCTCAATTAGTAGCCTGATAATCCAGCTATGGGGTTGTTGCTGCCTCTGCCTGGATAGTAAGAGGTTCAAAGAGCTAGCAACTCCCCACTCTATTTCCACTCAGCACAGGGCTCTGGGTAAGGCTCAGTCAGTCAGAGCTGCTAGCATAATCAGGCGGGCTTTCCGCCCACTCAAAGACCTCTGGCTCTGCCACTCTGTCCGGTAACACAGGCGGGCACCCACTTCCGGGGTGCTTTGAGGAAACTCTCATTCACTATCTGCGTGTGCAGACCAGGATATCCGGCCAGTAGTCTCACGCTCTGAGTGAAACCCCCAACCGCATGGAAATTTGCATCGCTGGAATTCGCTCTCGCTCCGTCCCCGTGCGCGGCTTTTGCAAGGCGCTGGGGCGGCCCGAGATTCCGCTTTTGCCCACACAAAGGCCCCTGACTCTGCCCCTCTGTGCGATAACACGGGCGCGCCCTGCCGAGGCACTCGGAGGAATCGCTCACTACCTATCTGCGCGTGCACACCAGGATATGAGGCCGGCCGCGTTTCCCTGAGTGAAAACCTCACCAGCACGGAAAATTTCCACCGTTGGAATTAGTTCTCGCTCCCTCCCATGCGCGGTTTTCCCAGGGCGCTGGGGCTGTCCAGAGATTCTGCTTTCGGCCCACAGAAAGGCTTCTGACCCTGCCTCTCTGTGGGGCAACACGGACACCCACTTCTGGGGCTTAGGAAGAGATCTCTCGCCCACTAACTGCGCACCAACCAGGAGAACGGGTAAAATGGCTGCCCCGCTTGTCTTTCTTTTTTTGGGTTTGGCGCGAGTGTTAGCTTGTATTGCCCGGCTTGCCACAGGAACAGTTTTTCCTCCGCTAGGATCTCCGTGCCACAGCCTGGTTCGGCCTTTTGTGCGCGGCCTGGATGTATTCACCCCCTTTGCCCGCCTCAGTTTCTATATTCACAGTTTCCAGAGAAAACCGCCCTGTTTAGGTTAGTGAGGAAGGCGGAGCATTTCTTACTCCCTATTTCCTTCAGGATTTGGTTATATATTTAGCCAATTTTTCACTCGACCATACCTTCGGGTGTATTGTGAAGCATCTGGAGGCTCCAAGTATAGGTTTTTCTGTTTCTGGTTGAAGATCTTGTTGAGTTTTGGGGGAGATTTATCGGTATCGCTTCCTACTCCGCCATTACTCTGACGTCATCTCCTTAATAATTTTTGAGACTTAAAGCTCAAAATGTATTTGTATAGCATTCCCCAAATTTAATTTCAAGAGTTGTGAGATAATGTCATTTTATTTCCCATCCATTTTTCTGCCTTCTAATTAATAGGTCAGAATATGAACTATTTAGCCTCATTTGGAGAAATGGAATAGCAACATATTTCTGCATATACCAAGAAGCATGAGATTCTGTATTGATAATGAATTCTTTTAAACTGTAGGGATTTGTTTTTTAGCTTGATATGATGTAAATGGCACAATTGTTTGAAATGAAAGAAAAGATTGCAATTCCTTAGATGACCTTTAGGAAATAGCAGACATTAGCCAGAATGTTCTAATCAGGAAATTTTGAAATAAGAAGTCTTATCTGTTATAATTATACAGATACTTTTCTGAAGTTTGCAATAGCAGTTTAACAAAGATCTTTCACATAGATACTGATCAATAAATTTTACTCTTACAATTCTGAGATAATAAGCATGTAGTATAATCTCGAAAGACAGTAAGGTAATATAGATTCTTAATCTTTAGCATGCATTAGAATTGTTGGAATCAGTGCACATAGGACTCTAAGAGATTCTTATTCAGGGTCATAAATTTATATTTCTAACAGTAATTCCAGGTGACATGGATATTAATGGCTAAAGGACAATATTTTGTATATTTGTGAAACAGCAGAGACCTGAAATGTACAATGTACACTCATTCATTTTTATCTGCACTTACACACACACACACACACACACACACACACACACACACTAAGATAAGTATAATAGTAATGGTAAACATCGCATAGTGCCCAGGTATTGTTCTAAGTGTCAACAAATATTAACTTATTTAATGCACACAATAATCCTTCATGCTTAGCACAGTTATTAACCCACGATAAATATATGAGGAAACTAAGCTCAGGGAAGTTAAGTCAACTGCCCACAGTTAGATATCTACCAAGTGGTGGAGCTGATTTAAATCCTAGCAGTCTGGTTTAGGAGTCTGGGCTTGTAATCATTATATCATACATCTTTCTCAACAAATGAAAAGATATTCACCCCAAATTGCAATAAAGAAATTACCAAACAAAGTGTTAGATAGGAATATAAGGAAAACCATATATATATATATATATATATATATATATATATATTATATCGTTTAATATATATATGTATGTATCAGGTATTTGCAATAATTAAAATAAATTCTTGGCTTCCTGGATGTACTATAAAATTGCTTGAAATAAAATGAGATTTTTGAACCAGATATCTTCTAATTATAATGCAGCTAAATCCCTTGGGAGCAGTAAAACCTTCTAGGGTGTGAACAACCTACCATAGCCAGCAATCATGGGCATTGACTAGCTAATGGTCAGAGGGTGTTCTTGGTTAGATCATCACCATGAACTTGGAAAGACTTTAGGAGGCCCTGGAATTCTAATACAGGGCTATAAAGGCCTCTCCTACTTTGGGTTAAATGGAATCCCAGAAGCTCAGAGGGTGGTTAGATAATGGTTTCTCATTGCCTGTGGATATCACTGAGTCTCAGAAAACTCGGAGGAGTTAGTAAGAGCCTCCTGGAACTGTGCAGATTCCCAGTCTGGACTGTAATTCTTCCCCAAAGGTTAGAATAGCTACAGAAAGCCTTTCAGCTACTGAAAATGTGTCAGCCCCACTTGTTTCAGTAGTTACTCAAGCCAAATCCTATCTGGGGACTTCACTTGAAGCCGAGGACAGCATTTCTTCCCAGTCCCTTCCCACGCCGCAGATTACCTTCAGGATTTCAACAATGGTAGAACCAAATTCACAGTGAATTACATTGCACCTCTACTATAAAGCTCTGGAAGCTGTTGTGTGTCTAATATCTAATGTCTCTTTAGTAAGTGAGCATTTTACCTTCATTGAGAATATTTTGTGGTGAATGTGAATGTTGCTTTCATCATCAGAAGTAGCACTGTCTTTTGTTCTTCACTTTTTTTCAAGATTTCTGATCCATGGCTGAATATTGCAGACATAAGATGGCCCCTCAGAGCCAAGGCGTGGTCTTTGGTCTTGATTTAGTTTAAGACAAACTTAACATGATGTGTTCTGTCAGAGTGAAAATGCAAAGCACAAAAATCAGGTACTTCTGGTAGGTCTACATTTCATTCATTGTGTTTACTTTCAAATAATTTTAAAAAGAAGAAGGGAAGAAGATGGGGAAGAAGGAAGAAAAGAAAAGAAAAGAAAAGAAGGAAAGAGAAGGAAGGAAAGGAAGGAAGGAAGGAAGGGTACAAAGAAAAATAAATAAAAATAATTTTAAAAAGAAGAAGGGAAGAAGACGGGGAAGAAGGAAGAAAAGAAAAGAAGGAAAGAGAGAAGGAAGGAAGGAGGAAGGAAGGAAGGAAGGAAGGAAGGAAGGAAGGAAGGAAGGAAGGGAGGGAGGGAGGGAGGGAGGAAGGAAGGAAGGAAGAGTACAAAGAAAAATAAATAAAAATAATGAATACCCAAATTCAGTTTTTAGATGGAGTCTGGTGCATTGTGATATTCCTCTGCCTTTAAAAACAAAACAAAACTTATTCATTGCTTTTAAAGAGAGAAGAAGGGAGAGAGAGAGAGAGAGAGAGACAGAAACATTGATCTGTTCCTGTATGTGCCCTGACCAGGGCTTGAACTGCAATCTTTTTATATCGGACAACTCTCTAACCAAACTAGTTATCAGGCCGTGACCTGCTGACTTCTTAAAAGCATTTATATTTTACCTGCCATGACTTAAGAGGCTAAATGTTATTATGATATTATTTTAATAAGAGGGGTAGCAGAGAAAAATGAAAAAAAAAAAAGACTTCTTAAATTTGGCAAAATCTGTGTGAAGCATTATGGTGTTGCCTTGGCCAGTAGAAATGCAACCTGTTGATAAGCATTTGATTTTTTAGGCATTCTTAAAGTGGGATGATGATTTTTTCTCCTTCACTTTTAGGAGTAAAGAGCTTGGCTTTTATTGGTCGAGCTTTCAGGACTGAAGAACATTGATAAAGATTCTTTGCTTGACCAAATTTTAGACAGGTTTCTGAACCTCCTCCTAGGCTCATCTCGACACTTCCTTCAGTTCCAGTTTTAGCCAGAACCCTGCTAAGTCAGTTTAACCAGAACCCCCTATACCCTTGGTATCTGATCACCCTTGATATCTTATCTGCCACTTTCCCCCCGGGTGATGTCTGATTACCCCCGCCTGTCTTCAGCAAAGAATCCTGTTAGGTTGGTTTAGCCAGAATCCCCCTTACTTCTGATACTTCCTCTTAGTAATTTTCCATCTGCTGACCCTCACCCTACTCCTTGGCTATGAAGTCTCACTTTCTCATGCTGTATTTGGTGTTGGGAACAAACCCTCTCCTCACTGTACAATCGTATTGCAGTGTCCCCTCTGTCTATGACTGTGGTCCTGGAGAAGGTGTACCTAACCATCTTTAACAAATGCTGCTGAATACTTTTTTTCTTGAACAACATAGTGGGTTTCTTTAGTCTTATAACTAAAACCTAAGACTGGTTGTCCATGGGCAGCATCTGTTTTTCAGAAATGTTTCATTTGGCTTTTATTGTGTTTTGAAAATGGAATTAGTTGCCAACACTTAAAAGTTAGGAACTGTCACGTAAACATTCCAGATTTTTCATTTTCTTGAAAAAAATCTGAAGAAATGACAGTACGAGGAAGACAAAAGCTAGCTGATGCAAGTGAGGAATGCTCCCGCTTGGCTTCCCGGCCGGCTTCCCCTGGCTCTGTTTGTGCCTCCACAGCTGGCTGTCTCCACCTGGGGGTGTGGCCATTTGCAGTTCTTCATTATGGTCTACTGAGCAGTTAGTACTTCACGGTGTTCCCACGTGTTTCTAAGGATACTTCCTGTCACTCTTCCTAACTGTATGAATTTATAAAAATCTAGGAACTCATAAGAAAAGGGAGAATTATTATGTATAATTGTAAAGGAATAGGGATTGACATTCTGATTCTTATTATACCAATTCATCTAGGTTTCATGGAACTCATATTTGTGCTTATATGTGTGCATGATTATGATTAGATCTGTGAATGGAGTGTCTTCTTATTGATGATGTGATTCAGATATAGCTCAAGAAAGCAATGCCCTCAAAAGTAATTAACTCATTGAAAAATGAAAATGCTGAAATTTTGGAAAATTAGCTTTTGGTCAAAAAATGCATCCTATGAAAGAATGGGTCAATGTTTTTTAAGCAGAAAAAGAAACGGATAAAACTTTTGCTTAAGTACCTGGAAACATAATTTAATATTTGAATTTGTCTTTAGTTTGGCAGAATTAGAAAGCAAATAAACAAATAAAAGTGAATAAAATGTCTACCCGAGGCCGAAATTTTCTGCTTCTAAAGTACAACTACTTTAGAAGCAGTCTGTGGTCTTTATTTCTTTTTTCAATAAGGGAGTTATAATAGTAATTTTTGTTTTGTGGAAACTGTTAGATTATTTTATTTGAAGGCTCTTAACTACTTGCTTGGCTGATTTTAAGATTCTATGCTTTAAAATTTAATTAATACAATGACTTGAAAAATGTTTGCCTTTGGAGGATAAGATTAAAATAATTTGTTCACCTTGAACCTTATGAAGGAAAAGTGAATACAAGCTAAATCAATTACATTGAAAGGATTAAGATAAAAATTGAACACTTAAAGAAGTTTGAGGTAAACTTTTGACTTATTTGGGGGTTCATAGGAAAGTTAGGCAATCATCAGTTTTATTTTTCAGCAGAAAACTGTACTGTGTATGTCTGACTATTAGGTGAACCCAAGATATGGGTGTTTATCTGTTTTCCCAACGGGAGGTTTTAAATGTAAAACCTTTAGACATGTAGATAAACTGGCCAAATGGCTACCTACATTTTTATGTACTGCTTTACTTCCTAACGTGTATTTTAAAATCGCATATTACATACAATATTAATTTAGAAATATTACTTTTCCCCACTCTTACAGTTCATTAGGTAATTATTCAAATTCTCTGCATGTGATCAGTCACTAGCATCTTCTGCCAAAGTAAAGGCAAGTTCATCACTGTTTTGAGTCATCTCACCCAGCCTTCCGACCTGGGCCGGTTCACCCCTCCTTAGGCAACCTGGTAGTCCCCCACTCCCAGGAGGTCACCATATTGATGCCGAACTTAGTGCGGACACCCGATCGGCATAGCGCACTACAGCCCAGAACTCCTGGGCTCAAAGCGATCCTCCCCCCTCAGCCTCCCGAGTAGCTGGGACTACAGGTGTGCGCCACCACGCCCGGTTCACCCAGCCTTCTAGCACACATCACTTCTGCCTAAAGTTTTGAGACTCAGTACTTTTTTGATTCAAATATGATTCTGTCACTGTCAACTATACAACAAACTTCAGACACTATCATAATGGTACAAAATAGGGGGATATTTAAAACTTGTTTCCTATTGGTGAGTACTTTTGATCTCTAGCATGTAACCACCCAAATTAGTGCTCTTTAATGTTATCTTAATAGGCTTTCGCACAGTCATACTCAACATTTGCAATTTTAAGAAATAATTATTAAATTTGTTTGGAATTTTTGATTAAAAAATCAGATTTTGTAGATTATATCTCTAAGCATTTAAAACTAGTAATGATAGAGGGTTTTTAAGCTTAATGTGTTTTCTCCAAACAAACCTTTGTTTTACATAATAAAATAATACAGAGATTTAGATAGGAATTTGACTATGAGATAACTCATTCGTTCTCAAGAAATATTCTTGGGGGAAGAAAAAAAATATCTTCCTTATGTTTGAACATAGATGATACTGTTTCTTTTCTTCAACCTTTCAAGGTTATTCCTTAAAATTTTACTGAAGTTCAATAGAATGTAAATATATAGATAACCTGGAGAGGGGAAGCATCTTATTTAATGGCAAGTCAAGGTGATGTTAATAATTTTGTGAGCTTTTATTCTCTAGTGCATATTACAATCATTAAAATATCACTGTCTTAAAGAAATATTCCTATAATAAAGATAGCAAGTGAGTAGATAAAAGGATATACTATGTGTTAGACATTTTCTATGAATGTTTCCGTAGTTGTATAATAGTAATGTGGATTTTTATTAAGAGGTTGTAGTTAATTTGGCAGGAGATGTTGTTCTTATCATTTCCTGATGACCATGAACTATAGAGACCATTAACCACAAACTACAGAAGATGAAAACAGCTGGTGTTTTTATAACAGAGGGCGATGAAGGAGATTCTAGAGCTTGGAAATATGAGAGGGTTTAGCTTTTATAATGGTTAGTGGTTTCTCTCTTGGTTATTCAATAAAATGCCCACTTTTAAGAATTTAAGAAATTTGATGTGGCAAATATTATTGCTTTCATATCACCTATGAAAGAAATCTATAATTCTAACATTTTGCAGTGAAGAATAACTTACTTATACATTGGGGCTTCCAGTTTTGTATTAAAAATGTCTATGTCATTAACCTACCAAAAATGTGATTAAAATAGTACTACATATATTAGCAATAAATTATACCAATGAAAATAATGGTAATTATCGTTTTTATCTCTTAACAGTGGAAAGAGTGGAACGAGAAAACCTTTCAGACTATTGTGTTCTGGGCCAGCGTCCAATGCATTTACCAAATATGAATCAGCTGGCATCCTTGGGGAAAACCAACGAACAGTCTCCTCATAGCCAAATCCACCACAGTACTCCAATCCGAAACCAAGTGCCCGCATTACAGCCCATCATGAGCCCTGGTCTACTTTCTCCCCAGCTTAGTCCACAGCTTGTCAGGCAACAGATAGCCATGGCCCATCTGATAAACCAACAGATTGCTGTGAGTCGGCTCCTGGCTCACCAGCATCCTCAAGCCATCAACCAGCAGTTCCTGAACCATCCACCCATTCCCAGAGCAGTTAAGCCAGAGCCAACCAACTCTTCTGTGGAAGTCTCTCCAGATATTTACCAGCAAGTCAGAGATGAGCTAAAGAGGGCCAGTGTATCCCAAGCTGTCTTTGCAAGAGTGGCATTCAATCGCACACAGGTACAATTAGCATTGAACATGATATCTGGTGGTTAAGGATATATCATGGATACTAAGGATGGAATTGTGACACATTTTCTCTTTTATATCTTAAAAAGTATTTTTGTGGATCTCAGAGTAACGTAGAATTAATAAATAATGCTTAGTTTATGAACTACTATCACCTTTGATCCATGCATAGCTATGACTAATTCATCAATTTCAGTGACATAATGAACTAACTGTACTCACCAACTCAGGACCCAAAATGTTACCAATGACTTGGGTCTATGTGCTCCTCTCCTCCCTTATCTTCTCATCTGCTTTTTCTTAGACATAATCCTGATCTTGAATTTTGTGGTTATAATTGTTTTTTTTAATAGTTTTAAAACTATTTTTAAATGGTCAATCTATCATTACTTTTTTATTTTCTGTATTTAAAAAATTTACTTAGTAAATTATGTTTAATGGAATGACATTGATCAATGAGAATATATAGTTTTCAGGTAACATTTCTGTAACATTTCAACTTTTGATTGTGTTGCATCATTACATGTTATAATTTCTATAATTAATTTATAAACCCTTCAAAATATACTACTTAGATTGAAGACACTGATAAAATAGTGATGGGTAATTATATGCTAATATAATATTAAATGATAAAAAGATGAGCACTTTATTTATGTCTTATTTTATTGAGAGGCTGCTTCTAAGTAAGATGTTCTTTTCCATTAGTACTTCTTAGACATAGTGTGCATGTGCACCACCCAAAAGGTTGTTAAGACACAGATTGCTGGGCCTCATCCAAGTTTTTGTCTCAATAGCTCTGAGGATGGGACCCAGAGATTTTCATTTCTAATAAGGTGATGCTGATGCTACTGGTCTGTGGGCCATTTTTGAGAACCACTAACCTAGCCTTTATTTGAGAAAAAAAGAAAAGTGTTGATGTCAAGGAGCTAAGGATCTTGCTGTGGAAAAAAAAAAAAGAAGTGCCCAATTAGTTAAAGTAAAATATGAAGTACTAGGAATAGTATAGGAGAGTGTAAGCAATGGTTATAGTGAATGTTCATGAGGAGTTGGGGGCAAGGAATACATATAGTAGAATAAATATGGTAAGTCTTTAAGAGGATAGTGGTTTTGAATTTAGCCACCCTACCTACTGAAAGTATAGCAGGGATCTAAACTCTGTGCAAGTGCAAAAATAAAAAAGATCATGGGCCAGCACATATGTAAACAACTGACTTGAGTAGTAGGTTGCTGGGGAGTTAGACCTTGAAGGACAAGTAAAATTTAACAGGCAAAGATGTAGGAGAAGGATATTTTAGGCTATAGGAATTTATGAGAAAAGTGTTGAGTCAAAAATAGGGGAATAGTTGGAAGTTGATAGCAAAGCTAGATAATAAAACTTTAATCTGGAGGGAACAGATTGAAAAAGGTCTTTGGGCCGTGCTAAGAACTTTGAGCTTTATTTAATATTCACTGGAAGTCAGTGAAGATTTTATGTAGGAATATGCTATGATCCAAAAATCAGAATTGGATTTTAGGAAGATTTCTTTTCCCCCTCATGATAGCAAGAGGGTAGTACTATCTTTTAGAAGGCTGCTCTAGGTGTCCAGCTGAAGTGAGGATAAATTTTGAACAAGGCTGTTGGCAACGGAGTAGAGTCAAGAAGCATCGTGGAAATAGAGTCGACAGTAAGTGCCACCATTTGGATGGGTAAAGAGGAAAGGAGTAAAGATAATGCCGGGCTGTGAGTTCGGTGATTGAGGATAAAGCTTTATTAGAGAATCAAGGAGGATATTGAAGGAGATGGTTGGGGTAAAGTTAGAGTAAATATTTTGGATGGGGCTATTTTGACTTTGAGGTGCAGGCAGATTTCTTAAGTGAATACGTGCAGCAGACATTGACAATATGAGTCTGATGCTGAGAAAGAAATTTGAAACTTATTTAAAGGGCCCAGGATTTAAAGAGTCAGGGGGATGAGAAGAAAGCATCACTACTACTACCACCGGGAAGACACAGAGGAAATGCCAGGAGAGGCGGGGTTAGGTGGAGGCGGAAGAAGGGGGAAATGGTTGTGAGATAAGAAGATGCGAGTGGGCTTTCCAGGAAGCTTGTTTATGTGTGGAAACCAGAGAAGTCTGGGCGGGAGAGGCTTGAAACCATGCCATGAAATTTGGTAATTGGTTGGTAGAGATCTTTGCAAACTTTAATTTCGTTAGCATGGTGAAGGCAGAAGCCAGAATTTAAAAGTTAAGGATGATTAACTGTCCAAGATACAGAAGCAGGGGCTGCAAATTACTGTTTCCAAAATTTGGTGTTGAAAGCGAGGCCAGAAGTGGGTTGACAGTTTGAATGGGTGAGGGAGTCAGTTTGAGATAGAAGGATTTGTGAGGTAGTTTGGGACCTCAGCCGAAGTTAAAAAGCATGCACCAGTGATAGCACCAAGCGCTGTGGTTTGGTAACAGTCTTCCGCGGCGCTGGAACTACAGGCGTGGGAGCAGGGAAGAAACACAGTGGGATTGTTTGAGGTTTGGTGCTGACAGATTAACTATGGCAGGAGACCCAGAGAGGTGAAATTTCTTGCTCCCTTGACTCTTAGCAAATTTATACATTCTATTATTGACAGAGTCTGTTTACATCATTTGAAAATGAGTTCGGTGGTTCATAGAGGTCTGCACATGTTCCAAACATCACTCCATCACTTTTCTCTTATGATTCAAGTACTCAGGCAGCATTTGGGTGTCTACAGGTATATGGATTGGGGTTATGAAAAACTCTGTGCTTTTGAGCAGGTCTGTTGCATACTGTTACAAAATACAAAGTAGGTGGATACATCTTTAGTCTGTATTTGTAGTTCTGTGTGTTTGTTTTCTTTCATCTGTCATTCATGTGCGTGAATAGGCATTTCATGGCTAGCCAACATTTTATTGCCTGGTTCTATATACAGCTCCTTTGGCTAAGGGTACCATGTAAGCATGGTTATATTACTTTGGATTTAAAACAAAATACAGTATACCTTTTGTCCAAATAGCGTGAAGCCTAAGAGAAGACTCCCAATGAGGCTAGACAAAAGACAGACCATGCTGGTGTGAGGGAATGCCATGCCAAGGCCCTAGACTCCTGGAGGTCTGTCTTCTCCTATACAATACTTTTTGTCTATTTTTATGGATTAATGATTTTTCTTTGGCATTGCCATCTTTCAAGTGCCAAGTTATAAAAGGTCTAATTGAAGCATGGAACACATTTTATTTTTTTCCTCCTGCCATTAAATTTGTAAGATGGCTACACCCAGAAAGAAACATTCACTTTCAATCAACATGAGCTGGAGTTCATGGGCCAGCCTTGAGGATATCAAATTGAAATTGCATAGGAATGTATGAGTATTTCCTTTTAAAATTCTGCTTTTAATTTGGGAAAGCTTTTCATCCCTCTGGGATCATAACCTGTTGTGTATAAAGCCCAACCTAATCAAGGTAGATGGTATTGACAGAATGACATAGTTTGAACTTAAGCCAGAGGTCAGCAGGCAGATTGTTTTCGCTGTATATACTGTAGTCGCTAACAGCGAGGTCGGACAGCTGGGTTTCACCAGCAGCAGTGTTAGATGGAAAATATGGTGTACTGTGCCTTATGAAACCATCCATGGCTTTTCCAAATGTTAGGCTTTTTTGAGTGTGATCAGACATTTATGGGTGATATAATAATTTGCCAGCTATAACAAGGAAATAAAAATTAACTTTTATAAATAATAAGATAAATGAATTGTTCATCTTTGGACAGAAAAGAATCTCAACATTTTTCCCCCAAAGCAAATGGAATCAGAACCGTTATTTCAGATGGACACCAAAGGCCAATATCAGCCACCTACTCAGTTGCTTTACTGATATGTAGCATATCTGCAGTCCATTGAGTATTTTCCAGAAATAGTTCATGAAGTCTATTATTCATTTATTATCAGATTCAGTGAAAAGCAATTTTTCACCCTACAGTTTGTGTTCCTCAATTTGTGCTTGACAATTGAACCAAGAAGAAATCTAGGAATTTGTGTGTGTGTTTGTGTAGAACAAAATCACATGCATGGCATTTGTAAGTGATGCTAGAATAGTTTTAAAAAATAGCATAGTTTTTCATGTTTAAGACTCCCAGATGAAAAATTCAAATTCATAACAGCATTTGAAAAATGTCAGTTCCAAAGACAAACTATTAATTTCTTTGTATATCTGATCCGTAAGTATATTATTTGGAGATATAAAATAACATAACTAAGAAATAAAATTATATTTCTAACAGGTTGCTTTTAATACATTTTTATCTTAATCAGTATGTCTTTCAAAACTATTATGTACCTTTTTTAAAATTACATGTTTTAATTTATTGATTTTTAGCAAGAGAGGAAGGGAGAGAGAGAGAGAGGAGGGGGCAGAGAGAGACAGAGAGAGAGAGAGAGACAAGAACATTGATCTGTTCCTGTATGTGCCCTGACCACGGATCAACCCGGCAACCTCTGTGCATCAGGATGATGCTCTAACCAACTGAACTATCCGGCCAGGGCAAAGCCACTATATATGTTTTTTGATAAAATGATGCCCTATGCATACCTCATGACAAGGTTATGACTTCTGTTGTAGACGACCTTTTACCAATCTTATTATTCATTATTTTTTCTTATATTTCTCTATTGGCTTGTTAAGACAGACATATACTGCCTAAGAACATGAAATTAACTCACATGTTCCTGGTGAGGGAAGCAGCACCTTTGAGGCCATGCAATGCCAGGATATTGAATCTTCAGCATGGGCATGAGACTGATGTTCTAGACACAGGGTATAACAAGACTGTCATATCTGTCTGTGCCATCAGGAGGGTAAAAGCCCATTTTTGTCATTATGACCTTATATAAAATATATTCTTATGTCAAAAATACTTTCTTCTTTACAGTTTTTTAAAAGAAAAAGTTAGCCCTACTTTCCATGTATTGGAAGACTTGTATGACAAACGGGAAGCAATGAGAATAGTAAGATAAAAGTGATAAGATGATTTCTCACCTGGTCATTAGTTTTCAGCAGTCCTATGATGCATTAGCAGTGATCACAAAGTGATGTGCAAGAGTCAGCGCACCAGAGGCGGCCGGACAGACAGCACACCAGCTCTCTTTCTGTACTCTACCCCTTGCCCCCCGCCCCAACCCAGCCTGAGCTTTTACTTCTGAAATCCAGTATCTGCTAGGTGACTCTTTATTCAGAGGATTCTCCTCAGGCTGCTGGATTTTGCTTTGCTCACACTGGCAAGGAGCTGTAAATGCTAAACAACACCTGATAGGTGGAGGAGGATGAGAGCCCAGCTCCTTTCTCCTGTGGCAGGGACAGCTCGGAAGGGTGACTTCCACTCTGGAGCTTTCTGCAGGGTCAGGCTGAGCCTGGACCTGGCTGGGGTTTCTTTCCTTCCCTGTCCTGCTTCTCCTAGTCCCTCACCAGTTTCCTCAAGGAACACTTTTTAAATAAATCACCTGCATAGGAACCTTTATCCAGTCATAAAATTCAAATAATTGAAAAACTGGTTTTCTGCCCTAATGATCATTTTAAGTATAAAAAAATGATAGACTGAAAGGTAGTTTATTATTTCATGCATTTAACACTTAAATAAGAACCAATAAAAGAAGTAAACAAAACTAGATTATAAGAAAGTTTTAAAATAGTAATGAAAAAATGTTAAATAATACCTGAAAAAAAACCCCAATAAAACTGTTAAGATATTTCCATATTGCTTCTTCTTCTTCTTCTTTTTTTTTTTTTTACAGTGACAGAGAGAGGGATAGACAGGGACAGACAGGAATGGAGAGAGATGAGAAGCATCAATCATCAGTTTTTTGTTGTGACACCTTAGTTGTTCATTGATTGCTTTCTCATATGTGCCTTGACCACGGGCCTTCAGCGGACCAAGTAACCCCTTGCTTGAGCCAGCGACCTTGGGTCCAAGCTGGTGAGCTTTTGCTCAAACCAAATGAGCCCTTGTTCAAGCTGGTGACCTTGGGGTCTCGAACCTGGATCCTCTGCATCTCAGTCCAATGCTCTATCCACTGCGCCACCACCTGGTCAGGCCCATATTGCTTTTTGATTGGCATCCTCACTTGCAATTTTTTTCACCTATGGAAGGAATGAACATTACTATGGGCACTTAGAATACGCTGTTGCACAGATGAACATTAAAAAAGAATAAGGAATGTCAATTTGTGATTTCCACACTGGGCGGCTGCCCAGGTGCCCACCTTAGAGAGAACCCTGATTACAGGTGCCATTTTAACAACCCTTTCACCAAACTCAAAAAATTAGGTATCGGTTCTGTTGAACCTGTGCAAACTGGCTGAATCCCACCACTGCCTTTTATCTCAGGATGTGCTTTTTATCCCAGGTTATAGATCAATGCCATTGCTAGCCTAGTTGATATTTGGTTATGCCATGGGATAGGAGTTTGAAGACTTCCTTCAATTTTATGCCTTCTACTTTCACAAAGCAAGATGTTATTATGGAAATAACAAATAAGCTTTTACTTTACCACTTTCTTTTGAAAAATATTATCAGATACCATTATTTTAAACTGAGTCTTCTGAAATCAGTGGACTGATATTGAGATCAGATTTACTTATGGATATTAAACGTTGGGGCAGGTTGGGGGAGAGAGACACATAGAAAGAGAGAGAATGAGATAGAAACAGACATTGGTTTTGAGTTCCTCTGAGATCTTCCAAACTTGATTTAAATGGGAACTATACCTACTGGGTTCTAGTGGTGCATTAGGTGCTTTATGTGAGTTTCAGAGTGGCTTTGCTCCTTGGCCCTGCCCATCTGCAGTGCTCTGTCAGTGATGCAAATCTTATTTGTAGGATTAACTATTTCGAGAAGTAATAGGACCAGTATGCTTGTGAGGTTTCATCTATTTATTATTATTTTTTTTTTGCACATTTATTTTCCTTGCTTATATCCTGAATTTATTTTAGTGTTTGCATTCTTTCACGTACTGGACCTATGAACATGAAAGAAGTTGCTTAGCTATTTACTGTATTTACTTTCATTTTGACAATTTAAGAATCCTAATCTTATGTGTTCTTTTGCCCCTTGTCACTTTATGAACTTAAAACATTAATTAGACGCTTATGACAGTATTTTAAAAGACTTAATATTTCTAAGGAATGGATTCGGGTGTCCACTGACCTATGATAAGCGTGGTTTCATAAAATATGTACAGTGGCTCTTCCTTAATAAACTATTCTCTAATTTATTTAAAAATCCAATGACCTACATATTCATATGTTCAGAAATTCCCCATTTACTAACATTGTTTCTCCTCTGAGACCTTCCATCTGAGCAAATCTGTTAAATCAAGTAGAGGAAGCTTTGATCCAAACTAGGCTAAATCCGTTGGAACGGATGCCCTGCCACATGCAAGCGGGAGCATGAGAACGCCTGGGAAGGGCCAGTGGCTATGATCCTCGTCCCCTCCTGCCCCGCTGTCCCCTTACTTTGACAGCGGCTTTCAGGACACATCCGTCCACAGAGAATCGGCAGTGAGATGCTGGTATCATTTGAGAACAAGACTTTTTCCGTATCTCAGAAAGTTCAGGCTCCTTTCGTGTCTCAGGGTGGTCTCCTGAGCCAGTCCTCAGAAACACGTTTTCAGTAGAAGCACAGAGGTGTTTTGTGCTGGCCTTCTGTACTGATAGGCCTCTGATTTTACTGATCTTGCTCCTTCATCAGATCCATAAAAAAGTCAGAGTCACCCAGTTCTCAACCTTTTGTCAAAGGCCTGGCTTGAGAAAGCTGTTCATCTGGTCTTATCTGTTAGAGAAGAGGATTTAAATAATCCTTTGGGAACTCATTTGGTTGACCTGTCCTTATTTGACTACTTTTTATTTTTTATGAGTCTTTGCCAAAAATCTACTGTTTACTCATCAAAGCCACATCATTTGAAGAAACTTAAGGCCAGGGTTATAAATACAATTTATGAAGTCACTCAGCAACCGGAGAATGTTTCAACAGATTGGAAAATTAGATTGAATGATGTATCAGGAAAGTTGGCAGTAGGTCAATGGCTAGAAATATAAATGTCTTTGTGTGAAATGACATGTATTTTGCTTTTGTGCTTTATTGGTACCATGTTTATAGTATATGCACATTCATTAAGGTTAAAATGTCTAAGGACGTGCTAAACGTTGTATTTTGAAGTGACACAGGAAGAGGTGTATGTAAGAACAAAATGAAAATTGTAACAACCAAAATATTTGGAAGTCTGGACTTCAGTGCATTGCCAGTCAGTTTTTGGGGGAGAAGCTTTTTTTATTTTCAAGACTTGTGTTTGATTTATATATATTCTTTGCCAAAAATAGGCATGATTTAATTACATAGACAGGTTATACTTGTAGAAAATTTGACCTCTAAGATACTCAGAATTCTTTCTCAGCCAACCTCTGGTCTCAGTCATAATGATTTCTCAGTATTCAATAGAGATACAGCCCTCAACAAGCCACACTAGAATAAAACACAACGTAAATCCAGGGGTCTTGACTCCATGGTCCAGTGATCTGGTTATAAAATGACAAGGAAACCTGTGAGAAAAAGGAAGTCCACCCTCTGAAAGATGGGCTGTAAATATGAAATGCTGCAGATCAGGCACGAACATGTTATTGGCTTTTGAAGCAAATAATATACCCTCTTTTGATTTCAACATTAAATTAATAAAGGAGGAAAAGATGTCCCTGCTCGCTTCATAAAATAGGCCGTCTTTCATTTCAGAATCACTGGCTTGACTTCACAGATTTAAAGATTATAATAATATTAATATCTTCCAGAATAGCGGTGTCTCAAAGTTATTAGATGGCTGAATGATAGCTCCTCCACATAGTGGTCTCACTTTAGTTCCTCCTGTCATTAATGAGCACCTTTTAGACAGTTTTCGCCAAAAAGCCTGGGGGAAGATGCTGGCTGTTTGTGCTCTGGGCAAAGAGAAGGTTGAGTCAAAGCTGTCAAACATGCACACCTCTCTCCTCAATCCTCAATCCCCTTGAAATAGAAACGTTTATATAAAAGAAAATTTGAAGACTCTTCCCCTCTCCCACCCCATCGTTTACAAAACACATACCAAAACATCAGAGGAGACAAACATGGGTAGCGCACCGTTCTAACCCTTTCATCCCTGATTTGTGTGCGAAGTTCTTACAATTAGTTACAAGCTAATTGTAGAAAACACAGGTTTCATCAGTTTTACCAAAAGGAAAAAAAAAAAAAAAGACTGCCTTTTGGTGATGGTTTTATAAACTTTTGTCACTATTCTCTAACAAGCAGTGATCGGCTCATTTCACGAAGATAGGGCGTCTTTGTCCTCAATAAGGACTTTCTTTCACCTCTAGTGTGTATGTCTCAGTAGCAACCTGCACTTTGAGTGTGAAGGCCTTCTGTTTTATTATGTAACTAGTCTTCCCAAATTCAGGGTAATGTTTATAATTAAAGTAGAATTTTTATAGAAGAAATACCAGGAAGCAGTAGCTTTAGGTCCCACTATTTATATACTTTTCACCATTGCTTATTTAAAGTAACAAAAAAAAATAGACGAGTGTTCTTTTCATGGCCATTGATTGAAATGATGACCATTTGGCCTGGAGTTAAGTACGTGCTTGTTCAAATAAAGTGAATTAAATTTAAAGGCCAGAAATGCTGAGAGAAAAATAGAACTGAATCAATTTGATGTCAGTTGGAAATGACAAAGTTGTTTCAATTTTATCTACAAGTTTTGTGCCTAAAATTATCACTGTAGACTATAGCATTTACTTTCAAATTTTTCTGACTGCAACTCCCAGTAAGAAATACTTTTTATCCCGTGAGCTAGTACACACACACTCACACATGTGCACATACCTGTGTATTGCATATCTATCTTAAACTCAATCTCATTTTCATCTATGTCTTTATTTGTATATTTCAAAAGCAAGGCCTTCATGAAAGAAAAAATAAACTCCAGGAAACAATACATGTGCCATGTATGCAGCACTTTGGTAATTTATAATCTATCTAATTTCATTTCATTATATAAAAAGTTAGTTATGACATACTAATTCAATTTTTTCATCCACTAATAATTATGATCCATTTTTAAGCAATGATGCAAATTAAGGTTTATTTTAAATGATACAAAGGTACTTGAGGAAGAAAAGTTGTTCTACTTTTCTGCACAATAAGATGACTATCTTAGTTTAGAGCTATCCTAAATAACCGTGTGTTTGTTTCACTTTATATAACTGATTGAATTTTTCTTTACATTCTCCTTTACCCCAAATAATTTTAATTACTTCCTAAGTTTATTCTTTATGTTTTCTTCTTTCTATATTCAGGAAGACACTTAACAAAATAAAATGGAGGGCCTTGAATGTAGTAAGAACTGTACTTTGATGTTAGTTCTGTATTTATTTATCCATAAACTAACAAATATTTATTAAGCATTCAGAGACTATGCTAGGCATTATAATGATAGTTAATATTTATTGAACATTTAACATGGATTGGGATACAGTTATAAGCTCTCTAGGGAACCCTATGAGGGAAGTACATTATTATTTTAATTTTACATATGAGGAAACTGTTTCATAGGAAGACTAATTGATCTTTATCCAATTGGAGCCCAGTTTAGAACCCAGCAATTCTAACTTCAGAACTCATACTTATAACCACTTTATTCTCATCATCTCTGCTGTCGTAGAGCAGAAGATGAAAGACAGACTCCCTCCTCAGGGAGTAAAATGCAAGGAAGAAACAGACTTCCAAAGCAGGAATCCCATTGTGGTATAATAAGTACTGTGATGTGTCACATGAACTGGTGAGAACAGATGCTTTCGACCCTGGAGGTGATTGACATTAATGCAGTAATAGTTCAGCAGGAAAAAGTAATATTTTATAACTGTTTCAGGACAGAGTCAACGCGTATATAAATAGACTGCTTTGCTTCTTATATCTGAATGCATTTGATACATTTGAGATATAATTGTTCAATAAATATACGTTTTTGTTTTGTTTTTATTTTTGGAAAGTATTATTTTTGCCAAGGATTTGACAAAGTAGCCCAGATTAGTAAATTTTGAGGGGCAGCTTGCCAACAGTTGTTTCAGAGGATACTCATGAAATAACCAGGGCCCAGACCTTTGCGAATGCAATTGTCGTGCCACCAGGAACTTCAGGTGTTAGTGGAATCCATGGATGTGCCCAGAGCCAAGAACAGCGCTGGTAAAATTTTCCCCAGGGGAACCTGTTCAGTTCTCTCTTTGCTGTTGCTTTTTGGTGCTCATGTGTTTAGAAAATTTTGCTTTAGGTTGTGCATAACTCCCCGTTCTAGCACCTAAGACTTTCTAAAGACAAGGAGAGAAGGAATAAGGAGGAAAATGAGATGAGACTGCTGATGTAATTGCATCTGTTATTGCATCAATTAAGTAGGTAAAAATTAGTAAAGTTGCCAGAAACCTGTTTTAGGCCAAGTTCCTCCATTGTATGTGCTCAAGTGTGGCTCGGACAGGGGATTGAAATGTAAAAAGTGCAGGCTGTTTTGAATGTACCCACTGTGTGGTACCTGCTTTCTGTACTCTGATGTGTCAGGTGGCACAAGCAAAGTTTTGTTATGTACACTAGAAAGATAGCTGTCTGTGAGAGAAAGGTTTCATTTAATAAATTGCAGACTTGGGGTACATGCAATATTCGTTCTACAGTAGAGTTTGTGTGGTCCCAAATTTGTTTCCATTATCATATTGTTTTCAGTAGGTTGAATAAACAGATCTTGAGAACAATGGGAGTAGGGCTTTTAATATGTGGTCCCTCAGGGCCTGCTACTGTCTGTTCAACGAAATAGGGCTCCCAAGTCTCAGGAAAAGGAAAATTATGCACTTTGTGTGTTTTTGTGCCCTATATCCCTGTATATTCCCCCACTAGCTACTGTGCACAAAATGTACAGATCCTGCTCCCGAGGAGTTTACTATTTGATGGGAAGAAGAGGTGTTATAGCAGCACAATATAAAAGATGAAATTGTCATACATGTGAGATAGAGCTAGTGCCATTTCCATTCAAGGAGGGAGAAAGTGTTGCCAACTGCAGTGTAAACACATATATACACAATACATAGTCTGTCAGTGCATTGCAGAATAGGTCTCTGAAGCAACATCATTTATCTGCAAATGTTATCTTTGTATATACCTTTATATTTGCAGAGTACAGTAATTCCCTTCAGATGCTCAATTCTATCCACCCCCATCCTACAAAAATGCTACATGCATAGGCTGTCTTTCCTAATAAAGAAATATTATAATAAAAGAGAGGTTTTATTAAACTAATGCAATAACAACATTTTCTTTGAGGATTTAACACATCATTTTTAATAATAAAAATCAAATTGTCATTGTTGTGCCCTGTATACCTTTTATTCAAATCAGCCTAAATACTTTGGCTTCGTGGCTAAGCAGTGCTCTGGGGGGAGGGGGGAGGAGGGGGGAGTATTTTTAGCATTACATAAATGAATTTCAGCAGTCAGTTTATAGTGGGTTTGTAGAATATGAATATGGGGCCCGGGGAAAGCTGTTTGTAGGCGTGAGCAGAGGGGACAATGCCCCTTACGGGCATCCAGAAGGAAATACGATTGGAGATTAGGAGAGAACCGATTTTGTAAGGACAGCTTTCAGAATATAGGATACCAATAGTTTCTACAGCTATGCAGCTTATTTCTCAGCTTCAAACAACTGTGCATTATCAACTAAAATTTAAGGGGTCACTTTGTATGCTGAGGCTAGGAATTTGGTGTTACCTGGTCTTCTTAGGAGGACACAGTTTTTGGGCTCTTATGTCAGCTGGAACTAAAAATTTGGCAATTGTTTGAAAATTAAGGCTAACAACCATGCAAAAGGGGTGGTGAAATGTGGGGGGACTTTTGGAGGGACTTTCTCTTTTGTGTGTGTTTTAAGGGATGTGTGTGATAGGTCATGTTCAGAGACAGGATGCAGGGTTGCCCCATGTGAGTGCCAAGGACCCTTCCACCTTTGACCCTTTGTAATTTTAATCTATAAATTCGGAGTCTTTTTGTCTTTTAACTTTGCTGATCGGTTATGACATCATTTGTTAAAAGCAATATATAATTATGAACTAAAATAGTTATATTGTCAGACTCACTACTATATAGCAAATGTTTCAACTCATGCATCCTTAAACAGATGTAACTTGGTTTCTGAAGAGGACGTCATTAAATAGCTATATCCTTTTTCATACACCTAACGATTAATAATTAAAATATGCTACGAGGGGATAGGGCTTATTTTCTCTAAAATACCCAGTCTGAATATATCTAAAGGAGTGTCAAGCATACAATTTTTACTTTTAGCACAGCAATCACATAAACTATCTTTGGAATTTACATGACATTCTAATCTCCCTTTGTTTAGATTAGAACCCAATACTTTCAAAGTAGTTGCTTTATATGATAAATGAGTGTTTTGAGGAGTTGAGTTACTTTAAAGGTATATGTTATAATACATATGTGAACACTGCAAGTTACACTTTATACTTATACAGTGAGACTTCAACTGCCACAAACAAATACAGTTTACAGAAATGAAAACAGTCTCTGGCTAGTTTGAGGATTTTTCCAGAAAGCACTGGGGTTTGGCTGGGCCAGTTTCCTCAGTACACACCTGGTGTATATCACTTTAAAAAATAAATTATGCCTCATTAAATTACAATTAAATAGAATCATGATCATTTGTTTTTCTGGAAGGAAGATGTTTTGCATATTGAAAGCCTAATTTGTTGCAGGTGACAAAAAGGCTGAACAGATTATCTAATATCACTTCATTTGGGGGGTAATGTTTGCTAGTTAGTTCGTGTACACTCCACTAGTTCAGAATTATATTAATGTGTTTTGTATTATTTTTCTCTTCAAAATGTCTCCTACCACTTTATCAGTTTTTGTCCTTTTTTTTTTTAAGGCTTTTAATGAAACAGAAACTTCTCTTGGTATTCTGGATTAGTTATATTGTTTCTTTTTCTTCAGATATTCTAATACCGCCTAGTCCCCCCTCTCCCCCGCCCCCTTTGCTTGGTCTCATCATTATCTCTATATCCATGTACTGTGTATATTTCAAATCCCAGCCAAGTTCCACCTCTTCCAAGACATTTTCCCTGAGTCCTGTAGTTGGCAATCCTTTCCCCCTCGTTTGAACTGAGATGGCAGTTCTATCTGAAATTTATGGCACTTGTCATGTTTAACATTGTGCTTCTCTAAACCATCATAGAGTCAACTGCTTGGCAGCAGAATCTAGATCTTAATTAATCTTTTCATTCCTTTCTGAGCTTTGTATCGAGTTGTAAATAAGAAATGAATTAATAGACTAATCTGTCATTCTTTGGTGATAGGGATATTGGATTTGGGGTTCTCTAGACAATCAGTGGGAGATATCACCCAATCCTTGAGAATTCCCAAAGACGTGAGAGCTATTAAGAACAGGTATCTGTTCAAACTGATTCAGTAATGACCTTCACTGTTGCTGTCAGCCCCGGAGTGGCCTGGGGGAGTCGGAGGGTCTCAAGCACAGTGTTCCTAAAAGCTGGTCCAAGTTGGGGTTCTCTCACTGCTGTCTGAAGGGATTAAGGGCCCATCAAAGGCACTTTCTCACTTGTCCCAAACAACGTCTCAAGGGCTATCGCAGAAACCTAGAAGTAAATTTTATAAAGCCATTCATGGTCATGTTTTCCAAATATTTCTGACTATCAGCATGTATTTGCACACTAATAACTTGGGGCAAACTATGTGAATTGTTGAAGAAACATGGACATTATAGTCATTTAAATAAGAAAGCTCATCAATAGAAATTTCAAATTTAAGACATTATAAGGTCATTTAATTTGTTACAATAAATATTATTTAAAATACTAGAAATAATAAGTACACAATTTTTTTTTTAATTTTAAAAATTAGCCTGCATGTTTTGTCTGTGGAGATAACCTATATTAGGAACCAAGCTCGAGGACATGATATTAGTACCTGTTTTGCATTTTGAATTGTTTTGCTTTTGTTGAATTTTCTGCCAACCCCTTACATTTCTTGCTGGGGCTGGAAATAACATGAAACTCACAAAGTCTCCCCTTAGAAGGCTAGGGAGAAAACCAAGGGGAGGTTCTTCTCCCCAGCTCCCATCGGCTTTCAGCAACATGCAGCCCTAGAGCTAGGTGAGCACGGTGCCTCTCTGCTCCATGCCGATGGTCGTTCTACTCCTTTTCAGGCAGTGTTTCCTGGCCTTACGTAACTTCTGCTCCCACTGAGGAGGGAGCTGTTTTCATCTCTCCCTCAGGAAGGCTTTGTTGCCCACGATGAGGAAAATACTTAATGACCACTTTATTCAATACTTGCAGTATGTTTTTAATATGATTATTGATATGAAAGTTTAATAAGCAATATCCTGGTTAATTTATTAATTTTCCTCAATTTTCCCATTTTCAATATTCCTGGCCCTTCTATTCATAAAAGTACTTTTTTTTTTCCCCCAGTGCCCAGGTGCTATACCACATTCTCTGCATCTCAGGCTGCGTGATGGAAATGTCCCAGTGACATCTCCTGCCTGGATGCTTGGTAATGAAAAGGCCAGACAATAGAGGGGCAAGGGCTTTAGACCTTTTTATGTGTGATAAATTATTAATTTATGTTCTATTCAAGACACTTTCAATATAATAAACATTTACTTATCTTGATAATCAGATGGGCCAATTCATGGTGTATGTAAGTTATGCCATAGATTTTTCTTCCTTACGATGATTATCTACTAACTAAATAAACTCCTTTACCATTTATGAGACTGCAGAATTAGGACTCTATTTTTTAAAATCCCAGTTTAAATATTTAAAAAGCTCATAACCAAAATGAAAAAGGCTCAACAAAACAACTAAAAACTTCTTAACGCCTACCCATTAGCTACTTGTTATTGTGAATATCTGAGGTGATAATAATCTGCTTTGGGACCGTAGCTACGTAGATGAGACTTTAAGTAAATAATTTAAAACAGTGTTCTCATTCTTTGGGGCAGTTTGTGGAGGTGCACTGGCCACCTTGTTGGTTTAAGACTTTATCTTCAATTAGGCAAATGAGTCAGAAAAGGCAGTATACTGTATTCCACCAGCCTTCTAAAATATGTACAAATATTGTGTCTCGTTCACTTCTAAGTGACGCCGATGGGCAGTCATTTACAAGAATGGTTCGTCTTGATTTTTCTCAGAGAAGGATTCACTTCTCTATGAGGTTGTCCAACATATAAAAAATGCAGAGGAAGGAACACCACATTTTTAATGTGGGAATAAAAAAAGTATATCAAGCAACAAAACAAAAAATACTCTGTGCTTCAGAGTAACTTTTTTAATTGATGCAGAATACACAATTTCAGGCCTGGTCTATCAGGACACGAGTTTTGGTTATTTTACTATCTTGTGTGCAAATTCTTAGCTATATTGTACTCTACAATGTGTGAAAATAATTTCACAGAAATTTATAAACTTTGCTCTTGAGATATCTTAAGTATAAATGCAAGTAGCCTAAAGAATATATCTGTATGTAGACCCTAAAACTCCTCCAGGTTGATAACCTAAGATATATTACAATGTTAAAATTACTTATGAGAGAAAAGGAGGAGGAGAAGGAGTCCAACTTATCCTTTGTTTGCAGAGTTCATCATTAACTCAGAAAATAACAATTTTAGTGTCTTTTGGTGTTGGAGATTAGTATTGATTTTAAATTGGCTTCCTTCTTGGAGATTTTCATCTCAGAAACAAATTTATTATTAATATTGTGGTTGCTTTAGTGCAAGTGGAAGTAGAATAACTTAAGGCAGAACTGACTTAATTTTAGAAAAAGAATCGGTACTTAGACTGTATAACATTTTCTGGACGACAAATGTGTCACTTGTTGGTTGTAAAAGCACGACAAGATGTCTGAATTTCCTTGGAATTGTTTTACCGGGAGGGCATTTTTACGTACGCAGCCTACCATGTCCTTTCCTTGGGCGTGCATGCACACAGTCACCCTGGTTAACCTCTTTCCTGGCTTCATTGTACGGCAGATTTTATTCTCATCATAAAGACATCTGTAATCAAAGTAACACGACACCCAAGTTGCAGAACGATGAGATGGCGTACAGCTTGTAGGTTCCTTACAGTAAAATTGCCTCACATGATGTTTTAAATGGTGACTACCTTCTGGGACTACTGATAACTCTGGGATGCACATTTATATAAGTGACATTTGCTTCACTGTTTTATAATGCATTACAGTGGTAGTGGTACCTTGAGATACGAACAGACCAACATACGATTTTTTTTTTAAGATACGAGCTGCGACTCAATTTGTATTTTTGTTTGAGATCCAAGCGAAATTCCGAGATACGAGTCGTGATTTGGGAAGCTGCCACTAGTTGGCGCATTGGCCCACGGGTCCAGTATCAGCAGTTTGATATGTGTTGACTGACTTATGAGCTCGGTTACAGAACGAATTAAATTCGTATCTCAAGGTACCACTGTATTTATTTTCAAAGATCGCCTAACTTACCCTAAAGATTCCTGGCCAATCAGGAGATGGTATATTCCTCTTGCACCAAACGCTTCTTATAATTAAATCATATATTACAAATCTGAAAGTGTTTCCTTTGCATGAATATTCCCTTCAGTGGAAATGCCCTTGGCACCTACTTTTAAAGATTTGGGGGTTGCACATCTGTTCTAAGACACAGAGGTTAACATCTCAAGCTCTTCCTGGGAGATGATCCCAGGCCCTGGTCTCATACTGTCCTGAGAACAGATGTTAGTTGGGAATGTAATGCAGTGTCTCTGTGCTAATCTAAGAGGTGTGCAGAGTGGAAATGGACCTGCTTTTGCCCAAAGTACTACAGTGTTCCAACTTTGTTTTCCAACCTTTTTCTTACATTCATACTACTTATCTCTACTTGTCAACTTTTTCATTTTTTTGTGTGTGTGTTGAATTCTGTGATTAGAGCATATAAAAACACCAATTTTCCATTTAAGGCAGAGGTTCTCAACCTGCCATCGGTTTCCGATAGCTTTAGGCGACCCCTGTGTTTTGGTCGTTCGACCCCCGCCGGGGTCACGACCTACAGGTTGAGAACTGCTGATTTAAGGCTTTCTGTTTGGATAAGTCACACATTCAGAAGGTTTTTCAGCCTACCATGATATTCTCCAGCGTGTGCTCTGGTCCCTCACCGGATGTGACCACATTTACATTTATTAATTTATTAATTTTTTTAGAGAGGAGAGACAAAGAGAGAGATAGAGAGAGAGAGAGACAGAGAGAGAGAAGGTAGGAGCAGGAAGCATCAACACCCATATGTGCCTTGACCAGGCAAGCCCAGGGTTTTGAACTGGCGACCTCAGTGTTCCAGGTCGATGCTTCATAACTGCGCCACCACAGGTCAGGCCCCACATTTCCATTCCTTTAATGGTGGGATTAGAGCTTCCTCCTTGAGGGCATTTCATAAAAATGTTTCGGTGCTCTTTGGTGCATAAGCAAGGATACCTATTATGTGTGGGGATTGAGAAGCTATCAGAGGATGAACACAAGTTATAGCCATTTGCTTTCTCTCTCTCTCTCTTTTTCTTTTTTGCTGTAAGAAACATCTATATTGAAAACAGTGGCCGGTCACATAGAAATTCAGCCAAACTTTTTTTTCAAGTCGATGTAAATCTCCCATGCTGTTTAAATGTCGGAACTAAATTTACCAAACTTGGCAGATTTTTAAAGCTGAGCAGGACTGCCAAGTGTTCCCAATTTCAAGCAGAGAGTTCTAACAGTTCCTGAAATACTTGTAGGAGGCACCTGGTGGTAATTGCAGCTTCACAATTCTTTCCCCAGCTCCTACCTTGCTAGCTGGCATCTCTGTACACTAGTGATTATTACAGTGATGATAAAGTGTCAGTACAGAACGATCTAAAATAAGCCACAGCCCCTGGAAGGCAAGCACATTCCCACAAAACCTTCCTGTTGGAGAACTCTTGGGAATTAGACTGAGGTTCTTGACGTCACAGCCAGCTGTTACACCACACAGATAAAGGAGATGAGGGGCGGAAGACAGAAAGCGCGTACACACACACACACACACCTGCAGCTATGACTCGGCCAATTTTTTTTTTCTTCCATTTAACCAGGGATTGTTGTCCGAGATTCTCCGTAAGGAAGAGGACCCTCGGACAGCCTCTCAATCTCTTTTGGTAAACTTGAGGGCCATGCAGAATTTCCTCAATCTTCCGGAAGTGGAGCGGGATCGCATATACCAGGACGAGAGAGAACGGAGCATGAACCCCAATGTGAGCATGGTCTCGTCGGCCTCGAGCAGCCCCAGCTCTTCCCGAACCCCTCAGGTGAGATATGTGCTCCGGTGACATTTCACTCTTTGCCTTGAAAGCATCTTACCTTCACTGATACTGTGTTTCCCCTCGAAAGCTAAGAGACATAATTCAAGGATTTCTTAATCCACTGAACATGTTGGTCAGAGGATATGAAGCTCTGACCATATAAAATTGGTTGTCCTTTACTATGTCATATATCATCTTTGTCCCTTCAGGGACAGAAAATACAGTTCTCCCACACATTGCAGGAGAGCAGGAGCAGGTGGAAGGTAGGCTATAGATGTCTACATACAACTGCTTAGTCATCAAAGAAGGAGTTAGGGCAGGGGTCCCCAAACTACAGCCCATGGGCCGCATGCGGCCCCCTGAGGCCATTTATCTGGCCCCCGCCGCACTTCTGGAAGGGGCACCTCTTTCATTGGTGGTCAGTGAGAGGAGCACATTGACCATCTCATTAGCCAAAAGCAGGCCCATAGTTCCCATTGAAATACTGGTCAGTTTGTTGATTTAAATTTACTTGTTCTTTATTTTAAATATTGTATTTGTTCCCATTTTGTTTTTTTTTTACTTTAAAATAAGATATGTGCAATGTGCATAGGGATTTGTTCATAGTTTTTTTTTAAAGTCCTGCCCTCCAACGGTCTGAGGGACAGTGAACTGGCCCCCTGTGTAAAAAGTTTGGGGACCCCTGAATTAGGGGATTTGTGTTGCAGGTGAGCTTGCATAGCAAGCACACTGCTCTTCCTTAAATTGTATCTTTATTTGGATGAGGGTGAGGTAGTTGTGGGCAGGAGACAGAGAAGTAGTCCAAGCTCTGCTTTACGCAATCTGAGAGAGACAGCGGGGGAGGAACCTGTGTGTGAAGGAAGCGCGCCTACGCAGCGGCCCGACAGAATGGTTTGGTCTGTGACCCCTTGGAAAGCGGCAGTGGAAAGGTAAACCTTCATTATTTTGCTTCCTATGGCGAGCTCCCCCAGGACTACATGACTTAGTGTTCCATCCCTCCTTTCTCTACAATTTAAACACGTTGTGTCTGGCCTGACCTGTGGTGGCGCAGTGGATAAAGCATCCACCTGGAAATGCTGAGGTCGCTGGTTCGGAACCCTGGGCTTGCCTGGTCGAGGCACATATGGGAGTTGATGCTTCCAGCTCCTCCCCCTGTCTCTGTCTCTCTCTGTCCCTCTCTGTCTCCTCTCTAAAATGAATAAATAAAATAAAAAAAAAATTTAAAAAAAATAAAAAATAAAAAAAAAATAAACACGTTGTGTCAGCTCCTTCTGCAAATGTATACATCTAGTAATGCTGTCAGAGATCCTACCTGAAGGGTCAGAGGCTCAAGTCAGTTGAGAGTGATTTTCAGTTCAGATCCGAGCCCACTTACTTCTAACCTGCTACTGTCTGTTTCCCTTCAATGTTAGCTACCACTAGATTTATGATACAGCCAATTTCATTTTACTATTGCTAGGATAGAGGAAAGTTTCCTCTGAGTGTAGTTCTTAAAACATGCAACAGACTCACATTTGTACAAATCAGAAAAATGAGTACTTTGAAACCAAAGGAGTTTTTTGCTTAGATACTATAGTTTTGTTTTTCTTATGTGTTTATTTTCTGGTAAGTTCCAAGGAACTGATTAAGCATGGAAGCAAAATTTTATTCTAGTAGAAATATTTGAGCTTTTTCAGATACATACTTTTTTTTTTTAAACATCTTAACTTTTTATAACTTTGTACTCTGCAATAGATTTTTAATTGAAGATCATTTTCTATCATGCACTGCCAATTTGGGATACTTACACTTTAGTATTTAGTGAATTATGAGTTTTAATTGCTGTTAAAACAAAAATAAGTCTCTTGACTGCTTACTTTGGACAAGTGTAACCAAGCTTTTATATAGGATATATATTTTTTCAATTCTGGGGCATACATATTAGGCTGTTGAGTTGGGTGAGCTGTTAATGTGCACTAATATTTACATCTATTAAATTTGCCAATATTTTTGCCACTTTTGAAGTTCATTCAGTCATTATAGGAGAGTCCAGCCATACTTCATGGCTATTTAACCAGACAATGCTGAGAAAGTCACTTCTGCGTCTTAGAAACTCACACAGTTCTGTATGCTTGGTTTTCTGCTCCTTCGTAATATTTTTCTAGCAAGATATCTTAGGCATCTTTTCAAAGACCTGATAGCCTTCAGAGCTAGATCAGCTTCTAAGGCCACACAGGGTATTTTGCTTTTTTTCAACAGCACAAACTTCTATTCAAAAAATTTCTAGATACAGGTGCCCTTTATAACAGGAAAATTAACTATTTAATTTCACAGTTTTGCAATTTATGAAAATAAGTATAAAATGTTTTTCTCAAAATATTTTTGAGAATACAGCCATGGCACTAGCATTCTATACATTCTCTGGGACATTCTTTTTTATTCTGTTGATTAAGCATTTAAAAAGGGGAAATTATTAAGGTTGTTTAAAACACTTCACGATTACCTACTTACTCAAAATTCTTTACAGACCTATCTCAATGGTAAATATGCAGAGCTGAGTAAAGCTTCCATGTGAGAACACATGTTAGAGGACGGGCCCACTGAGCTAGCCTTTCAGTTGGGGTCAGCCACCTGCATGGGCACAGAAGAGGCCTCACACAGGTGCATGGGGATTATTTCACAGAGCCCATCAGCACTTTATTATTAGTTTAAAACAAATTGAAGAAATTTCAAATTAAAACTCCAGGGTCTCTTCTCATAACCCTTCAATTAGCCGGTATTCCTTGATGTACTTAATAATGATGAAACAACAACACAAGGGTAAGAATGATAATTTATCAAGCACTTACTCTGGATCAGGTCTCAGGAGCATCTGTGTGAGTTGGGTCTTCTCCACTTGCTCTGTGATCCCCATCTTAGAGATGAGGAAGCTGAAGTTTAAACTGATTAAATGCCTTGTATATGGCCACACGGATCAGGGGTAAAACTAGGATTTTAACTCCGGTTATTCTAATTTCAAAGCCTGGGATCCTAATCATATTTTAGCACCTTGAGGGCTTTCATTTTAGCCCCCATATTCCAGAGAAGTTTGGATCAGTTAAGTAAGGTGAGGCAGTCACTGAGGCTAATAAGGAACCTGAGTTGAGAAAGGCAGAAATAATATGCTAAAATGTACATGCAATAGGAAAACTGGATTAACCAGAAATTTTGAAAAGAAAAAAGAGTTTCTTGAAAGAAAGAGAAAAAAAAAAGGACAGACAATTGGATTGTTACCGGAAGACTCCAAACATGAGGGCGAGCAAATACCTGTGAGAATAGCATCGGGGTAAGCTGGAGATTGTGGAGGCCGATGAGCACAGTGGTTCTGAGCCCACACTTTGGAGCCTGAAAGACTTGAGTTCAGACTATGGTTGTCCTCACTTGCTGTTGCCTGTCTTCCAGCAAGTTAAATCTTCTCTTTTATTATCAATTGTCTTCCTCTGTAAAATGAAAATAATAATAATGTTTAACTCATTGTGTTCTTAAAAGAATTAAATGAGATAACAAAAAGTAAAGCTCTTTCTGGAGTGCCAGGCACACAAACATGTGGCGTACTTTCTTCTTCTTTTCTGTAGTAATTAAAAAGTAGTAGGAGACAGGGAGGCCAAAGGAGAGTGGAAGCCACAGAGCGCTCCTAGGAGTCTGGCCTTCATGGAAACTCGGGACCTGATTTGGCTTTAAGACGGCGTTGCGAATGACCCCGTGTCCACGCCACATGCCCCTTCTTTCCTGCGAACCCGCGTGTGCTCAGTCCACAGGGACAGCTCAGGGCACCGCGTGTGCTCAGTCCACAGGGACAGCTCAGGGCACCGCGTGTGCTCAGTCCACAGGGACAGCTCGGGCCACCGCGTGTGCTCAGTCCACAGGGACAGCTCAGGGCACCGCGTGTGCTCAGTCCACAGGGACAGCTCGGGCCACCGCGTGTGCTCAGTCCACAGGGACAGCTCAGGGCACCGCGTGTGCTCAGTCCACAGGGACAGCTCGGGGCACCGCGTGTGCTCAGTCCACAGGGACAGCTCAGGGCACCGCGTGTGCTCAGTTCACAGGGACAGCTCGGGCCACCGCGTGTGCTCAGTCCACAGGGACAGCTCAGGGCACCGCGTGTGCTCAGCCCACAGGGACAGCTCGGGGCACCGCGTGTGCTCAGCCCACAGGGACAGCTCGGGGCACCGCGTGTGCTCAGCCCACAGGGACAGCTCAGGGCACCCACAGAGGGGCAGTGGTGATTTGAGGACTACTCTCCGGGTTTGGGATTAAGGTTGAGTGGGATAAGAGGGAGAAAAATCTACTTTCGACCAAATCAGCTGGCCATGCTCGTGAACCCAAGGACGGGGGCAGATTCCTGCTGTCGGGGGTTCCCAGAGGGCCACCCAGCCCCCCTCTTCACACATCAGAGCAAGTGCTCTGGAGCTCTTTTGGATCAAGTAGCTCCAAACGTTTTAGGGTTATTCTAAGCCACAGAAATACAGACATTTTCTCTGTTGTCCTTCATTTGTCTCTGAAGCTGATGGGAAATCATTCAATTAAAACGAGCACGGCAGAATACATAAAACTACAATATGAGTTTAAGAAAATGAAAATGCCTCATCAAAGGCATTCTGAAGCCTAGTTTTATGAAATGAAATTTTGTTTTATTTCCACTGATTTCCTAGGTGAAATTAGGTGACTGTCTGGGTAGCATAATGATGATAATGATGGGAAACTTGACATACTCAAATGACATACGTGAAGCTTTAATAAAAAATGAGAGAGACTCAAGGGAGTGCATTAAATTGAGTAATAATTTATTATTTAGAGACCTGTGCACATTTACTCATTTTTTCTGGAAGAACTGGCTCTTCCAAGGTGTGCTGGTTTCAGAAAGACGAGGGTAGCTGCGTGTGTGTGTTCTGCACGCTCACTCGGCAGTTGGGTGATGGCTTTCAGGTACAGAGCAGCCCTCCTACCTGGGAGCTGTAGGGTTCTGTGAGGGCAGGAACAGGGTTTACAGGACTCCGCCTGTCCTATAGGAATGCATTGCAATGATTTCCAATCACAATTAACCTGATTAGAATAATGGACAGGAAGTGTCCCTCTGTAGCTAATGCGGTTTGGCATCAGCTGACTGAAATCCTTTGATAATTTCTGCACAGATGGCTGGGCTGAATGCAGCACTTTTTAAATTATTATTTTCATGGTCTCTTGGTAGGCCAAAACCTCGACACCGACAACAGACCTCCCCATTAAGGTGGACGGCGCCAATGTCAACATCACAGCTGCCATTTATGACGAGATCCAACAGGAGATGAAAAGGGCCAAGGTGTCTCAAGCCCTGTTTGCCAAGGTGGCTGCAAATAAAAGTCAGGTGAGTGGTTTTTAAAAGAGCAAAAGCGAGAGCTGGAAGTAGACTGTTCTCCTCCTCCCACCAATAAAAATACATCTGTTCTTATAATAATAATAACAATAATAATCCCTAGGGAACCTGTCATGTTCGGAGTTCTTTACAGTTTGCTTTTATTCTCACTGGAGTTCAAAATAGAGATTAAGTCAAAACCCAGATTTTTGTCTTTAAAAGAATTAAAAAAAAATTTAAAAAAAAGAATCAGCATTGAATGGTTTCTAATTCTAAACACTACTATGTATTCTTTTTCCTCTCTCTTGAAAAATAAAATTTGGGGCGGTGTTATTTGAGCAGAACTTGGTATGTGTAGAACAGCGTCTTTCCGAGACCACATTTAGCCAGGACTCATTGCCTCTCTTGTTCCCACCAGGGGAATGACCGACTTTGTAATAATAATTGCTTTCCCCCAGCCCCAGAGACACCTTGTGATGTCAGGTGTTTCTTTTATGTTTAGAATACAGTTGTTTTTCCAGGAGAAAACACACGCAGGGGAGCCCAGAGTGAGCACTAAAATCTTCAACAGAAACACAGAGATGCTTATCCACTGCAGTTTTCCAGAGCGTGGGGGTGGTGGGGGATGGGTGCTCCAGGGAAAAGGTAGACAGATGCTCGGGATTTTTTTTCTTTTCTTTTTTTTAAATTTCTGAAAACAGCAACAGTTGATGGGATCGACTCTCCATTTCAATTCCTTTAAAGGGACAACTAGAACCCTACCCTAGAACGGATTAATTGAAGTGTCTGTCTATCCCTGAGATGAACAATTACCCCGTGCGTGGTGAAGGAAACAAAAGTTTGTTGAAGCATAATTTTGAGGGTCTTTTGAGTCTGAGCTTGATTTCCTTTGCGGTCTTTCATGACAAATGTTTTCATCCCTAAGTATGTGAAGTGGTAAAATGGTCCATCATTTCTCTCCCTAACAGGTCCTCTGTTGTATACCATAAAGAAAGGAGGTGACTGAGTGTTGTGTTTCTCTTAAGCAAGCAGGTTTTTTTCAGATGTTGATAAAGGGGTAGGGGTGGAATATCTAGAAACTTGGAAGAGGATGGAAATATTTGTTTCCCTTTTCGATTTTAATGTAGTAATCTTTCCATACTATTCTCATTATCTCTCATCAATGAAATTCTTGAAATCCAGTTTGCTAAGATTTGACGTCCAACCATAGTATGAAATAACATGAAAAGAAAATACCACGGAGCCTTCCTAAACTGTTAAATGCATAAAATCCCATGTACCACATGGCAAAATATAATGAGAGTTGGAGCTGTTAAACGAATAAAGCTGTTAAATGCATAATGCCACTTGGCAAAACTACTGTGCATTTAATGGTTTTCCACTGTGTAATAAAGGACATATGTGGTAAATGTGCAGTGAGTATAAAAGCTACACAATTGATTTTGCAAACCTGCCCCTTAGTTGTGACTTGATGTAAATATCAAAGTTTCACTCAGTCCTTTTCTTAATAAGAAGCTTTCAAGAAAAACTGAAGACCACAGTCTGAGAACTTGATTCAAAATGTCTGTAATCTTCCTATTGACTTGGCACCATGGCTTCTGGAAATAGTGATGCCTTCAGCCTCCAAAAATAATTCAGGTGGCTGATTGAAAGCTGTGTTTGCCAGTTGGCCCAAACTTAGCTCTCCCAATTTTTGATGCCTCCTGAAGAACTCAGGAGCCCTGGTTTTGTAGAATCTGGAGGAAAATGCAGTTCTGGGGAGTAACATGCTAAAGGATGAGATTCAGCCTAAGTGGGGACAAGGTGCTTTGAAGTTTTTTCATTTTTTCTTTGGGACAATGGTCTCATTCTCACTTATGAATGAGGAACCTTATTGGGAAAAGCTGACTCAGTTGGAAAGTTGGGGGCTGAGATTTTTTAAAATGGTAATTTAACTTAAGACATTTACTCCAATTTGTAAGTGCTTCATAAAAATCATGATTAGTAAAATGAATTGCATGATTTGGTCTTTTGCATGTGTTTGGGGCAAATCCATAAGGGTTATATCCCTGATGAATATCAGGACTTTGGCCAAAGCACTGAGCCTCTCCCGGCTGCTGTGGGAAGTGGTCACACTGTCTTCCTTGGTTGCAGGACTGAGAGAAGAAAGAGTTTCCCCTCCTCACTCACATTCCCTTTCCTCCCTTTATTATGTTTCTATGGAGAAGTATTAAGTTCTTGGAGTGACTGAGAAGGCAGATGAATAGTGAGGTCTCTCTATTCTCTCTTGGATGTAAAATCAGAAGAACCTTTAATTTGGAACTCTTGTGAAATGCAGTAGGCTTAGAACCTCGAAGGCCAAGTTCAAATATACATCATGACCCCTCCCCTTCCATTTTAAATGTCTTTTAAAATGGAAATAAACCCTCCACTAAATCTTATTCACTCCTTGGTATCATCTGCTGTCATCAACCATTAAGAGTAATTCTTAACACTGTGTGAGGCAAGGTTTTAAAGAGAAGTAGGAAAACGGAAGCAATATTTTAGAGAAAAATTTAGAAATTTTTTTAGAGGGATAAAATGGTCCTTGAGGGCTGTAAGTGTCGAGGTACACAATGGGAGAAGGGGTTCACAAAAGGCAGTTGAAAGAGTGGCAAACTTTTGCAGTTTTGCCTACGATCCTGTTGGTGGAAATGCATTACTGGAAAGTGTGTGTGATTCCTTAGTGTGTGGGTATGTCAGGATGCTTTTGTAGGGTCGTAGATTACCTCTTCCTCCAGATCAGCTCCAGCTGCTTTGTCCAGCCTGTCATCCAGATCCATTGACTGTCTCTTATCTGACTCTTGCCTCTTTCTTCATGGGATAAGAGTCAGAGAAGGAGAAGCAGAAGAAATAAATAAGAGGAAAGGGGAAGGTATGCAATTTAGGATTAATTTTAGGGGCGTGTGTGAGTGAATTCTGAGAGGGTTATCTCCATTTTCTTTCTGCAGAATATTCAGATTGTTGGTCTCCATAGGATAGGGTGCACTACGATCAGTGATTTTCCTCCATGAAATGAGTGAGGTTCCTTAGTAAGAGCCATGATGTAAAGGCATATAGAACATTTTCTGTGTAACCTCACTATGATCCTTAAATGCAAAGGGCCACCAGGGACTGAAGGCCCCAGAGTGCAGTCTGAGTGGTCAGTGGAGCTCCTTGAGACCTTCTTGTAACCTCCCTGTCCCTCTTGCATTCTATACGGTTGCCCCACCCCTCTCTCTTCCTTCAGTGGGTTTCCATATTAATCTTTGCTTTTGCATTTATTTTTTTAAAATTTAGTTGTACATATTTTTTACAAAAAGAAATAAGCTCCATTATATGATTAAGTAATAACATCCTCACTTCAGAACATTCAGAAAATGAAGAAATATATGAATGAGAAAACATGATTCACCCATAATTCCACAATCCAGAGACAGTTACTATTAACATTTTAGAGTCCTTTCTTCTAATGTATAGGTGTATATGGGTGTGCACATGGGTGTTTATATCCTAGTTGAAATCATACTGTACAACACAACTATAAGACAAGTTAAAACTAAAATTCTTTTCCTAAGGCCAACATTTTATGTAGGAAAATAAATTTATAGCCTAACCAGGCAGTGGCACACTGGATAGAGCATCAGACTGGGATGCAGAGGACCCAGGTTTGAACCCTGCTGTCACCAGCTTGAGCGCAGGCTCATGTGGCTTGAGTATGGGCTCATCACCTTGAGTGCAGGGTTGCTGGCTTGAGTATGGGATCATAGACATGACCCCATGGTCGCTGATTTGAGCCAAGAGGTTGCTGGCTTGAAGTCTAGGGTTGCTGGCTTGAGCAAAGGGTCACTGCTCAGCTGGAGCCCTCTGGTCAAGGCACATATGAGAAAACAATCAGTGAATAACTAAGGTGCCACAACAAAGACTAGATGCCTCTCACCTCTCTCCCTTCCTGTCTGTCCCTATCTGTCCCTCTCTCTGTCTCTTTCACACACAAAAATAGGAAAATAAATTTACAAAGTATAAAATGTTATCTTTAGTCTCATTATTAAGTTTTTTACCCTTCAGAAAATATTGTACAAGGATCAAAAGCTTGCCACTTTGCATATTTTATCTTAATATTAAGTTTCCTTTATGAGGATGGCTCTGTTGGGGCTGGGTCAGCTCAGGCTATTAGAAGAAGACCTTTGCCCCATCTCCCTGGTATATGTCCCTGGTATCAGAAGTGCTAGCCATTTGATGCCCTGTGGACAATGAGTTGGTGGTCTTACTTAGTCTTAGCCTATGATTTTGCTTTTGCGTCTTAGACTCAGCACGGAAGGCAGACTAAAAGGAGACCTGTAGCCTTGCCTGAGCAGCTGCCCCTGGTTGCTGGGCAAGGTTTCTTTGAAACAGTAATTTTGAGACCCTGTTAGGGAGGACTTTCTACACTTGTCAACTGGGGCATATAGTCTACAATTTCAGGGCCATCCACCAAATTCAAACAAAAAAATTATACATTTACACCATAATTACCACTTAAAAAATATTACACCACATAATGGTTAGATTTCTTCACATTCCCAAATACCAAGCTCAGCAGGCAGTCCACACTGTGGTGCTTAACTGTCCGGTTGAACCCTTCCCTCTCCTCCTATTTTCTCTCAACACAATCTTAAAGGATTAGACTCTAGTGAGATTTTATCAGCAGAAATTTCCCTCAAGATCTCAGTTTTTATGTCAACCTTGTAGTGAGGAACTGGGTTCTTTTTTACTGTTCACACAATTAGTTGTGTTAAAGTTTCACACTCTAAAACTAGCTTTTAGGGGAGCCCTTCCATAGATATCAACAGAGATTAATCACCAACTTCATATGCAGGTCATAAAATGTCAGATGCATTGACCCATCACTAAAGTTTATGTACTTTAGCACAGTGAGGCTTTAAGCACATCTTTATGGACTGCAGAAACCTTGAGTTGCGTTATTTTGCCTGTTTATGATATGGCTCCTTCAGAAACTTGCATGCAACTTTGAGGCAGATCAGACTGACATATTAAACCCACCTCGAACACTCCTAGCCTCTGTGGAAGAGGACATTGACTTTAAAGCAGGCTTCTACATTGGAGAATGTTAGTGCCTATGAATAATTCCTACCACGTTGCTCTGAGAGACTGCTTATCATTTTCCTTTCACAGGACCAAGACTAGGGTGAGGCAAACCAGGTCCCAGGATGTAAAATAGAAGGAGGCATGCACTTTCAAAACCACACTCCTTAAATTTTGTGCATTAGTCGCTTGCTTGCCTCACCCTAGACCCAGCCTTGATCTTTCAAAAAATAATCATTTCTAGTTTTCGGATGTGTTTGGTTTTTGTCGCTCAGCACTTACGAGTTTTTGAGGCATCTGCATAACATAAAGTATTGTGTCATAGGTATGCTAGAATTGGGACCTGCAGTAAGGGACTAGAAATGTTTTTGTTGTTTTCTGCTTCATATTCTAGTCTAGTACATTTCATTACTATCTTTCTAATATTTAAATAGAGAAGTACAGGATTCCAGATTCACTCATTTTCTTGACAAATATGGACAGCTTTTCAGATGCATGTTCCTATGCAAGCATGTATATATGTGTGTACATATTTATATAAAGTTATGCCAAATTTCCATACTGTTCAGTAACTGCATGTATCCTATGTATCGATGGTAAGGAGAGTAACAAGATTTTATGAATTTTTTTAATTTGAGCCCTCTATAACAGAGGTTAGGGGGTTGATCTGAAATAAAATTTTCATTACTGTCAATTACAGATTCAATCTTTACAAACACATCCATAGAAATGTAAGAGACATGCCCAGCAACAGCTGAAAATTGGTCCCCGTGAAAATACAGTTTGGAACTTAATGTACAATTTTGAAAAAAAAATAAAAGAAGCAGATCATTTTTACTTAACACATTCAAGGTGTAAAATAATTAACCTTGAACTGTAACCAAATGCTCAGCACAAATCTCTTTTCAGGTTTAGATGACCTCCTTGTCAGGGATTCGTTGAAGCCCTTGACAAGTCTCCCTTGTAGTTAGCCTTTTATCCATTTCAGTTTTCTTGATTAGGTTATCTTGAATCATTAGGGGGTTTATTTATTTTAATAGACATTTATTGGATTCATGAAAGAGAATTCAGTGACTAAGAAACAAGAGCTGAATATTATCTGGCTCATTTCACACTTCAGGAGAGTCTCAACCAGCTGAAGAGAAATCCTTTCACAGTTACAAAAGTTTGTTTAGGGACTTTATGTGCTTCCATTTAGAAAGCGAACTGTCTGTGATTAATAATATGAATTTCCTTTTGAGACGCTCAGAAAACATTTCCTTTTGGTTACATATGCTGACATTTTCTGTATTGAAAATGTGGGTGAGTAAATGGCCTTTTACATTTCTGTTGCAGAAAGCCTTGAGTCATTCTCCTGAAAACTGTTCATTTGCCGACTTACTCATTCATTGACGTTCCTAGAGGGGCAGAGGCTCCGGGGGGCTGTTTACTATTTGCAGATAGAATTCACACATCAGCTCTGTGTTAGACACATCAGGGGGAACAGTAATGACTGTAACAAGGCCCTACCTTCAAGGCTAGTACAGGAACAGTCATGTACTCTATCTTTTTTGTTGGAGATCAAAGCAGGCTGTGAACCTGTGCTTCTTGATGAGCAAATCCTTGCTTGTATTTGTCCTCAAATATTATAAAAACTAGGAAATTTGTCACCAACATAGAACTTTGCTAGTATTATTATTTTAAGGAAAAGACATGGGGAAGGTGAAATCATTACTAATGTCCTGAGGTAAGAAAACTAGTACCTTGGTACACAGTGACATTTCAGTACCACGGACAGGAACCTCACTCTTCCCACTTGCTTCCTCTTCCCCATCACTTAACCTTAAGTTTTGGAGCGAAGATTCAAGCTTCTATCTGATGGACTTTAGACTCAAACACTAGCCTCTATGAAAAGACCTCACTGGTCATTTGAAAATTCTCAACCTTTTCAACCTTTGGTATTTAGTTTGGAGACTATGTTGTCACTCATTTATTGACTGCTTGAAATATTTAAACTTAATTTTTTTTTTTTACTAGTGAAATAGGTTTTGCCTTTTTCATTTATTTTAATCCAGGAAGACTTTAAAATGCTCATATATGAGCCAAAACACATGATTAAATTGCCTTTTGTTTTACTAATATATAATGAACATATAGTATTATATATGTTTAGGTGTACAACATGTTGATTTGATACATTTATATTTTGCAATATTATTAATAAAATAGCCTAGCTAATACCTCTATCGTGTTAAATATTTATTATTTGTTTTTTTGTTTTAAAACAGTTAGGGATAAAGTAAATAAAGTGCTTCATTTGAACAACAACACACACAGAAAAAATGGTTAAAAAGATGAGAATAGATGTTTAAGAAGTGATTGATATGATATAGCACTTAGGATATCTGTCATGAATTTTTGAATGAAAACTCCTGGAGGAGGAAGCTGATGCAGTGTGTGCTTTACTACCCCCCCCACCCCGGCCATGTGAGTCCTTGGTGTTCTTGACTTTATCACAGTGTTTTCTCTAATGGCTTTTTGTTAAAAAGGGAGGGACAGAGGGAGGAAGGAAGGAAGAAAGAAAGGAAGAATGGAAAGGAGGAAGGAGAAAAACAAAGAAAAGTTAATTTTGTCATATAATTTAAAAGCTTTCTATAAGTCCCACGGCCCATAGGATTAAGGTGAAATTTTTTGCATGGTATTCATTATAATCTGACCCCACCTCTATTTCTAGATAGTGGTTTAGCTTCACAGAGTTGCTTTTGATTCTCCAGATGAGATAATTTTATGAGTCTCTTTATTTGCTGATAATGTTATCTTCACTTGGAATGTGTTTCCAGTCACTTCCTCTTCCCACCTGCTGAAATCCATCTTTGTCTTTCAAGGTCCATTTCATATGTAATATTCTCTATGATGACACTCCCCCACACCCCAGCTTCATTGTCATGATTACTTCCTTGCTGGTGGTTTCAGTTAGCTGTTTAAGTAAAAAGTAATAATGCAATTGAATGATACATGCCACATACCAGCACAAGGCATAGCACACAATAGATGGGTGCTCAATACAAGATGACAAACTGAAGTAATGTTCTGAAAGACCTCTGTCACTGTTTGCATTAATGTACTGGGCTAAACTGGATAACCCTGCTTTCTTATATGCATGCATTGCAGAAGGGAAGATAAACCTCATAACATTGTCAGAGTTGCTTCTGAAAGACAGTGCTCCTCTCCAACCATAACTTTTTTAATCTTAGGCTGTATGTAAAGCCAGTAGCCGCAGCCACCATCACAGCCGCCTGGCCCATGCAGGTTCTCATTTGCTTTGGACAGATGGTAATGAAACAATGGAGCCAAGAACTGTTGGACCATTACCTTTAATCCTAGCTCGCACCCGGCGGGCAAGAAATACACACAGTGGGAAAACACTTCCTTTTCCATTCAGGGTTCCCAAAGCCACTGACTTATCTGAGTTTCCTAGAATCAAAGGCCCCACCAGCCTTATTCACCTCTGTTCCCCATCTCCTTCTCTCTGCACAAACTCTGCACAAACTGGCTTCTCCTTCAGCACTCTGCCATCTTGGTTGCCTCTCCTCTGCAATGCTGATGGCAGGATCTGTGCAAGTGAGGGCCCCCGGTCTGCTTCATTTTATAGTGTAGAAAATTAAAGCCTTTAAGCCAATATACAAACAAGGAAGTCTCTGATACAAAGTCACTTATCTGAGGCATAAATGGGATTCCTCATAAGAGTGCACCACCCCACATCATGCAACAGTCAAGGGTGTGGGGGAAAGCTTAGTTCTGAGAAGATCTTAGTATTTAAAAGGTGGGAAAGGCTTAGTCTTAAAACTAAGCATTAGGCTATAAGGACCTTGCAAGCTTACAGCCTGTCTCGCACACCCAATGCAAACTATAAGCGAGCAAACCTATACATCATATTTACAGACTTATTTGACCAACACTGTAAAAACATTCTTCTTCACTAGTTTTGTGCATTCTAATAATTTCTGTGCACTTTAATAATAAAATGCTCTAATGAATATTTATTGAGCAATTTTTATGTGCAAAGAACCACACTCTTCCCTGAAAGTGCTCAAATGAGGAAGAAACCATTTCTTTCCTTTTCTTTTCTTTTCTTTTTTTTTTTTTTTTTTTTTTTTTTTTTTGTATTTTTCTGAAGCTGGAAACGGGGAGAGACAGTCAGACAGACTTCCGCATGCGCCCGACCGGGATCCACCCGGCATGCCCACCAGGGGCGACGCTCTGCCCACCAGGGGGCGATGCTCTGCCGCGACCAGAGCCACTCTAGCGTCTGGGGCAGAGGCCAAGGAGCCATCCCCAGCACCCAGGCCATCTTTGCTCCAATGGAGCCTTGGCTGCGGGAGGGGAAGAGAGAGACAGAGAGGAAGGAGGAGGGGTGGAGAAGCAAATGGGCGCTTCTCCTATGTGCCTTGGCCGGGAATCGAACCCGGGTCCCCCGCACGCCAGGCTGACGCTCTACCGCTGAGCCAACTGGCCAGGGCCACCATTTCTTTCCCTCTCCCACCCCCCATCAGGAGGCTGGCTCTTCTGATGGGAACACAGACATGCCTACCCATAACAATAATAATCATAAAATTGCTAGTAAAAGTACTAGCAAATGGGGTCATACAGGATCGAAGGACCAATTTTTACAGGAGATCAGGTGAGACCATGTTGGTTGAGCCTTGAAGTACAGCTTCTCTTCGGGGACAGAAGGTTGAGTGTGAGACACTTCAGCCAAGGAAGTAACATACTAACTGTGCTCAAACACTTGTAATTTACTCAGCCTGTTTTATCACACAAAAAAATGCTAAATTGACTATATAAATATTTATCCAATCTTTGATTAAAACTCACAGCCAGCCTGAAAGAAATCACACACAGGTGTATGCCCCACAGTTTATGTGTGCAGATAGGAGTACACCGCACATGTTTGGGGACTAAAAGTAAGTCACAGTGGCTGAAGGACAAGGTCAGGAGGATGACTGATGAGAGATGAAACCATAAAGGAAAAACAAGAGCAAATTGTGGTCCTTATTGTTTTCTCTTTTAATGTTTTTAAATTGTGCACCAGAGTTGTCTCATTAAGTAAATCATTAATGACTACTAAAAGATAAACTGTGGAGTTATTATTCATTTTCCAAAAAGAAATGATGATACATTTCTTCAAGTAGTAAGCCTTCCTAATACATTTACAACACAATTTGCTTTGTAAATTTAGATTGACATACAACTTTTCAGGAACACATGGCTGTGTAAATAAACTATATTTTGATGGGTGTGCATGTCACCTCACCTGCATAGGTAAAAAAGGGTGGTTAGACTTGTTTTCTCTACTGAGGGAAATATATTTGTTTAAGAGGCTTATTAGCTGGCTAAATGAGATGTTAATAGATATTATGTATTTGCTTATGCACTGAATGCCTGGGAGCTCTTTAACCATTGATTACAAGGATGCAGCCTTTAAACTTATATTCTTTCTCTGGGTTTAGATTTTGAAGGTAAGAGTTTTAATTGTAAATTTCTTGGCATCATTATATTAGACTCCCTGTATATTTTCCTATGTAAGTTCCAGATATTCCCAATTTTTTTTTTATTTTGAACAAATTTTAGTCTTACAGAACATTGCAAAATAGTAGTTTCCACATATCCTTTACCTAACTTTCCCTAATGTTAACTCCTTACATCAAAAAATTTATGGTAGTGCAATAATCAAAATCAGGAAATCAACATGGTTTTAATACTATTAACTAAACTAAAAAAATCATTCTAACTTCAGTAGTTTTCCCACTAATGTCCACTTTCTGTGCCAGGACTCCATCCAGAAACCACATTGCATTTTGTTATTATTGCTCCTTAGTTTTCTGTAGACTGTTTATTCCTCAGTTTTTATATTTCTTAATGATCTTGACTTTTTTGCATAGTACTGATTTGTTTTGTCCAACATCTCTCAATTGGGGTTTGTCATGATTCAGTTGACATTATGCATCTTTGGCAAGACTACCTCAAATTTTACGTTGTGTCCTTTGCAGTGCATCATATCACAGGGCTCATGGTGTTGGTGTGTCATTACTGGTAATGTTAACCTTGATCACTTGGTCAAGGTGGTTTTTTTCTTTGTACTTTAAAGCTATTAGTTCATCATTATCTGCTATGTCTGACAAATGACAAGGTAATAGATTGGAGAATGTGGAGACTATCTTTTATGGTTAAGTTTAAAGAAACTCCAAGAGAACAACCACTTGCCACAAAGGTCAGCCAGTTATTTAATGCCAAAGCAGGGACTTAATTAACAGTTAGGTCTCAGGGATCCAAGCTGAATGGTCTCTGTGCCCATTAGCCGTGCTCAAATACTTGTTTTCCACTTAGCTTCAGTTTTCCTGTGCTACAAAATCTAAACTGACTATATGAATATATAGCCAAATTTTGGTCAAAACCAGTTAAGAGAGAAATCACCAATAGGTGTCCACCCTGCGGTTCGTGGCACCTGCTCGCTGAGCTGGCCAAGGCTGGAAATCAGACGAACTTCTGTATCAGCAGTTCTGAAATGAAAATAATTCTCCTGGAATGCTCCACATAACACACAGGGAACAACAACAAAAAACCTACTTGAGATTTTTAACAGAAAAAGGAGATTTGTTTATTAATAATTCATGAGTTCCCATTGAACATGCACGACAGAAACAGTGCTATTCAATAGAGAATACTGTCATCTGTCACTGTTTTATTTGACATTTACACTTTTTTTTTTTGCCTGATACTGCAAAACTTTCTTGGATGGCATGCAAAAATTATATAAATGGGAAAAAAAATCCCATGTGGGGACTCTTTATCTCTTCTGTGATGGGTTCACTCACAGTTACATACATGTGTGTTCATGCAAGAGCATGGTACTTTCTCACACATTGATTAGCCACCAAACAAGCTAATAAAAGATCCTATTGAGAAAACAGAGATAAGCATCCCAAATGGGTGGTGGAAGGATTGCAGGAATGGTAAGGGGGGGGGGGGGTAAGATGGGAAGGAAGGTGAAAGAAAGATTTCTGGAAGGTAAGCATGAAAGAGGGAGAGTGAGCGGTGAGTCAGTGAGGGGAAAGAAAATCATGTCTGCTGTGAAGTAAACTGACAAAAATGCATCGCCATTTCAAATGCAAAGTAAATTTTTACACATGGCATTACAGGCCCTCTACTAGTAGGGCACATCGGCATTTAGTGTAGGAGCGAGTTGGAGTTAAAGCACCTTGCCGTTTTGTGCTGGTGTAAGGCTCTTGACAATCTTTCTGCTCTGTAGGTTAGTTATTATTTATAAAAATCACAGAACCAGCTGATACATTCATAAGCTAATTATTGAAGCAGCTGGGTACACATGGTGCAATATGTCCAAGGCTGTGAAGTATCACAGATTTCTTGGGGCCTGCTGTGGTGGGGGTGCGCTGTTGAAGGCTCCATCCCTTAATCTGATCAGCCAAGCAAACACTTGGTGGGGAAACTAGATTAATAACCCTCTAAATACCATGAATGTGCTTCATCTTCAAAACCGGGTTCCCTTAAACATGCTATTAGCTCGGCTCCATCAGGGATTTGAGGAAGTTCTCTGGTGCCCTAAGAGCAGGGTCTTGCTGGCTACCTCCCTGTGCCAGAAATTAATTTGGTTTGCTTATGTCTGCACACATGATCACACTTGTGTCTAATCCGCTCCCTAATAGCTTCAAGGTCAGGACCTTGCATGTCAGTGGGCAAATTGAGCACTACACTTCTTAAAGACTGATGGCAGGCAGCACAGTCCATAACAAGGCCTGTAGTTTGTTCTAAGTGATTGTAATGAGTGCCGATTATAACAGCACATATAAATCAAACGCGGCAATGAGTGTTGTGTGGGACAATCCGAATATTGTAAGTGGAGATACCACTCAGCTGTCACCCATCTCCTTTCAAGCTGTGGCTTCCCACAATGCAATGCACTCCTCATGCAGAACCACAGGTGCTGTCCTCTTGAAGGTCCGGGTGTCTCAGAACTTTATCTTTGAACAGATGTAGGTTTTTGTTTTTATTTTCTGTTAAATGACTGGTCTCCATGCTATCACCTCCCCTGGGAGATGTTAAACATACCTGTTTGAAAGATTTGAGAGTCCAATTGGAGACTTATTCAGACCTGTGAAAAGACAGAGAAGTAGGAACTTATTTTTTTCCCACAGATGGCTTATTTTCCATTTCAAGAATCCTTTCCTTTGTACAAAGGAGCCCTAGAGGAAACACTTTGGGACTAGGAGATTTAAAAAATATATAATTTATTTTATGATAGGGATAAAAAAAATTGTCTTCAATTTTCATATACATATATGTTGCACCTTGGAAATCAACCATTACCTGTTTCTCACCTGAGTTGGAAAAAAAAATATCCATGAAAATACTTGGAAAAACATTTCCAAGCAAGCAAATGATTAGATATCTTGTTTTCATTCTTCCTAACCTTCTAACTCTCCCCAGCTCCCAGTTTATTGCAAGAAAAGATCAGGTCTGCGCAAATGTGGCCTCTCACTTGTAAAAACAAGGCAGTGTTGTGTTACAGATTAGTTTATAAATCCCCAGTGGCTTCACAGTTCAGTGCCTACAGCTGCTGCAGATGGGCCTGGGTTTTTGTCTCTTCGCGGTGCCGCAGCCAGCAGTTGAAGGAGAAAATGGAATGATCAGGTTATTAACATGGAGGCCGCGAGGAAGAGGCTGCACAATGAGAACAGCTGGTGTTGCTGCCTTGGCCGATGCAGCGGAGATAATCAAATCTTGCCTTTTTTTTTTTGGGTAAAGGCAGAAGACACAGCAGAGTGTCAGACAAACAACAACGGCTTATGATATTATTTGGGGCTTTTAGAATGCCTGTCAGGAATGTTTGCTGGCTTACAAGTTATGATATAGAAATTTGTTGAGGTTTGGGATTTATTTTCCACAAAGTCGTTTGTAGTTTATGTATGCACCTTGCTAGAAAAACTCTTAACTCTTTTGCAAGAGGAGTGATGTGGGACAGTGCTTGGTTTTAAAAGTAGCGATGGAGCTCGGAAATGATGGGTTAGAAAGCGACTGGGTAAAATATTTTGACATGAGTCAGGGAGCAATGTTGACAGCATCCTCTGTATTATTTTCATATAATCTATCATTATTTGCATTGCATTTTCTCTCTCGTGCAGTTGCAAGTGAGAGAACATCCGGATACCAGAGTTGGGAGGCATATTTTTGCAGGTGTGACCCAACCAACTGCCTCCTTCCTGCAGGTGTGGGGAGATGATGGTTAACAGGGCCTAGGGCCCCAGGCATTCAGAACTGGAGCAAATATACATTTTTTTTTCATTCTAGCTAAGGTGGTGGTTTCTCTTTGGTGGAGTTATTGATAATTGTAAGACTATTTCTCAGAATGCAGTGCTATTCACAGTTAGATTTTTTTTTTTTTTTTTTTAGAATTTGCCATCTTGTAATAAATATTTGTTCATCTTCACTCTTAGGATGAAATATTATCTAATTGGGTACTTTAAAAAAATTGTAGTAGACCCACACAAATTACTTGTTTCTGAAAATTGGATAACTATAATCTGGTTTACATGTCATTTACAAAAGAATTGTAAATTAATGGAGAATATACGCGATAGGAAGGGTGATAAGAAAATTAACAAGATTAAGATTCTTGGGTGTTAGTGTAAACCACCTACATGGTTCTTAGTTGGCTTTAGAGGAACTAGGCTGTTTCAGTATCTCTCAGGTTGCTGGGAACAGTTTTGACAGAAACTGACGCTAACGTGGGGTGGCTCTGGACCGCCCTCAAGCCGATCTCCGCTGCTCTGCACTCTGCAGGGGAACTCAGTGACCTTCTCTCTCCCTAGGGCTGGCTGTGCGAACTGCTCCGCTGGAAGGAGAACCCCAGCCCCGAAAACCGCACGCTCTGGGAGAACCTCTGCACCATCCGCCGTTTCCTGAACCTTCCGCAGCACGAGAGGGATGTGATCTACGAGGAGGAGTCGAGGCATCACCACAGCGAACGCATGCAGCACGTGGTCCAGCTGCCCCCGGAGCCAGTGCAGGTCAGCGCCCCCTTCGTCTGTCTGCGCAGGGCTGTCGCGCTAGAAACTGGGAAGGGTCAAAGGGGTACCCACACCAGCTCCCACAGGAAGTGTCTTAGGCCTTGTCCTGGAGGAAAGGGACCCCGTTCTCTCTGTGGAAAGTGTGTATGCACACGTGCACACTCATGCTCACACAGAGAGGAACTGAGAAGTCAAATCCAAAGGCAGCGCCTTTCCTTAAGGGCACCTACGTATTGGGTTGTGAAGCAAGAGCATTGGTGCAGAATTAAAACTCCCAATCAGAAAGCATAATTCATAGTTCTCATCAGTTCATTTTGTAAAGAAAAAACGCTGAAGTAGCCACTGAATTGATCCAGAATTCCTCAAGGAGTGTTTGATTAGGCTGAGGAAAAGAAATATGCACACGAGCTAGAGAATACCATTGAACTCAACTGAAGCTTTGAGAGAAATTATTGAAATACATTCTTAGAATTTTAAGATGAGTTTTGCTATACTTGGTTTTCTCTGTTTTAGAAATCTGCCTTCATTTGGGTTGCATGTTTTGTTTGCTTCATTTTTGCCATCATTGAGAGAAATATTTCTTTCTAAAATCAATTGAGTTTAGCTACTAACTCTTGCTGTAGTCTAAAATCAGTTAGTTTCAGGAAGACATGTTCATGGGGGTTTCCAAGGTTACACCCCTTAGAGTTTTGCCCACAGACTGTTTTGGTAGGTGATGAGATTTGTTCTGTCTAGTACCACCAATTCCAGCTGCCACCAAAGAGGACCCTTCAAAGTCTCTGTCTGAATCAGCTTTCATATGGCAGGAAGAGGAAAGTTGAGGCAGGAACACATGGAGGGGTGCATGTGTGTATGAAGAATGGCCGAGAAGATGAGGAGGATGAAAGAATGGTGGATGTGGTTTCTGGGTCCAGACGCCACGGGAGAGGTGGTGGAGAATGGGGTGAGATGCTGTTCCCTGAGGTTTCCTGTCTCTCCCCTTGGGCCACCCTGACGTGCTAGGGGAGAAATCATAAGTACACTGGTCCCGTACATCACTTTTCATCCAAATACTGACATATTAGTGATTGCTTTTATGCTCTCATTGGTCAGTTTTCAAAGTCACAGTGTGAACCACCCAAATGATTAGTCTCATGAATTTGTAGAGTTAGAAGTACCTGGAGGCAGTCTCTTATGCTATCCGTAGTAACTCAGAGTGGGTGGGTGATAAGGGTGGGCTAATAAGTGGCAGAGCCCCTTCCTCTAGCTCTGACTGGTGCTTGGGGCAAGTCATTCCTCAGAGGGGAGCCTCAGGGCTCACCCTTCGGGGCCCACCATCCCCCTTTCCTCTCTTGTCCTTTCCTGGCTGGGGCATCCTTCAAACACCAGAGCACCTCCCTGTTAGGTCAACACACTGAGTCACACAGAGCAGTGGTTTTCATACTTTGAGATTTAGTAGAAATTAAAATTAAAGAGGGGTCCAATATAGGTTCAGTAACTTTTTACTTAGGAAAATAAATGTATATGAAAAATTTAAAGGAAACTCCCATTTAATATCCATATAGTTTATAATTTTTTTGTGTGTGTGTGACAGAGACAGAGAGAGACGGAGAGAGGGACAGATAAGGACAGACGGACAGGAAGGGAGAGATGAGAAGCATCAATTCTTTGTTGCAGCTCCTTAGTTGTTCATTGATTTGCTTTCTCATATGTGCCTTGACTGAGGGGTTACAGCAGACTGGGTGACCCATTGCTCAAGCCAGTGACCTTGGGTTCAAGTTGGTGAGTCTTGCTCAAGCCAGATGAGCCCAGGCTTAAGCCGGCAACGTCAGGGTTTCAAACCTGGGTCTTCTGCGTCCCAGTCCAATGCTCTATCCACCATGCCACCGCCCGGTCAGGCAAAAATAAAATATTTTTAATAAATAAATTAATGAAAAGGATAGCCTCAGACAAAAGATCTTACAAACTGTATAAATTCAGTCATATAAAAAAACCTTCTCCATCACTCTTGTTTTTCTCTCTTTGATGTAAACTGGTCAAAACTTCTATGTTGAACCAACAAGAAGCCACGGGCTAGCTATAGGGAACCATTGACTGTGTGCTTTGTCTTTCAGGATTCATCTTAGCTCAATCCAGGAAAAGTAGAACAGGAGTGAAAACTGCTTTATTCTAGACATTAATAGCATCCCATTTTAAATCCCATTTTTATTTTAAAGTCAGAAATTTAGAGAAGTTTGAGATAATAATACTAAAACCTATTCTCCATTATAATTGAGAACTTCCATTCATTTGGATGATGGCTCATACATTTCCGTCTCCATTTTTTATCCAGAAATTCTCATTTCTATGAGGTCCTCATGTTTAGGGAGCTGAGGTATATTCAGCATGCTCTTTTGCCTCTTAACTGACCAGTTTGAGTAAAGTAAATCTTTGAAGCCGACAGCCAGTTGATTTATGAGTTGTATTACCTTTTATGTTAGTTTGTCAAAACTAGAGTGTGCTAACAATATTTAATGGCTAAGAATCCAGCTGTAATTTTTATTTTTCAGTTTTAAGCACTTTTTGGCTATTAACATTAACTTCTGATATTACCAAGAGAAATCTTTTATTTTTTAAGATGTTATTCCTATCACTCAGATCCTAGCTAAAGAGTTGACAAATAGTATAGTTTTCTCTACATTGATTTTTGCCTTAACCATTGACCTTGATGCCATAAGAACTATAAAACTCTTCAAATATATCACTTTTTCTTTTATATTATGCCTGTCTCTGAGTGACACTACTTTAAATGTTGCAGTTTGTTTGTCAGCAAGAATACAAAGTTTTAGGTTAGTTATTTATTACAGCCATGATATAAAAAACAAAGAAAAATAACTGGGGCTCTTGAGACTGGAGAACATAGTTGGCACAGCCTCTGTGACTTGGGAAGGACCATTTTAAAAAAAAGATCTCAATGTATTAAAAATGATCTGTAATTGTTCAAAAGTTAAGCCATTGGATTCAAGATAGGAATTCACTTGTATCCTTATACCAACTGACATTTTAAGGAGATATAATTGCTTAGATATGTTAGGAATTTTAAAATTCATATATACCGTAATGTTGATTTGACAGAAAATGAACTATTATTAAATTGTTAAGTATGTGTGAAATCTGTGGTTATTAGGAGCTTCTTATATATGTAGCATGTTAAAATGCACACAGAAGTCTGCCTCACTGTGATCATAGAAGGCTGCCTCACTGTGATCATAGAAGGCTGCCATGTAAATTTCTTTAAGCATTAAGGGTACATACACTGTTCCCCAATTTTTCTGAAATAGTAAGGGATATGGAGCAATGACCTTTGTGCATAATTACCCACCATATTGGTTTGTTGAATTAGGACCCCACGGACGTGCTAGATAAAAAGGAACTTGACATTATCTCCTCCCAAGTCAGTACTTTCTGTGATGTTGAGAAGCCCCTTAGACAGAGCCTTTCTCCTCACAGGAGACAAGTTTTCTTGCTGTTTGCAAATAGCTTACAAATTGATAGGCTTATATTGCCTGCAGCTGTTTCTTTTTAAAAGCCTATGAAAGGTTGTATTTATTCTTTTAATTTTATTTATTGATTGATTTTAGAGAGAGAGACAGAGACAGAGAGATAGAGGCAGAGAGAAAAATTGATTTATTGTTCCACCTATCCATGTGCTCATTGGTTGATTCTTGTAATGTGGTCTGACTGGGGATGGAACCCACAACCTTGGCCAATTGGGATGGCTTTAACTAACTGAGCTATCTGGCCGGGGTGCCCACAAAGGGTTTTAAAATTTTAAACCCAGCCCTGGCTGGTTGGCTCAGCGGTGTGGAAGTCCTGGGTTCAATTCCTGGCTAGGGCGCACAGGAGAAGCGCCCATCTGTTTCTCCACCCTTCTCCCTCTCCTTTCTGTCTATTTCTCTGTTCCCCTTCCAAAGCCAGGGCTCCACTGGAGCAAAGTTGGCCCAGGCACTGAGGATGGCTCCATGGCCTCTGCTTCAGGCACTAGAATGGCTCTGGCCACAAGGGAGTAATGTCCCAGAGGGGCCGAGCATCACCCCCTGGTGGGCATGCCGGGTGGATCCTGGTCGGGCACATGCAGGAATCTGTCCCCCCCATCTTCTCATTTCAGGAAAAAAAAAATTTAAACCCACATTTAAAAATCAGGAGATTTCACATAAAATCCAGGTTTTACATAACAATCCAAAAAGTCAGAAGATCTCACTGGGCTACGCCCTCACCTTCCTGCTGCATGACCCTTATCGCCCACACTGTGTCCACGCACATATAAATACACCCCTTCACTTCAGCCATTTAGGCCTCACTCCTGTCACCCTGTCATGTCGCTCCTCCTCCATAAACTGCTTTGCGCCTGTGACTCCAGCTCTACAGCAAAGCCTCCTGTGCCTTGGCCCCGTGGTTCTGGTCTCTTCCGTGGTAGCCATTACGTGCTATTTATCTTTATAACCCTAACACCTACCAGATTCTTTGCACGCTTACCAAGAAATGCACGTTGATGGAATATCCCTCCAGAGGTGAGGCCGGGCTGTGTGGAGGCCAGGTTGGGCTGGGGGCCACTCGGAGGTGCTGTCAGTCCCAGAGACAGGAGTCCTGGACAAGTGAGGCAGTTCCTCCCGGGAGTGCCTCTCTCTGCAGCGGACATAGAATTGATGTCACATGGAATTGTCTGGTTTCTCCAGTTTATATTTGGTATTCTAACTCTTCAGAAACCCTCACGTCAGTCCCTACTGTGCGGAAGGTGACTTTCCAGGCTCTGAACACACTTGGTATGGAGGTCCCTCTATGGACCCTCAGTGGCGGCCATATTGGCTTCTGGGGAGCATAAAAAATTCTCAATTTACAATGTTTTTGGCCTTCCAAAGGAAGATATTTAGTATATCTCTGGTATTAAAATTTCACGAAGCAGGAGAGACGATTAGGGGGGAAGAATCCCTGAATAGGCTCCCTTTGGGGGATAATAGAAAAGGGAGTTACAAAATACTCATATGAATAATGTTTCTAGTCCATGTAAATATAGCACAACGACCAACATAGTGATAAGGTAAACTAAAGCAGTCCGTGGAAAAGATGAAGCAAACTGTTTTTCACGCCAAAAGCTGGACGAAGAATGATTCGCTTGTGATTGTAGTGATGTGTTCTCCCTAGTGGCTCTTAGGACCTGCAGCCCTGTAGTGAATGGGTAGCCTCAAGTCAGAATCAGAGACCATTCTGGTCGGTGTGTTCATCATGACCAACTCCATTTTACAATCGGAAAAACTGGGGAGAGACGCTGAGCCTTGCCTGAAGCCAGAAGCGCAGCTGAACGAACGCAGAGGCGTGTCTGACGCCCAGTCTTCCCTCTGACCACACTCCTCTCTAACTGCTCCAGAGAAGAGAGGACGGTGCTCGTGTGAGGGCTAGGTCACCGAGTGGGGTGCGTTTGCCAAATTGTTTATGTCTGTGTAGCTTGTGCTTTATTGCTTTATTATGTTTCCACACAGTGTTTCCATGGCTTAGTTTGTGAGTCCGGGAATTCTGAGCTTCTGCTATGGGGCTTCCTGACAAGTCCTTGTTTTAAAATCCCGTGCCGTACACTGAGGGAGAATGTGGGGCCGGGTGGGTGACAGCCGACACAGGCAGCGTACCTCTGCTCGGCTGGGTTGCTGCCCACTTGGGATTCACAGCATTTTCTGTCCCACTGATTCCCTGTCATTGGTATCAACCAGTGGTTCTCAGCCAGGGGTGACTTTGATCCCCACGGGATATTTGTCAGTGCCTGGATACATTTTGGGTGATTATAACTCAAAGGTGCTACTGGTATCTACTGGATAGAGGCCAGGAATGCTGCCATAAATCCCTCAATGCACAGGATAGCCACCTCCGCCCAGCAGAGACTTCTCTGTCCAACAGTGTCAGTAGCAGTGGGGCCGAGACACCCTATATAGACACACCATTCAGGGCTAGCAGTGTTAGATAAAAAATCATATTATCACTGAGGCTGATCCTAAGTTTTTCCCATATATATATATCTCAGTAATAGTAAAAATGACAGTGATGATAATGGTTCTTCAATACAACAGCAGCTAGACTTTTTTGGGAACTAGGCTTCCAGAATGTGAGCCTTTTACAGGTCTTGTTATTTTCCTCAAACCTTGTGAAAAACCAAGGGGGAGGGTAGTTTTTATCTACATTTACATGTGAAAGACTGAAGCTTAGAGGAGTTAGGTAACCTGTTCAAAGAGAGACCTTAAATCCAGTTTCCCTTCGCTGTCTGACTCTTCTCCCATGCCTGGCAGAGCTGCTGGTATGCAGTGGCCAGCATGCCCTAAGTACTTGCTGTTTTCTGTCCGCATAATGCAAACCTATTTATGTGCATAATTCAATTTTTAACCATTGTATTGAATAGATCTAGTTTTATGAACTTTTCTTTTCTTTTTTTTTTTTTTTTTGCAACAGAGACCGAGAGAGGGACAGTAGGGACAGACAGACGGGAAGGGAGAGAGATGAGAAGCATCAATTCTTTGTTGGGGCACCTTAGTTGATAATTGATTGCTTTCTCATATGTGCCTTGACTGGGGAGGGGGGCTACAGCAGAGCGAGTGATCCCTTGCTCAAGCCAGTGACCTTGGGCTTCAAGCCAGCGACTTTGGGCTCAAGCCAGAGACCATGGGGTCATGTCTATGATCCCGCGCTCTAGCCGGTGACCTCAGGGATTTGAATCTGGGTCCTCTGTGTCCCAGTCCAACGTGGGCTTTCTTTTTTACAGGGTACTTAATGCAGTGAAACCTATACCCTGGATCAGAGAACTAATGTGCCTGAAATTTTTATTTTTCACCAAGCATTTTTTTTTTTTTTAGGTGAGAGGAAGGGAGATAGTGAGGCAGACTCCTGCATACACCCTGACTGGGATCCTCCCGGCAATCTCTGTCGGGGGCCTATGCTTGAGTACCAAGCTATTTTTTAGCACCTGAGGCTGATGCACTCGGATCAGCTGAACTATCCTCAGCACCTAGGGCTATGTTTGAATTAGTTGAGCTATGGGAAGGGAAGAGGGAGAGAAGGGGGAATGGGGTATGGGATGAAGCAGATGGTTGCTTCCTTCTCCTGTGTGTCCTGACCAGGAGTCGAACCCAGGACATCATATACTGGGCTGATGCTCTACCCACTGAGCAACTGGCCAGGGCCACCAGGCATTCTTGAGGTAGCTTTAGACAGTGGCTCTCATTGCTAACGTTTAATGCTAAATCTCTTTTTAAGCTGTGAGAGTTCCATCATGCCTTTCTACTTCAGCTGTAGCTGTATTTTGATTTACAAGTTTGCTTCCAAAAGGACTTCTAAGAAAAGAAATACATAAGCTAATTAATCAGTTAAAGATGTTTGCAAATTCTCTAACCAGATTACTAGAATTTTTCCCACCTTGGATTTATTCCAAGCTCCAGTGCAAAGCCTTCTGTCTGAATGGGACTTCAAGGTTTTGAAACCCTGCTCTAATACTGAGGAAAGATACAAATGAACATTCGTCACTTTTAATGAAATGTTGCTGCAGTTAGGTATAACTAGGTCCTCACTTGGGAAGACTTTTGGGGGTCATCAAGTGTGGACCATTAAAGAGGATTCACGCTAGTTTTCTTTCATATTACTATTATGTTATCCTGCATGCATTAATTCGTCACTTCTATGCTACTGGTTAGCTTTTGAACATGTCAAAACGTATTAATTTGTCATTTGGTAATATAAAGAAGCTTTGGAGTTCCATTTGCAGCCATCCCCCCCTCCCCCGTAGGAAATGGATACTTCTCTCTTGGGTTGACCTTCTTCCAAAGTATAGTGAACATATTTCTCTCAGTTATAATGTCAGAAAGTTGAAAAACTTCATTGGTAGCCAATAGATTAGATATGAGCTAAGACTTTTTTTTTCCTAGAGATAGAGGCAAATTGCTTTCCTACTTTTTAAATTTAAAGTTTCTTAAAGGTTTTCTTTTACCAGACATTCTGGCAAAGAATATTTAGTTTAAGAAATTTCAGCTTGGCCTGATCTGGTGGTTCAATGGATAAAGCATCAATATGGTGTACCAAGGTTTCAGGGTCTATCCCTGGTCAGAGCATGTGAGAAGCAATCAAGGCGTACGCAACTAAATATGGAACAATTAAGTGGAAAAATGAGTTGATGTCTGTCTGTCTGTCTCTATTCTTCTCTCTCTCTGTCTCCCAAATGAATAGGGAAAAGTTTTTAGAAAGGAATTTCAGCTTAATTATTGGAGATATAGTAAAGAAGTTGAGGAGGATAGAACTTCATGAAAATTCAGGTGTACAGTGTAATATGGTTAGGGTTCAGTTAAGTAGATATAGTTCATGGATTTGCCCTTTCCTTTGCTATCTTAGACCTAACATGCCTCCAACCCATGTCAGTTTCTTTTTGCTATCCAGCTTTGCTTCTCACCATCATCTGATATCCCGTCTACTCTACATCTTTGTCTGCCTTGTAGTTTCTCCTTATACTCTTAGTGTCTCTGAATTACAGTTCTGCCTCCTCAGAACCTTAGGCTACCCATGACCTTTCCTCTACCTGGCTGATTTCTGTGCTTTGATCAAGTCCAGCCCCTCTGGCCCAGTTCATATTTACTACTTTAAATTCTTCTAAGAAGGAAATTGACTGGTCTACCTCAACCCCAGGAAGGGATGCTTTCTTGACATTTAATTTCCAACCAGGAAAGTGAATGCTTCATTTGGAAAGTGCTGTCTTTTAAAGTTAGAGTTCTGTTGGGCAGAACGTTAGACTAATCTCATGGAGATTGAGAAGCAGAAAGCAAAGTGGCTGTAGACCACCTGTAGGTAACTTGTGAATGGGCTGCCCTTGGGCCACGAAGTTAGGGCCCTGATTGAACATGGCTCCTAGGACCCTGCACTTATCCGGGTAGATAGTTGTGGGTATAATTAGGAAGTTAATATAAAATTCTTCTTATAAGGGAGATTTATGTGATTTTTTACGTAAAGTGCCATGGGCATGTAAGCAGAAGGAAGCCAATGCCTAAGGTGATTTTAAGTTCTATGTGTAGCTAAAGTTTTATGCCTTTTTATTGTATCGCATTTAAAAACAAACAAACATTGATCATGTACCTCCATGTGTCCAGGTACTGTGTTGTAGATACTGATCGAAAGTAAACTTAGAATGTTATAGTACTCTGTTCTGAATCTGCTTATTTATATCTTTAAAGTGTGGTCAACATTTCACTAGGCTTATTATGATATTTTACCACTAAGAGCTAGCTTTCTGCTTCTCACTCTTTGTGGAGTTGTTCTCACGTTTTTGCCAAGTGGACCTCTCCCTGTGAGTAACTAACCTTCATCACACACCACCTTCCGAATCAAGCACCTGGGGTGAGGTGTTGGGTGGAGATGAAATGTCGAACAGGGAGATTCTGCTTCCCCCAGTCCCTTCCTGCCCAGCGGGAGCCTGGAGAACCTTGGTTTCCTGAGTAGCTTGCCTTCCATAATTGCTGTTTCTTTAAACAATAGACTGATGTTGATACGTTGCGTTTCTGAGAGGCGCACGGTCCCTTAACTCACATTGTGGATTACTGATACAATCATTGTTTTTTAGATCCTAAAACTGAATGGAAGGTGTTTTACCCAATGTTGCTCTACAGGTAAAGGGAAGAATCAGTGTTGTTGACGTCATTCAAATACTCCTCAATGATACAGGTTTCTTCACTGCCCAGTGCTCAGAAATCACTCAAGTCACTAGTATAAATTATCTTCTTTATGTTTACTTGTTAAAAGTTCTGGGACAGCAAGGTATTCTTTATACACATTTGTGTGTTCTTTTCCTTCTGATGATATCAAATTGACTAGGTATAATATATAACCTTAAGCACCTTGGTCTCTTCTTGATGTTCTGATAAGAAAATAAGATAAAGATACATACATAACACTTGTAAACGTAAAGATTATTTGTCCTCCTTTCTTTCTTTTTTCCCACTCCCCTTCCTTTTTTTTCCTTCCTCCCTCCCTCCCTCCCTCCCTCCCTCCCCCCTTCCCTCCCTTCCTCCTTTCCTTCCTTCCATACTTCTTTCCTCCTTCCCTCTATTTCTCCCTCCTTCTCTTTCCCTTCTTTTTATCCTTTCTATCTTCCTTCTCTTGTTTCTCCCTCCTGCCCTGTTATTCTTTCTTTTCAATAATCTGAATTTTAAACCTGATAATAATCAGTTTTTAAACCTGAAAAAGAAACCCCTGAGTAATAGCTAATAAACTTTGCGAGGAGACAAACTGATTAAATATGAGCAATATGGAATAAATGGGAAGGAGAGGGGCATGGTAACTAGAGAAACTAAGGAAATGCATTAGAGTGCATCCTCTCCTCTCTTCTCTCCCACACACAGAACAACAATAAACTAAAATCAAGGCAGTTGTGGGCCCTGTCACATTTCATCTGTGAGAAAGAAAATGCATTACTCTAAATACTTCTATAGATGTCTAGCAAAATCTGGCTTTGGGTAAAGATGATTAATATTGATAGAAAAACTGTTTCAGGCTTTAAGTTACAGACATGACTGAGAAGACTGGCCATTTTTATTCTCACATTTTTACTTATTTAATGAGTATTTGTTGAGCTCCTTCAGTGTGCCACATATTATAGGTACTCTGTGTATAACACTGAATAAAATGGATAGAATTTCACACATATATTGCAGAGTTTTTTCCTTGACTCACTTAGAATTATATTTTAAAACAAACTTTCATTTTTTTCTCTTGCTACCTTGCATTAATTTAGAACTCAAACTATGAATTACTGGAATCCATAGGTTCTATTTCTTTTCTGAATCTGACTGCATGATACCTCTTTGCTTTAGTTTTTTTATTTTTAGCTGTTTCCAGAATGTACTGGGTACTATCTTTAAAAAATATTGAGCCTCTCAGAGATGATAATATCTAAAATAAATAAATCATGGTTCTTTGAAGCAAACAGACTTTTTAAGTCTACACCACAGAGTCCCAAAGGATTTCCATAGCTCTACAAAGAATCACATATGTAGACTAGTGACTGAGTGGCCCTTTAAAAGATGGTTTGGATGGAAAACAAGTAAGTATGTATTTTCCACCCCTAATTTTTCTCCAACCACACAGACAGACACTGCTTTTTAAATCCTGGTCATAAAAAAAAAAAAAATCCTGGTCATGTTCATTCTTTATACCGAGGGTGACTTCTCCAAGTAGCTACCTAATTACTTGGCACTGGAGTTATGGGCTAATTTATTGTTACTACTTGACCAAACCCTTGAACCGAACCACCTGCCTCACAGGGCATATGTTGGTAAAGCTGTGTGTGGCCCTTGGAGGATCATGTGTGAACTCATGCCTCTGTCAAATGAGCTGTTATGGCAGAAAAACACACGCTGTTCTAGGACCACAGGAGCCCACTTCACACTCTTTATATTTCCTGTTACATTGCTTCTCTTTCATAGGTAATTGTTGATTTGATAGGTATTCATTGTCTTTGCAGAAGAAACAGACACGCACATCTGCAGAGAAAAGTTTCCCCACATAGATGAAGTTCTCACCATGTGACTGGTCAGAGCAGGGGTGCTAATTTCACAGCCTAATCACTCAAACAAGTCCATAAATCTGAGAGAAGATTGCACCTAAAATAGGGCATGAGGGTAGCTCTGGAAGCTCTGTCCTAGTGCCTTTCGGAGATATCTGGGGCTGCCTGCGGGAACCTGGTGGGACTGGCAAAACTGATCTGCAAGTAACCTGAGTACAGCCCTGCTCATAAGATTCTAGACTGCCTGACTCAAAAATATTTCAGCCTGACTAGGCCATGGTGCAGTGGATAGAGCGTCGCACTGGGATGCAGAGGACCCAGGTTCGAAACCCTGAGGTCGCTGGCTTGAGCACGGCTCACCAGCTTGAGCGTGAGGTTGCTGGCATGAGCATGGGATTTTAGGTATGACCCCATGGTCACTAGCTTAAGCCCAAAGGTCATTGACTTGAAGCCCAAGGTTGCTGGCTTGAGCAAGTGGTCACTCGCACAGCTGGAGCCTCCCAGTCAAGGCACATATGAAAAAGCAATCTGAACAACTAAGGTGCCACAACGAAGAATGGATGCTTCTCATCTTTCTCCCCTCCTGTCTGTCTGTCCCTATCTGTCTGTCTCTCTGACTGACTCTCTGTCTCTGTCAAAAAAAAAATTAATGGAAAGTAAAACACCCAAATGAAAATTAGATTTCTTTTAATGCCCCTTCATTCATTTTTTAAACAGAAATGATGAAATTGTCAGAGCTTATCCAAGTAGACAGAAACAATAGCTCAGCCAGAGGTCTGAGCAGGAACATGGAGACAGAGGAAAGAGTGGGTCTGAATCCCCTAAATTGTCAGAGCTTATCCAAGTAGACAGAAACAATAGCTCAGCCAGAGGTCTGAGCAGGAACATGGAGACAGAGGAAAGAGTGGGTCTGAATCCCCTAAATTGTCAGAGCTTATCCAAGTAGACAGAAACAATAGCTCAGCCAGAGGTCTGAGCAGGAACGTGGAGACAGAGGAAAGAGGGGGTTTGAATCCCTGGGCCACTGCTGGAATTGGAGCGCTCTACTTTACAGAGGCCAGTTAGATTTCCTGGAACTAGGAATAGTAATCTCAGATCTACAGAGCTGAGGCTTCCATGGGACAGCGACTGAGTAGAAGGCACTTGAAAAATGGCCTTTCGTTTAGCGGTATCTGTGCATTATTAGTATTAACATTAAGGATAAAACAATTCTACTCAAAAGAGTTCAGAGTTGAGCCAAGGATGATGTCAACATATAATTCTATAACTAGCCAGGTATCAGAGGGTGCCTTACCTCTGTTGGGTGCATATTGTATAATTGTAACAAGTCAGATTTGAAAAATTCAGAGCTGTCTAGTTTCATCTGATTTTTCTACATTTTGAAGCTCTTTTAAAAGTCATTATAAGTTATTTAAAAGTGAAAACTTTTCTTTTTAGCTCTGAATAATATGGCTGTTAGGCATAATAAAATGCATTGGATATGACAAATGTGGGTTAGTACTTTAAAAAATGTTTTTAGCTTGAAAAAGCAAAAAGACCAGTCAGCTTCTGGACAATCTCTAGGACTTCTGTCCTTCTCACAACACGTTAGAATCCACAAAGTTGTCAAGATGCCATGCACCTTGTGACAGTGTCTGCATCCCTTTGGTCCAGTGTTAAATAAGCATCCACTATATCCACAGTCCTGAACTGGCCTCTGATGGACTCAAACACGGGAACAGAAATTTTCTCTGGTCTTGTGTTGCTTTAGAGGCTACAAGGGAAATGAAAACAAATTTTTGCAGAGTAGGCTCAGTAGTATGGGTTGAGCAAAGATGCAGAATTCAAGGTCCTGGGATACTCTTTAATGCAGGGGTCCCCAAACTTTTTACACAGGGGGCCAGTTCACTGTCCCTCAGACCGTTGGAGGGCCAGACTATAAAAAAAACTATGAACAAATCCCTATGCACACTGCATATATCTTATTTTAAAGTAAAAAAACAAAACGGGAACAAACACAATATTTAAAATAAAGGACAAGTAAATTTAAATCAACAAACTGACCAGTATTTCAATGGGAACTATGCTCCTCTCACTGACCACCAATGAAAGAGGTGCCTCTTCTGGAAGTGCAGTGGGGGCCGGATAAATGGCCTCAAGGGGCCGCATGCGGCCTGCGGGGCCGTAGTTTGGGGACCCCTGCTTTAATGGGTCCTTCATACTGAAAATAATAACAGGTGTTTTCATGTAAGCGACTCAATTCCTGGCATTGCCTCCTGGAATTCTACCTCTTTTCCTCTCACAAATGCAAGTAAGCAAGAGTGGGAGTATGTATGAATAGTGTCATTGTAGAAGCAATATGGAAGCTGCTCTAATCTACTAAAAACAAAAGAAAAAAGTAAAACATTTATAAATTTTGCTATTGATGGTAACAAATTATTTGACGTGCAGTTCATGACAGATGTATAAATCATGGCTCCATGATTGGGAACCACAGGGTTAAGAGCCTGATGATAAATATTACCATTTGATTTTAATTTTGAAAAATTATGATGTTTTACATAATGGTAGAAACAAACATAAATCATCCTTTTGAATACAGACCCTTCTAATTATGATTTTAAAAGCACATTTAATATAGATGACTGGGATTTTTCTTAAATCTGAGTGTAGTATATTAAAGTAAAAAAGTTCTCTATTTAAAAATTTTCTGTGTTTGTTATGACTCTAAGACTTTATGTGCACTATTTCAGACACTAGAGCATCTTGTAAAGAATAAAAATTACTTTTTAATTTTACTTTCAATGAACTTTTAATCAATGGGGGGAAAGATGAGATGGTAAAGGAAAGGGCCGTGCAAGTGACACACTCGGGTCCTAGGGCCAGGCATGTGACTTTAGAGAAGGGGTTTTGTCCCTATCCCTAGAGTTTTCTGCCACAGTTTTGGAAACAATATAACATGGGGTCAGTGATCTCAGAGACTCTTTATCTGAAACAATCTTGGTGAGTTGGTTCATCTGTTTTTTTTGGATCCCCTTGAGTGTTTTAATGAAAATGTAAAAAACAACAACAAAAAAATAAAACAAAAACACATTGCCCTTGGGAGGTAAATGCATTTTGGAAAAACAAATTAGCAAAAATTAACAGATTATGAACACCTTATATGGGCTCAGAGAGATCCAGTGGATTGTCTTATGATTGATAATTATGACAATTGCCAAAGAAAGCCAGCCACTGAGTTTTAAACTATCGTAGCTAAACCTACCTACTGTGGCTTCTCAGCTGTTTCTGTTTAGTGTGGAAATCTAATGTAGCTGAAAACTACTGCTGATTTTTATTAAGTTGAAGCCTGGAACTTCCCCTTGTAATGATAGAAAAGCATACTTTCAATTAAAGGAAAACTGCCAAAGTCCTGAAATTCATTTATTTTATTATTACTCGGTTTAACCCTAGAAATGGGAGATCAAGCAAACTAGATAGATTTGACAGTTCTAAGGTCACAAGTTCAATTTCTTCACAAGTCGTTTCTAGATCTAATTCACTGCAAATCATATAACCCTTCACCTTTTGATCTGGACTCTTTTATGGAATTATATATCACATCAGGGTTGTCCTCATCACTTTGGTGCTGGGAAAATGACAGGTAAGTCAGGCCATGCAAAGGATTTCCAGTGGGCAAGTGTTGGAAGTAGAGAAGGGATGGGGCATCACTTTCTATAGCAGATGCAGTTTGTGCTGGAATAAGTCTACATAGGCAGGCAGTGTCACACTGTTACTACAATACAACTGGCCGTGTAGGGATTATTGACACTACAAACATTGGCAAGTGATCCAGTGGGGCTTTTTTGCTCTAGAGAGTCAGTTGTTAAAAAATCTATAAGCACAACATTAAATAAACTCCAATTAAAGTTTTTTGAAGCTTTGTGGACACCCATGTATTTATTTTTCACAAACAAAATATGCTGAAAACCATTGCATGGGCTCACTTGATCACCAAGGTATCAGAAATAGCTTATTTAGACAGAAGTTGTTTCTACTCTTTCCCCTTCATGCTTCCTTTACTTTAAGTTTATTTCTTCATGTTCAAGGAAGTCTGTCTTTCTGTATGTAATATACAAGGCTAACTTGAATACCTGGTTGGATTCATTTTGAAGAATCAGAAGCATGTAGCATAACGAGTTTATAGTCTGTGATTTCCTAGTGCCAAACACCCAACAGATTGGAGGACTCTAGGATAAACTGGACCCAGATAATGCACTTCAAAATGAAGAGTCAATTATTTTTTAAAAATTATTCTAAACTTAGGTAAGGTAAAATCTATGACATAAACTCTTAAAGAGAAATATATGTAGATATGGACAGGTCTTACTATTTGTCTTGTGATTGAAATGAATAGAATGCAAGCATTTACTGTTGACATGCAATATCTACATGCCAGTCATGTTTAAGTATCGTTTTCCTCATTTAAATATTATGACCATTCATTCCAACAATATACTCAAAAATGTGGTAACAGAAGAGTTTGAAAATGCATTATGGTGGACAAATGTCTAATACTGTTAATGTAGATATAATTTAGGGGTATACATTTGAAAGAAATCCTTATTTGAGTTTATGTTTCATGTGAAACAAAAGCTCCCCCAAAGAGATAGAACTAAAATAGTTAACAGTATGTACAGTAAGTTAATATCAATTCCTTATATGTACAGTAAGTTAATATCAATTCCTTAGTAATAAAAGAAGAGAAGCAAATTGAGAGATTCCTTGGTTTGTAAAACATAATCTGCATCCGATGTATCGGTATGTTCTATCAATTGACAATTTTTAAACATTATTTATTTATTTATTTATTTATTTATTTTTTACGGAGATAGAGAGTGAGTCAGAGAGAGGGATAGATAGAGACAGACAGACAGGAATGGAGAGAGATGAGAAGCATCAATCATTAGTTTTTCATTGCGTGTTGCAACACTTTAGTTGTTCATTGATTGCTTTCTCATATGTGCCTTGACTGCGGGCCTTCAGCAGACTGAGTAACCCCTTGCTGGAGCCAGCGACCTTGGGTTCAAGCTGGTGGCCTTTTGCTCAAACCAGATGAGCCCGCGCTCAAGCTGGCGACCTCGGGGTCTCGAACCTGGGTCCTCTGCATCCCAATCCGACACTCTATCCACTGCACCACCACCTGGTCAGGCCAATTGACAATTTTTTGATATGTCTTCATACTAGAGCTACTGATGTACCAGAGGAGAAGTTGTCTTATCATGCTGTTTGCAAGAAACCAATCACTTTATTTTGAGCTCCTCGGACAGCTATGTTAGAGATGGCATGCTGTGATTCTATGATCTCAATATATTTACATATATGAAGCAGATAGTAGAGAACCCTATGTTAACATGTCATGTCATCTGTGTTCTGTGTTGCCCATACTCACATATATAGTGTGCATAGAATCAGCTCCTATTTGATGTCCTATTCATCTGCACTTGCAGCGTTTCAAAGACTAGTCTGAAACATCTTGGGACAGATAGAGGAAAGCAGAGTTGCTTATAAGTCCCGGAACTACAAGAACACGCATCAAACATATGATATTAATAAATACCTTGAAGGAGGGGAAGGTTAAAAATTAGATTTTTTTATTTAGAAAGTTGAAAGTCTTTACTTGTGATTATTACTCTGTTCTTGAAAGGAAATAGGTGCTGGGTTTTGTGTTTTGAATTTTTCCTCCATCCTTGCATTTCCCTTTTCCCCCTTCCTCATGTTTCAAATTAAAATCTAAAGACAGACCGAAGTGTGTGTGTGTGTGTGTATATATAAAGCTGCATGAAGGATGCAGTAAATCACGGCAGTGGTTTGTGATCTCACAGACATGGTGGTGTCGGGGACATAAGACCAAAGGCGGATCCTCAGCTTCCAATGCACTCACTTGGAATCCTTCACCCTTGTAGTATATCATGGATAATAGCATATCATGGATAATTACATTTTTACAAAGGGTAGAGAAAATCATTTTGACACACACACATAGTATTTTCAAGCCAGACCAGCTTTTTCAATCTTTTACAGCTTTCATGCATTAAGGTTCATATTTTCTTTGTTTGCTTTTAAAATATTATCATTAATAATAGGTTTGTTCTGTGGTCACCCTCTGTAGAAGATACTGAGGAAGACCTCTTTTTCTCCCTGTTTGCCCCAAGTTGAACATTTGATACCTTTTCCTTTGTAGAAGTTTGTACTACTCATGTTTTTCATTAAGAAAGTTATGGCAACCAAATTTTCATGGAGATTTTTAGGAGCTTTGGTGCATTTTTTTTTTTTAGCTTATTGATATGTGTGATAGAATGAATTACATTCAGTGGCAAATCACTGGGGAAAAAAAGTGGGAGGAAAAGTCAAAGAGGAAATGCTGCCATCAATCACTTCGCCACTACTCTGCAGTGAAGTGAGTTCTGACTGACCCTACAAAAGGCCATCTCCACTAGCCACTCAGCTGCTTCTGAATTCTAGGGCTCAGAAAAATTGGGGGTCAATTTTCTCTTTTCTTAACCCTTTCTGATCAGATACGGGATTTCATTTTGAAAATGAAATCAATCCCCCCCCCCGAGGCCTTTCAAACGTTAATAATGCACAGTAAATAAAATCCTATCTAATAACTCAACAGTTTCATTCGACACCATCAGCATCTTCTAGATGTACTGCAACTGCGGAAACATAAATACTGGCAGGCTTTGAAAGCCCAGTTTCTATTTGCTAAATAAACTTGGCTCGCCTTAAATTCCTCTGTGTACAGTTATTAATACAATCCACTTTGACAGCATTTAATTAAAGTGCTTTTCTCTATTAAATTCATTAGAAGCCCCCCCCCTCCACCCCACCCCCAGCGTATAACTGCTTTCCAGATGCTGGAGTGGCAGGGACCTATGAGCCTCACTTTAAATAACTTCTCATTTCTCTTTGTAAAGTGTTTATTACATTCAATTTAGAAACTGTTAAATATGGCTTAGAAGGAGAGTCAGATTCCAGGACATGTTCCCCATCCCTTCAGCAATTTCTTAAAAAAAAACCACAAATGTTAGTTTAACTTATCTGAAGATACATTTATTATCTGCATATGTTTTCTTCTATTTTGTCAACACTCCTAGGCATTTAATCGAGGAGGTAATAAAGATATGGTTTCCATATTGGGGAATTGGCATTAGTTAAGCAGGTACTTGGCTTGAATAACTGCCTGCAGATTCAGGAAGAGTAACCCTAACAGTCCAGTATTAATAGATTATTGGCAGTTTAATGTCTTGGCACCTACTTAGCCCATGAAGTGTAATAACCAGGAAGATGTCTGATATGAAAACAGTCAATAGCATTTTTAATCAAAACCTTTCAGTTAATTGCTGGTTGACCTGAGAGGTTTCCTTTAGGCAATGCCATCTTTAGAGTAGACCACAAGGACCATACAGATTTGTAGAGTTTCTTTGGAGCTGATTATTTAATACCCATCGCTGCAGTATACGTGGTAAATTTTGCCTTTTCCATGTCTACCAAATGAACTGTCTTTTTGGCAGTGCTTTTCACAAATATTCCCGCTACCAGTTCTACTTTGAAAATATCTCATTAAATCTGTTCTCGTCTCAGAAATAGAAAGTTGAGATCTTGAGGGAACACATGATCAAGTGTTTTAATATGATAATTGAGTTTTGATAGAATTCTTTGCTCAGTCTGGAATTATAATTCCAACAGAGACCCTGACAAAGCTAAAAACTATACCCTCAGTAAGGGTAATTTTACAATGCCTTAAAAGCACTGTATCATAGAACAAAAATGTTCTTTAATACCAAAATGCTATTTGGTCTCTATAAGCATAAATAAGATGGCTTATATTTAGCATCTAGATTTTCTATACTTCTATGATTTATTTAGTTTTAGTTGAATATTTCTAAAAACAAATTTTGATGAAATCTAACTATGCTACAAAGGCAGGCAGGCAGGAAGCGGCAAAAGCAGGTTCTGGCCCTCACTTGAAACCCTTTGCTTTACTTACTCTGGATTGGATGGTGTTGGAACTACAGAGGTTGATTCAAAGTGGGGGCAAAGATACATGCTTTGAAGTAACTTAGTTGCTTTTCTTTTTCTTTCTTCGCACATGGGTTAATATCATTCATTCGACTCCAAGAATAATCATCTCGGCATTGAATATGTGTCTTGGAAAAACCTGCAGTGCTTTCCACAGCATTAGGGACATAGGCAACGGTCTTGTTCTTCCACGGTTCAGCTGAGGAGCATTACTTCTCAGGCTTTTACATCGGATGCATTTTTAAGCCAGTGCGTTTAGTCCTGATACAGTCCCTCTGTTTTAAAGGTTCCCTTCCATTGTCTTATGTGGATTTGCTCACTGTTACTTGTTGTTTTGATGTTTTGCTTCCAATAGCTTTTCTCCTCATAGGAATTGTCTGCTGTAAGCCTTTTGAGTTCTCTTGATGGCAGAAATATACTGCTCACAAAAATTAGGGAATATTTTATTGCTTCATATTAATTTTGAAATATCCACTAATTTTTGTGAGCAGTATATTTCTGCAGATTGGGGAGGGGAGAGTGAAGCAAACTGATAATATATGTCAGTTTTTACCCCTGAGAACAGTAATACCTTAAATGTATGTGTCTAAATGTCTGTGATTTTCAATTAGATAATTTGGGGGGAATTAAAAAAACTGCATGAATCTCACTATAGGCTATTACTAGGCTATTCAAAGTATGTGTGTGAACCTAATAAGTTATTGTAAACTATTGTGATTCAGCTCTTTTTGGTAGTAAGTATATTTTTTAATGAGTGCCTATTTGAACTTATCACTGTTTTTATCTCCTTAGAGCAATTAGTCATGTTCTAAATTTTCAGGAGATTTTTGATTTGCATAATATGGCTATTACCAGTACAGAACTATTCTGGACACTTGAGTGTAAATTTTAAGTTTACAATATTCATTCAAAGCACAGCACTTGACCCTGTTCTTAGTGCTGAGTGTGTAGAGATGAATGTGACCCAGCGCCACCCCTAGGGAGCACACAGATTTGTGGTGAGACAAGTATAGGGATGGGCGACTATAATACAGCATCTAAGTAAGGAAGAAAAAGCACACAAGAGGGGCACAGAGACCCTAGCGGGCAGGATGGCCTAGGAGTCTTCCAGGAAGTCTTGCTGCTGAGGGTCGCTTCCAGAATTCCTCATTAGAGAGTTTTCCAGATGAAGGGGACAGCAGAGGCACAGGCACAGAGGCAGAGGGCGAAACAGCAGGCGGGAGTGGCTCCGGCTTTGCAGTCAGAGCACAGCCTGAAAGGCAGGGCTCGAGGAGCAAGGACGGGGCAGTGGCACAGCCCCAGGTCATGCAGCCTTCCTGGAAGCCCAAGAGGCCTTGGCCCATCTTAAGGCCACTGAAGGCCTTTGGAAAGATGCTGGGCTGGCCATGGCAAGAGGCCTCTTGGGAGGAAGTCATAGTAATTCAGGCAAGAAATTATAAAGGTCTGAATGACAGCAGTGGGAGTCTATATGGAGAGGGGAAAGTTAACCCAAGAACTGTTTAAAAGGAATAATCAGCAGCACAGGTATTGACTAGATGAGGACGTTCGGATGAGGAGAAGGAGTCAGCAAGAACTCTAGTCCTGACTAGGGCAACCTGGAGGGAGGGGGTCTTGGGACACCAATCAGAATGTTAATGATTAATTCCCTGCTGATGTCATTTGTAAGTCTATTTGGTTTGTACTGAATTTTCAGCTATTAAATTAAATCCACCTGTAAGCACATTTCACAGTTGGAAGTTTAATGATATATGACAACGGAAATGATGTGACTTGGGGTGGTGGGCACACTGCAATATACAGATCATGTGTCCTAGAAATGTCCCCTTGAAACCTATATAATGCTATTAATGAATGTCACCTCAATAAATTAATAAAAAAAAGAGTAAGAAAGTATAATGACTTGAGAGTTCTAGTGTCCAAAGACAACCTACACAGGGTAAGCAAACGCTGTGCTTAGAAAAGCCCAGGTGACATGGTGTGGAGACAGGCCGGACCTGCTCTGTGAATCTGCATAGATAAGGATGCAACATGCAGGCCTCATGGGAGTAGTGGTTCATTTGCAGCTCAGAGACTCGAAGAATCTTTTTTTTTTTTATAAATTTTTATTAATTTTAATGGGGTGACATCAATAAATCAGGGTACGTATGTTCAAAGAAAACATCTCCAGATTATCTTGTCATTTAATTATGTTGCATACCCATCACCCAAAGTCAGATTGTCCTCTGTCACCTTCTATCTAGTTTTCTTTGTGCCCCTCCCCCTCCCCTCCCCCTCTCCCTCCCTCTCCTCCCCTACCCCCTCTCCGGTAACCACGACATTCTTGTCCATGTCTCTTAGTCTTGTTTTTATGTCCCACCAATGTATGGAATCATGCAGTTCTTAGTTTTTTCTGATTTACATATTTCACTCCATATAATGTTATCAAGGTCCATCCATGTTGTTGTAAATGATCCGATGTCATCATTTCTTATGGCTGAGTAGTATTCCATAGTGTATATGTGCCACATCTTCTTTATCGAAGAATCTTTTGTGTGGAAAAAGGAATTGCCAATCCTGTTACTTTGCACCAGGGAATTAGGAACTGAGAATTTCTCTTCCCTGTGACCATTCTTGGGACCTTGGGACGACATTCATTGTCTTGAGGAACCCACAGTCTAAATGAAAGTGCCTGGCCCTGTCTGCTTTCTCTCTCACTTGGGGTGCTTGCCATGGAGTTTAGAAGCACAAGTTTCCCCATATCTGGTTTCATGTAGTAAGATATTAATGTAGAGGATGTAAACTTAGTGCCCTGGCCGGTTGGCTCAGCGGTAGAGCGTCGGCCTAGCGTGCGGAGGACCCGGGTTCGATTCCCGGCCAGGGCACATAGGAGAAGCGCCCATTTGCTTCTCCACCCCTCTGCCGCGCCTTCCTCTCTGTCTCTCTCTTCCCCTCCCGCAGCCAAGGCTCCATTGGAGCAAAGATGGCCCGGGCGCTGGGGATGGCTCTGTGGCCTCTGCCCCAGGCGCTAGAGTGGCTCTGGTCGCAACATGGCGACACCCAGGAGGGTCGCAACATGGCGACGCCCAGGATGGGCAGAGCATCGCCCCCTGGTGGGCAGAGTGTCGCCCCCTGGTGGGCGTGCCGGGTGGATCCCGGTCGGGCGCATGCGGGAGTCTGTCTGACTGTCTCTCCCTGTTTCCAGCTTCAGAAAAATGCAAAAAAAAAAAACAACAAAAAACAAACAAACAAACAAAAAAACTTAGTATCCTCACAATAAATTAAAAATGGCTAAGAATTTAAAAGAATACGTTAGAATTATCCTTTGGGAAGTTTTACCTCATATTATTTACTTTTCCATATTCTTTTTCTTGGAGAGACAATAATACTGAGGAAGCCAGTTTCTAATGAAATTCAGTGAAATTGGAAACTAAAGGCTGAGCTTGATAAGCTCGCATTTGACACCTTTTCATGGCGAAGCGACAGGAACCTTTGCTGCCCTCCTCAGAGATCAGTGGCCTCTACCTCCCAGTCTGAGGAGAAAACCCCTTGATCATTTGACTTTTGTTTACCCAGTTTGGACTTCAGGTTATAATACACCATAATGCAGGCATCCCCAAACTACGACCCACGGGCCGCATGCAGCCCCCTGAGGCCATTTATCCGGCCCCCCACTGCACTTCCGGAAGGGCCACCTCTTTCATTGGTGGTCAGTGAGAGGAGCACTGTATGTGGCGGCCCTCCAACGGTCTGAGGGACAGTGAACTGGCCCTCTGTGTAAAAAGTTTGGGGACCCTTGCTGTGTCAGTGGTGTGGTCCTGCTAGATATTTTGTCTTTTGCCAGAGTGGTTGATTATAATGCCCTGCTTAAGATTTGCTTTCTATAAAAGGGATATTTGTACTTTTATGTATTTGATTCACGCAGTGCAGTTTTCTCAAGTCCTGTTATTAAGTGGTTACCTCCAGAAGGCAAAAAATACGCTGAGGTAGTATTGGTGAACAGCTAATATTTTCACCAACCATAACTGTCAGATTGTTCTGACTTCGAAGTGCCCCAACTGTTAAAAATTAAACAGCAAGTGTGGCCTATCATGAGCCTCTAAATAACCCCAGGTGAGGACTCAAACACATGGGTTACCTTCTTCCTTCTTTTCCTGCCCCAAGTATAGAATTTAATCCAGACACCCTTTCTTCTTAAATAATTTACATCCTCTGCTTTAAGAAACTGGAAAACAACATAATGCCCGTGTCACTGGCGCTGTCACAATTAAGGGGATTTTTAATCTTAAACTGACTCCCGGCTGAGTTCTGTCAGAAAGTCTCTTTCTTCTTTGTGCTAGCAAGTTTTGATGAAATTGGGTCTTTGCTTTTTAAAAGTGGGTTTAACATTTCACGTTAATAATGGTATTCTAATTTTTCTAACTTCTTTGTCTTCACTCTTAACTCTATCTTGAAGCATTAAATAGTATCTCTGTCATGTTTAGTGTTATTCTTACATTTTTAATTAGAAGCTATTTATTCACACTAAGGTGAATTTGTGTTCAAAACTTAAATTTAAACGGAACATATTTTTGATTTTTATTAATTATTATTTACCAGCTAAACAGCAGTAAAGGCGTGTTTGTTACATGTTAGACTCTGGGGTTTGTAATTTTGCAACCAGAGCAATTTTATGTATTCCTTTTCCCCTTTGAAGAATAAATGCAACAGTATCCATCTACATTTTGAGATTAGTTGGTTGTTATTTTTAAGAAACAACTAAATCCAACAGAAAATAAAGTGCCTAGTAATATTTTTTAATTAATTATAGAAATTTGACCACTGAGTCAAATTATATAATCTGTGTGTAAATAAGGAGCAGTAATGCCTTATTTTTATTTCAATGAAGTTTATATAATTTATTGAGGTTCTGTGACTTAAAGTATACACAGTCTCCCTTGCCCCGTATTATTCTTTCTAGGTCATTCTTCACCAAATTGGTATTTTCAAGTTATTATTTTTGTCACTGGATTTATAAATACTAAAAAATTTGGAAGTGGTTTGAATTCTGTCTCTAGTGCTTTATATTAGGAATCATTATTTAAATCTTCATTGACACAGTTCTTGGCTGGCTACATGATGTCTGTTCTTATAAAAATGTATCTATTCCCTACTTTCATTTAACTTAACATGTTTTCACTTAACAGGAATCAAAATTCTGCTCTGATTAAACTTATTGGATATAATTTATTCATCTGAAGAAATCTCTGTATTCTTTTCTTTTAACCTTGCCTTGAATCTGTTTTTTTAAAAATCAAATTTTAGAACTCACTAGGTCATGTGTCACTGGCATTCATTGTTGTTTTCATTTGGGTCACTTTTTTACTGTGCTTGATAATTATTTAGCCAACTGGATTAAATGTTTAAGAATTCTAATGGAACATTCTTATCATGAACCCTTTCCACATCATTCTCTCTAGGCCTTTTGATATTGATGTGGTATTATGAAATTTCAGGTTGGTGCTTTTAATACATTATGAATTCAATTGACTGGTATCCTAACCTTTAACCCTCTTCATTTAGTCACCCTGGTTATCTTTAACTTGAACTAGACTTTCTTCTTGCATTCCTGCTGGTGCAAAAGCCACTCTTTTCTTGATTATACCAATGAAACAAGTCATGCATTTGTTTAAAAATCAGAATTCCAGAGGTAACTATCAGCCTTCCTCATGCCCATGATATTTCTTACTCATTTTAACATGAATACAGTCTTTAAATATACCTTATTGTTACTTGTACCTTAATTCTGCTCTTGAAAAGATAAGCCTTCTTTGTGGATTTTTTGGCTAAGCTTTCTGCTTTTTGTTTTTAAGTGAGAGGAGAGAAGATAGTGAGACAGATTTTCACATGTGCCAGGACTGGGACCACCTGGCAACCCCCATCTGGGGCCAATGCTCATATCAATGAAGCTATTTTTAGCCACCTGAGGCTGATGCTCCAATGAGCCTTCCGCAGCACCCAGGGCCAATGTGCAAACAAATCGAGCCACTGGCTGCAGAAAGGAAAGAGGGAGAAAGGAGGGAGAGAAGCAGATGATTGATTCTCCTGTTTGCCCTGACTGGGAATCGATTCGGGCACTTCCGCACACCAAACCGACACTCTATCCACTGAGCAAACCAGGCAGGGCAAGTGTTCTATTTTGAGAAGACATTGTAAAGGGTGGTGGAGGTGTATGTAAACAGGAAGGGTATGGATGCTCATAGCTGTTAGGTAAATGGAATTGGAGTGAGTGGAATGGGAGATGGTTTCTTTTAGGCAGAAGGGTATATAGTTGTGGCCTGGACCATCCTGAAGAGTCTGCCCCTCCTGAATCGTCTCATGGATTCATGGATTCTTTGTGTCCTGTTTGTAGAATGGTTTTGGTCTGCTATCAATGATGCTGATGCAGGGAAAGGTGTAATTGCCGTTAGATTCAATGCATTCTATCAAAAGAGATAATTGTGTTTTTAGGTTACAGGGTGTCTATTTGATTGAGAAACAGTTGTTCGTTTTGACTCTACTTGATTCACTGCCTGTCAGCTCATCTCCTTATATTGCAGAAGCAGCTCCCCTTGCTACTACCTCCATAATTTGGCCACTCCCAGTACTCGGATTAATGACTGCAACCCTATTTTTTTTTTACCCAAACCATACCAAAGTTGTTGGCATCAATAATTCTTAGTTTGTTACCAAAGAGGAAATGATATAAGCTGAAAGGCTGTTTTAAGAACTATGTTTCCTCTAACACCCAAGTTTATTCTAACAGATTATTGTATCACAGTGTTTTTATGCTTTTATCTTTGTCCAAAGTGTTTATTTTGAGAACCAATTATTGAACTGCATTAAAAACTTACACGATGTCCTAATACCATCTTGGTTACAATTTAAAGGAAACTCAGACTAAGGCTGGATAAAATTGAACACATATTTTCATGTCAGACTTCCTACCATTTTGCTTATTTGTATTGATTTCTCTTGACATGGTCTTCTTTTATTGAGCACTGCTTTTTTTGTTTTTTTCTTATTCTCTCTTTCCTTTTTAAATTTCTTTTAAAAGTCCCTTTTCTATAGCTGTATGTGCTAAGAGCAATTGTAAAAGGAGACCAACTTATATTAAACCTGCCTGGAGTCAAAATGTAATCTAACACCTGTAGTCTGCAATTTGTCACCACTTCGTGGGGACTTTTTTTTAATAACAGATTTCCTGAGTTTTGACCTTAGGATACTGTATACTAATAATAAAAAAAATAGCAACAAAACTAAACCATGGTTTTTAATAAGTCTTATAATGTTAGGATGTACAATTACAACTGTAAGAGCCAACTCAAGTAAGACCACTTGAAGTTAGAAATAGTGCTGAGTTGTGTTTCTTGGAGAATGTTTGGCTTGTGAAAATGTATTTGAGTGATAAAGTCAAGAGGCCAGGCATTATGCATTACATTTCTCTTATACTCAGACCTTCCTAGGTGACTTGGCTTGGATAAGGATGTTTTAATCTGTGGGGTTAAAATCAATTGCATGTCACACAGACATGCAAGTAGAAAAGGAAGGAATATATTAGTAACTTCTCCAGGTAATATTCTTCTTTGATACTATAGCAAAACTGCACAAGTGATTTCTTAAAGGATAGTTGCAAAATCTAAAATCATATTGATGAACTTTGTATACTTTTTTACTTTCTAACTTATTCATTTGCTTTTCACTTTGAATGGGTCTTTCATTTATTCATGATATAATATCATGCATTGGTAATTTGGAAAATATTGATATACTGAGTTATATAGATCTCCTAAATGTTTACACATTTCATTAGATGATATATTAAAACATTGTTAAATCACCACCAATACCATCAGGAAAGTTTTAAGATTTGGGGAGCTGTAAAGTTTATCATGGCAGCTACAAATTTTCCAAAATTAAATTTTTGCTTGAAATGTCCAGTTTTCTTGTTGGCAACAAATACTAGCAGATATTTTCCTTGAGGTGACAGCCTTACTTCATTTTTAAGAAAATGCATGCCTTGTACCTAAGTCTGAATAACCATGGTTTGTCTGTTGCTCCTTCAACTGAAGCTGCTCTTTATGGCAAAGGCAGCCAGCTCAGCGCCTAACTCAAACATGTGCTCTTTCCCTGACCGCCATCTTACATCTTCTTACACCAACAAAAGTGCTTTATATGTGCATCCCACTTCCTCACACTGAATATTAAAAAGATACACTCAAAGACTGAAATTTAATATCATTAATAATATATTACTACTTGATCAAGGACCTTCTTAAACAAATGTGGCCTTTTCCTGTGTGTGTGGCAGTGAAGACGGGAACTAGAGTGTGGTTCACTGCTGTGGTCTTGGCTTGCGCTAACAGGCCGCAGGGTGCCCATCACTGCTGTGCGCCTTCAGTGTAAGTTTCAGCGTGATCACAAAGGCAGTAAAAATAGTTTTGATGTCTGTCCTGGACCTCTTAATGGAGTACCAGGCTCTCCCCTGGGTTCTATGGACCATATTCTGAGAACCACTGATAAATTTTGTCTTCCTAAGAGGATCCTAGGCTGTGCATAGAGAAGGCATTGCCTCCAATAGGACCATGACTATGAGATATAATTTCATGTGACAGATGCTTAAGAGGCCACTCCCATGTGCTAGGTGCCATGTTAAAAGATCAAAGATATATGTAGTATATGAGCAAAAAAAATAAGAGGACTTATTGGTGGACATCCCTATTTGTAGATCTGTAGATCTTTGCTGTGAAAAGGACAGATAGATCTCTGAATTTGTTGATGATTCATAATTGATAGAGAAATGCATGAGGCAATATACTACTGGTTCTTAAAAATCCTCCTATCATTTTTATTGATAGTTACTACTAAGGAAAACCTTACTTATGACAAGAACTCTGCTAAGAACTTAGCATGCATTATCTTGCTCAATCCTCATACCACTACACGGAAGTTGTTACAGAATGACAAACACTGGCTCTGAGAAAGGAGCTCTCCTAATTAGACTCACAGCTGTGCTTTTGGGGGTAAGGATTGGATTCAAAACCAGGACTTTGTAGCTCCAAAACTCTTGCTCATAACTTCTATACAGTGTCATCTTATGAGTAGTGCAATGCCCTGGAATTTTTTTTAAACACAAAAAATGGTTTAAAAAAATTATTTGCTCTCATATACTCAATAAGTGCAAGTTTCTATAAAAAGGAATAGTAACAGAAAAGTAAGTTGTACAGAACAAGAATAACTGGTCTGAAAGTAGAATATGGAGTTAATTTAGTACAGCAGAACGAAGATGAACTGAACACTCACTTCCTGGTGCTAGGCATGTGGTGTGCCAATGTGTAGCTCAAAGCCCAGTAGTTGAGATAGATATATAGTATCTACATTCATTATTAATCATTAATGCTAAGTTCTCCCTATTGAATTTTTGAGCCAAAATTAATAGTCTTAAATAATGACCTTGAAAAAAAAGGGGGGGGGAATATTAGGGTGTAGAACTAGGATGTTGAAACTTAGGGCAAATATCTCAGATGTTATTTTACATAGATAGTATAATTTTAAAATAGAAGACTGTATTAATTCACTTATTTAACAAAGTCTAATTGAGTTATGCACAGGGCCTTTCAATGATTTGTTTCTATTGTCTGTTAAATATCTTCCTTTTGGAACTTTTGGTGGAAGAAGGCTTTCCTCTTTGGGGTCCACTATTTTATATTTTCTTGTCATTGATGAGGATTGAACAAGTCCAAGTAATTCTGAAATTTATTCAAAATAAATGCAGACAAAAAAGTCATTGCTTGTGTTCACATCTCCTGTTGATTTGCATCACCACTGAGGACGTGGAGCTCTGGGGTGAGACTCACCTCTGGATGAGGCTCGTTCTACAGGGGTGAAAGCAGCTACCCAGGCAACTTTTGTTTTAACCTCTTCCCACACTGGGTCAGACACCCTCTACAGTCACCTCCTTAATAATTTCTTATTTTCTCTCTATAAAAGGACCACAAAGTCTCAGTTTATTATAAGTAATCCATTTCACCCCATAATGATACAGTGAATTATATACTTTCCTCAACTTAATCATTCAAGATCTTACTTCCTTTCCTGCAGGCAAAAACCGTTATATTTTACACATGGCTCCCAGCTGGTTTCCATTGAGACCTTCAAAATGTATTTGAATACTGAGAGGTTTAAGAAGAGCTGCTTTATCTTTCTTAGTCTGTTTTGTCATGGTACCATTTTGTCCTTGTGTTTTCAAAATGTTCAGTTTTGAAGGCAGAGAAACAACATGTCCATATTATGATCGTGTTTTGCCACTGGCCAAGAAGGTTTGGGGTTTGATCTTACAGTTGATGTCTCTTCTGAATATATTTATAACTGTTCTTTCTTTGTCACATCTCCATGTCCATTTGTGTACAGGTGCATCATATTTTAGCCCAAAGATATTTCAGCAAATAAATAAGAAGGAACTTAGATTTAACTTTCTATTTGTTTATGTCCTACTCATAACTTATTCATCAGCATTTAATTGCTGGACCTAGGACTCCTTATTTTAAAGCTTTGTAAATTAGTGGGTTCAATTATTATAGGCATTCCATAAATATTTGATAAATGGATACGTTTTTTCACTCTTTTAACCCAAGGTTGATTGTTTTAAACATAATTCATTTAAGTCATGCTAAGCATGTCTGATGAAGAGGGTGGCCATCAGCTGGAGGTAAACTAAACCATTCTCTTGAGGATTGAAAATGCTAGTGCATCCTCTGTGTTGTCTTTATGATAGTATTACTATTTATGAAACTCCATGGATAGCCCAGTAGTATAGTATAAGCTGAGTTTTTCTTAAATATGTGGATATATTTATATGAATAGTTCTCTTCTCTCTAGTAGCGGTGTCAGTTTCAAGTCCTATTATATTTTTAGCTAGGTCAGATTATGGTTGCATTTCATTGTGAGGCTGTTCCATCCCCTCACCATAGCACGCCAAGGCCCTGGCTACCTCACCGCCATCATTGCTGTCTATCGTGGGGCTGTCCAGTGCTGCTCTCTGTGATAGTGGAAATGTACTCTGTCCTCATGGTCCAATATGGTATTGTGCAATGTGCTTATCAAGCACGTTAAACATATGACAGAGGAACTGAGTTTTTTTCTTTTTTGGTTTTAGTTAATTTAACTCTAGATGTAAATAGACATATGTGGCTAGTAGCTGCTGTACTGGGTGGCAAAGCTCTAACATGCCACCTTCAAAAATACAGACCATATTCCTACCTCCCGGTCCTTTTGTTTGCTGTCTCCTTTGTCCGAATGCCCTTCTTTATGGGCTGGCCCTCTTCCTTTGGGCTTAGTGCTTCCTCCTGAGGGAGGCTTCCTTGAGTCACTGTATCTAAAAATAACTTCTTTTTCCCCCAAGTCTCCTCCTGATCCATTGCTTTATTTTTGCTTATAGTATTTATTACTACTTGGTATTTTATTTACGATCTGTCACCTGTGCTCTAGAGACTGTTTAATTTTTCTATGTAATCTTGCTCATAGAATGCAGGAGAACATGATGTTTAAGGGCATAGGATTTAAAAGTAGACAGACATGTTTTAGAATCCCAGTTCTGCCACTTAGAAGCCGTGCGCGGCTCCCCCCCCCCCCTCAAATTATCTAAACTCTCCGAACTCCAATTTTGTCATCATAAAATGAGAGGAAAATACCTCCAGGGTTATTGTGAAAATAAAGTAAATTAAAATATATTTATAGCATTTAGGATAGGTTTCGGGCTCATCATAAGCTTTACTGAGAATGCTACCACCTACTATTAACATGATCATGGTTGTTGTTATTATTAAAGCTACTTAGAAATTTCAGTGCTATTAACCCTAGTTGTTGCATTGACAAGTCAACAATAACACTGTTTACAAGTGTTCCTTTTTTTAAACAGAATATAGAAATGATTTTAAAACCCTGTAGAATTTTAAAATTCTAGAAAATGGTGTATAAAAATAAAGTGTTTGGGGGAAAATGGCATGGGGCAATAACGTCTGAAACAATGTTGTGGTAGACCTATATTTACTGCCTGTCTTGCTTGCAGTGGGAACATGACTTGGCATGAAGAGTAAAATATTAAGAGATGTTGTGAATAGAAACACATTTTGCAATTAAGTCACATACAAGGTCAAATTGGCAAAGATAGGACCAGTTTCAAAAACGCTTTCTTAAGTAATAAAATTTGTTCAAAAGTGTAGCATCACACACACACAAAAAATAGTCAACAATATGGGAAAGAGTTTTTTAAATAAACCATCGAAAACTCTCTTTGTAGAAATGATCAGAAATGAATTTTTCAGTAGATTAATTTAAGTCAATTGTGATGAAGAAAAATCCAAACCAAAATAGATCTAGAATGAATTATCAGGCTTCAGTTTACAAATGTCAAGAGTAAGGGACAGATGGCTGTCTTCACTAAATGATGTGGTCTGTTCTATGGGAACACCATGGGAAAGATGGTGGACCGCAGGAAGAGTACAAGGTCAGCCACTGGGCCCATTTTGAATAAGGGAATATAGGATAAGGCTGGAAAGTCTGCACTTGGGCAGTTTTACATAAATATCTGGGAAGATGCTTCATGAAACTTAATTTAAAAATTCCAGAAATCAATAATCTGGGTGTGTGAAGAACTTGTTAGGAAAGAGCATATCTCTGTTCAGTTGGCAAGGTATTCTCTATCTTGTTGAAATAATTGAAAAACTTTGTAATTTAAAAAAAAATCAATCAGCCAGACATTTATGACTGAACGATCAAGTGAGCCGAGGAGCAGGATGGCTGAGAGCTCCATCCATCAGGAACCGGTGACATAGCCTTGAACTTGCATTACTGGGGCACTTGCTTAGGCCACAGACCAAACTCGACTGACTCTAACTAGCTAACAAGGAATTTTGCATGTCTCTGAGAAAATAAGATAGAAAAACTAAAATTCAATTAAATGGAAGTTCGGAAAACTATCTGATGAAGAGGCTTAAAGAATTGACGTTATTTAGTCAAGATGTGAGAAAGTGAGGAAAAGTTTCTGCCGTTTGAATGGGAAGATTTTAAGACAGGGCTTGGATTGATGTCTCTTAGAAAGAGCATCTTGTAAGCATTAGGCTCTGCTCCACTGTGTTCAGAGTCCTTAAACCATTATAAGAAAGCACTATGCAACATTAAGAAGAATTCCTTGATTGTCATAATAAGCTACTGCAACTGGCTAGTGAGGAAGTTTATGCAGTTCTTTTTACTAAAAATTATCCAGAAATAATAAACAACTCTCTACCTGGAGTAATTAGAACACTGCAAGGGAAGAAGATAATTGGGAAAGATAACTCAGGGAATCTTTTCATCTCAGGTCTTATGCGTGTTGCGGTGGAAAGGGTAAGGATATAGGCTAAGAAAGGGTAACCAGAAAACCTCAGGCAGGCCCTTTTGGTGACTTGTAAGACAGTATCACCTCAGAGCTGCTCATTTTGATATTCTCAATTTTAACGACTCATTTCCTTATCTGTTCAAAGATGCTGGAAATATGACTTCACCTTGTTCATGTAAATAGTGCCGTGCTGCCCAAATTCTATAGGATTTTGTCTGACCGGAAGCAAGATACTTCACTGTGTAGGCGATTCCTGCTGCTGTTACTTCCCTGAGAAACTTCTTTTTCTTCTGTGATGGGATTCCATTGCTCTTTGGACACCTACTTTCTCAGACCGGCAGCTCCCTGTGTTTTTAATTTCCATTTTAAATAGGTTTCTTAAGGGGCTCCATGTTTTCAGGGTGTTCTTGATCCAAAGAACACCTTCATGCGGAGCTGGGAGGATTATAGACATGAATCCTGTGTGCCGTTCTTAGGACGTCCTGGCACAGAGTACGCGTGCAGCGAGTGGAGCTACTGTTACTGTTGTTTCTCTGGTTCAAGTGTGGCTCCCGTGTGCATGTGTTACTATTGCCAGGTTCTAATGAAGCAGGGGAGGTGACACAAGCCCACTGGTTGGCCTTAAGGAGAAGCACAGACCCTGTCATGAAGAAAGATTATAGTAACTTCCAAGTAGAGTTTTGGAAAATCTCTTTAAATCTAACCAGTGCACCGTGGAAAACCCCTAAAGAACCAATCCAATTATTTAATTAAATGGAACCCTTAAGCTGACTTTTACTACAGAAGGCAAGCATAATTTAGAAAATGGGGCATTTTAATTCTCTTTTGTTTTCTAATTAATGCAATTTCTCTGATCAGGGGCGGGAGTACTCATGCTTGAGTACATGATCTTTGAGTATGTATATTCCATACATCACTTGAGTCTCTCTTTCTCACCAGAAACCTCAACCCTCACCTGTTGGCACAGAGGTTCATTTATCACAATGCTCAGGCTGCCCAGAGTCTGATCTCAAAGCTGCCGTGAGCAGTGTAGCCCTCTATGCGACTGCTTTTCCTGCTGGCCGTAATTAGGAGGTGGAAATAATGGAGCTCTCACTTTTGTGCTGATGCCAGCTCACCACGGCAGACCACACGAGTTACTTTTAGTTGAAAGTGATAAAGAAAATGCCAAGAACGTTCGTTTTAATTGGTCAACATCACATGGACCTTTGATGCTCTGTTTTATGGTCCTCTGTTTCAGATTTCCTCTTGTTACCGGTTGTCAGCTTATTACAAGATATTCTTATTTGCATTTTATTATCCTTTCTATTATTATTTTGATTGTCACTTGATTATCTACCATTATTTGAAAAGTTTCATTCTCTTTTATTTATCATTATCTGGGGTAACATTTTCATCTGCTCTAATATTTATTAAAATCTCCATAAAAAACTAGTATTTTTACATTGCTGAGAAGTTATTTTTTCATTAGGTGGTCCCCAAGACTAGGATAGATGGCAGAACATTTTTTTCTTAAATGCTTGCATTGATGTTGATGTCTTATACCTAAATAAAAACGGGTGATATGGGTAGTGCGGTGGTGATTGTGACAGTGGTAGGAATAGTGAGATCCGTGATTCTTCAGTGTAACTGGACATGTTTTCTCCTGCACTGATTGGACCAATTTCCCCTTGAACTCTGGAAAATATGTAATTTGTTACTCCATCATGAAAAAAGATAGTACAAAATAGGAGAGAATGGTGCGAGGAGAAATGTGTGTATTTTTAAAAAGGAAACTCGCTGTCCTTAAAGGTTTTGGGATTGGGATGATTCAAGCAATTAGACATAATCTGAGTAGAAGAAATGTGGTCTTTGCCTCAGGAGCAGACGGAAAGCTTGTTAGCGGGCCGTTATGTTTGCCTCTTAGTTACAGTGTTGCTGCTGCCGCTGTGAGGTGTGAGCAGCAGCTGAGCTTCCCCTGGGGACCTGCTCCGTCTGCGTCCGGGCAGCCCTGCGTCTCACGAAGCCCTTCCCGCACAGGCTGAGGGCACAGGCTGAGGGCACAGGCACGGCCTTCTGACGCTCTCCTCTGTCGCCTTCCTTCTTTTGTCAGATTGAAGAAGTTCATAAGTAAATATTAAAATGAGAAATTATTTTGTGCAGAGAGATGTTATAAAGATCAAGAATAAGCTTGCCTAACTAGAAGTTTTTTTTTTTTAAACAATAAGTGGGGGGTAGGTAGGAATAAAAGAGAAATTTGGATAAATTATAACATATTAAGGATGAAAACACAGAAAAGATTAATAGTTTATAGTGATATTGAGAATGTCCATCTATATGAGTATAAAACAGTCATTTAAAATTTCTAATTTAATAAAAAGTTTTACCTTTAATTTGGTAGCTTTTATTTAAAAAAATATATTCAAGGATCAAAATCAGAGCTAAAAGAAAATAAAGAAAAGTTTTTAATTTTAAGAAGGATTGATTTTCTGGCTCAAATATCAACTATTACTCTAAGAGTAATTATGAGGCTGATGATAACAGTGACTCATTTATTGGATGTTTGCCCTAAACCTGAAGTGGATACACTGTGGCCCCTGGGCCAAGTTCAGTTTGCCACCCGTTTTTATGAATAAAGTTTTATCGGAACATAGCTATGTTTATTTGTGTATGCATTACTTATGACTTTTTTATGCCATAAAGACAGAGTTGAGGCATTTAACAGGGACTGTATGGCCTGAAAAGCCTAAAGTGTTTACTATCTGGCCCTTTACTGAGAAAGTTTGTTAACCTCTGATTTAAGGTAAGCACTGTTCTTTACATACATTATGTCATTTAATTCTTACAACATCCCCAGGGAGTTAGTGCTTTATCCTTATTTTATGGATAATGAAATTGAGTCTTAAAGATGTTTAGTGTCTTGCACAAGGACACCAGCTAAGTGGAAGCGTCTGGACTATGAGTTGTGATGGTAGAGCCCGCACTTTCCCTCTGGGTCTAGTTTCTTTGTCATTACCTCTCAGAGAGGTGACAGGCATATCATACCACTGAACAGCCAGGAAGATGTTGGACCCAGGTTGCTTGAATTCAAAGGACCTTGGCCAATATGACCAACTTGTCTCTGTGTTCAGAACATAATTATTAGCAAACATTATTATTATTAACCTCTTGCTTTGTAGATATGATTCTAAATCTCCAGTAAAGCTCTCAAGTTTTCTGAAGATCTGAATTTACAAATGAGCATAGCCTGACTCCAATGCTGGATAGACAATACATATTTTAGAGGATGATAGCTTTGGAAAGGTCAAGTCATGAGTCACATGTTAATTTTTTTTTTTTTTTTTTTTAATTATCAGGTCCTTCATAGACAGCAGTCTCAGCCTACCAAGGAGAGTTCCCCTCCCAGGGAAGAAGCTCCTCCCCCACCTCCTCCAGCTGAAGACAGTTGTGCCAAAAAGCCCCGGTCTCGCACGAAGATCTCCCTGGAAGCCCTGGGGATCCTCCAAAGTTTTATTCACGATGTGGGCCTGTACCCCGACCAGGAAGCCATTCACACCCTTTCTGCGCAGCTGGATCTCCCCAAACACACCATCATCAAGTTCTTCCAGAACCAGCGGTACCACGTGAAACACCACGGGAAACTCAAGGAGCACCTGGGCTCCGCGGTGGACGTGGCCGAGTACAAGGACGAGGAGCTGCTGACCGAGTCGGAGGAGAACGACAGCGAGGAGGGCTCGGAGGAGATGTACAAAGTGGAGGCCGAGGAGGAAAGCGCGGAGAAGAGCAAGGCAGCGCCTGCTGAAATCGACCAGAGATAATGTGAACTCCTGCCACGCAGAGCAATACATCGGTCCAAGGATTTTCTGGTTTAGTTTCTTTAAGAAAAATGTTTTGTTTTGTTTTTTTGCTTCATTTTATTTTTGTCTTTTTTTTTTTTTTGGTCTGTTTTTCATACCTTTTTAGACATTTCTTTGTTGCACAGGATATTCGTGTAGACTAAATAAGTTCAGTATTTCCGAATCAGATGTCGCCTTGGCAAAGACACTAACGTGTTACACTTTTACAATTGACTGGACCATAGTAATTATAATCACAGGAGACTCTGCCTTCATTATTCTTGCACTTATGGAAGAGACATCAGGCAAGTTCCAGGATGGAAAGACCTACGAAATAAATGAAGGAAGCTACAAGTGTGTGTGTATATGTATATGTATATATCTATATATTTACATATATATATTAAAATTGCATGGGACAGAACTTTACAATCTGAAAGAATAGACTGTGAAATGAGTTCTTAAAGAAGAGACTTGTTTATGTATTAAAAAAAAAAAACCACTTCACAGTGAGTCGCTTTGGCTTTTTGATAAACTTTGGCCTGCTCTCAGGGTGGGGTGACTATTTTTGAATTCCTATTTATTTTCTGTGTTTGTCCCTGATTTTTTTTTTTTTTAATTCTGTAGCTTCCTATCTGGCAGCTTGATGGGTAATTTTTGAGGTATGTATTTAACAAAATAAATCAACACTGCCAAAAATTAAAAAAAAAAAAAAGAAAGTAAAGTGGAAAAAAAAATCAGGGCACCTTAAATGATACAAGTTAAATTACTCTTAAAGACACAATGCACACTTAAAATGACTCGGTACGTTCCGTTATTCTACTTGTCATTACTTTAGTGAACAGATGTATTTCTGTGGAATTCCAAATGAGTAAGACTGAAATTCAGTACAGAGAAAACTTGTACATTAGTGCAGTCTTGATAAAATGATATTTTGATGTTGGACATATGGAATTCATAGAATGAGCCACATTTCGTTGTGAAATTTATTTACCTGCTCGTGGCTTCAAATCTTAAAATTAATAAGCCTGCTCATTTAAAAGTTATTTGTTGCTGTTTTCTTTTGTTGTTGTTGTTGTTGTTTTTTTAATAGAAAATAGTTCTATGTAAAGTTAAGTTAGAGAAGAAGTTGCTGCCCAGTTAAAGGGGCTCCCTCTCAAATAAATCTCCCTCCTTCCGTCTCCCAGAAGACGTTTTTCATTCTGTTTCACTTTGGGCTTCCTCTTCTTTATGCGCATTCCATCCACCTGACCAAACGTTTTCAGTCCCTGCTCTCACAAGCCCCATCCTTTCCCCCCTTGTGGCAGCCCTAACAAGAACCCATTTTTGAATCATTATGCAGCTCCAGGCAATAGAGTAAGTGAAGCAGTTGCAGTGGAATCGCCTACTCGTCACCAACGGAAATGTTTTCCCAGTTACCTACATAGCAATGACCTTATAGAGAGCAGAACTAATGCTGACTGGCTGTTTAGTGGGACGAGCGTTAAAGCTGCGTTCTACTATAGTTCTCCCGACGTCCTTTAGCTTCCTATCAGAAATACCAGTAGCATTACTTTTCGCTTGTACTTGTAGTAATTGCAAAAGGAGACCTCACCTTCAGGACTGGCCTGGTGAACCTAATCCATGCTTCAGTGTGGCCGTCAAATAGTCCCACATGGTTGGATTTTTTTTTTTTTTTTTTGAGATGCGCTCTCATGCAACCTTGTCAAAGACCTCATGCAATATCACTTTGAAAGTTATTTTCTGTTTACTACACAAACATTGTAATATAACTGTTAATACTATTTATATATTTGAAAGGTATAAAAGGTAGGAGTTAAAAAAAAACCTCTATGTGTAGATATTAACTCAGAACTTACAATATACAGGGAGAAGACATGTTGCAATACAAGCTAATTCTAGCTGCTCAGTAACCTCTGGAGTTTTTAAAGGGACATTTTCCTGTACTTTTTCAAATAATGATGTTTAAAAAAGTATCTTGACACGAGCATCATATACCTTTGCAAAAGGATGGTTGTTTGCAGTTCAGCCCTGGGCCCAGCCCTCCTCCTTCTGTAGTATGCTGCAGCTTTAATCAGAAAGTTCGTGGTTGCGGCTTCCTGGTCTCCGAGTTACTCTTTCCAAATTGTCTTCTTACACTGTTGCTGAAGGTCACTCTGTACACGTCATGGAAGTTGATTTTGCCAAGCTCTTACAAGGTGGCTCATCTATCGATGGCATCCGCATTTGGTATCTTTTACACTTCAACCAAAAATTTATTAGGTATTTTTCAATGCTAAGTCTTGCCTTTTATTTTTTAATTTCACTGCCAAGTTTGCAGTGGTTCTAAGTGAATCTGTGGGCATTTTAGCCTGTGGTCTTGCCAGATCTTTGCGAATTACAATGCATATATGTCTATTTATTCAATATCTGTCATATAATATCTATTTGGAAAAAGAAACTTTCTCTTGTAGTGCCTCTTGACAAAGCACAATTTCCCGCCTTTTTTTTTTTTTTTTTGTGAAATGAAAAACAAATTGTGTTTTATTGCGGTATCAACAATGTGAATAAGGATTAACATATTGTAAATGTTCTTTTTTCCATGTAAATCAACTATCTTTGTTATCACTAAGTGATAATTAATTTTTAACTTATGTGCATTGTTAGGCTGTTAGAACTTTTTGGTTGTTAAAATAAAACGCATTCAATAAATATGACGTTGTTTGTCAAGTATTTTATTGGGCTTTGCCTTCTTTCTTTTCCAGTTCCGTTCATATAGAGTGAGACCTGGTGAGTGGAAGAAAAATCCGTTCCCTTATTTTACAAATAAAGACAGCGGTACTCTAAGTTACAGATGTTGGAGTCCTGTGCGATGCATGGATTTAATTGTACATGTGAATGTGTGTTCATCTCTGTGTGTCTGTAAACGCATGCGTGCTCACATCCTGGAGCTGGCAACCAGGAGAGTCATTTATCCAAATGTTTTATCATATACAAGCAAACCTCAAATGTATAAAGCTATATTTATGGCCTGCTTCTTTATTTTTGTAGTTAGTATTTTCTGTTTATAATTAAAAAACCACAAATGACTGCGTGTCAGGAAACTTTTGGAGCACATATGTCCATGGTTAATGGACATAATAAAAGTCTTTTATATTTAGAGCTGGGGTAGCATAATGTGTGCATAGAGGAATGCCGGAGGGATTAATGTATCTGAGAAATGTGTGAAAATGATTTTTTAGAAAGTGCTTACAATGGAAAAAATTGCTCAAAAGACTAAAGTTAATAAGGAAGAAGCAAGTGCTTAGCGTCAGAACTGGCAAAGAGAAAGTCAATTAAAAAGTGATTTTGTTTTCTTTTTATATTGTAAATTGTCTTTCCTGTGCTGCTTTTCTAGTTCCATTTTTTTTTTAATTTGGTAGATAGACAGATGTGATTTTCCCCTTTCTTCCTCAATTTCACTTGCCTTTTTTCCATGGACCATGTGCACATCTTAAGGACAGTTTGTGGAAACAGTGTTTGCAGAAAGGAAGACAGCCCCAGAGTGCAGAGCACGGAAGGCTATTAAAGAAAAATGGAAGGCTTTGAAAAAAACCGAAAAATCAGGGTGAAGCATATGACTTGTGCAAATGTAAATGAGTCTGTGTTCGGGATAAAGACATGGAGCGAAGCGTGTGTGAGATGATCTGACTTTTAGCACAAATAGCTTCCACATGCATGAGTCTGTGTTTTTAAGGGTCAAACGTCATCAGTGGTGACAAACTCAGAAGTGCGAGGCTCTGCTCACAGACGGGTGGGCTTCTGCCTGTAAAGCAGTCTCCGTGCTACCACTTCTGTTTCTAAGAAAGCAAAGTGAGAGGCTTCTTGACCATACATTGTCATATTATGGCATCTCAGAGCCATCACTCCATGGGTTGAGTTTTTATCCCTTTTTTCTTTTTTTTTATATAGAATATATTTTCCTTCACACTGTTATTTCCCTTTCTGAAGAGTTTGAAACATTTAAAAGCCCCCATATTTTTTTTTCTAAGAGGAAATCATGGCATAATCAGACAGTAAACATTTATTAAGCATGTATTCTATGCCAGATAATTTGCTAGGAACTGAGGTGACAAGGAAAAATATATGGCTTGATGCTCTTCCCTGACAAAGCTTACCACTTGCTGGGAAGGTACACTGTAAATGCAGGAAAGGTGAACTAGCCACACAATGGTTGTCTCCAGCCAGAGACTTCCTTATCTAGTGAGTAGTGAAAACAGACATGTGCTATGAATTTAAAGAAGGAAGTTATAATTATTTGTGAGCTAGAATGGTCTTGAAAAGTTGATCACTTAGAAATGGCTGCATATAATAAAAAAAAGATACTAACTGATAATGGCCCAGGCAAGGTAAGAGTTTACCGGTTTCTTACATAAAAGAAATTGCCTGAGGTAAGCTGGCTTCATGAAATTGTCAGGGACTCATACTCCTTGCAGCTTCCACCTCCACATTCCCCTGTATTCCTGTGTTCCCTCTTCCTCCATCCAAGATGATTGCTGGAGCTCCTGCCGTCATACCCACCATCCAGGCACCAGGACGGAAGGAGGAATAAAGAATGGCATATTTCCTTTCTTTTATGGAGACTTCTTCCATCCCCTTCCCAAAATGCAAGGGGGACTGGTAATTGTTTCTAGCTTTTCCATTAATTCCAGGGAGGTGGTTATTTGATGGGCAACTAACAGCCTCTGCCAGGGTAGGAGTCAAGAAGGGTGTTGAAAATAATAGATAAGAAGAGAATAAGTGGAAAAGCACACTTAACTCTGCTGCAATTCCTCGTACCTTGTATCTCTTCCTCCTGCCTACCCTGAGTTCTTTTCCTGGCTAAGTTTAAGAGTTAGTCCAAGCACCACTTCTGCCAGGACGCCCTTCCTGATCAGCTCTGCCCGTGTGGTTATAAATACTTCTGTGCTCGCTCACACAGCACCTGGTGTAGTCTACCATCCCGGACTGCAACAGGATTTAGGGCATATTGCTGTGGACGCTCCGTGGGAAGGTGGGAAGTCTTTCCTTGCATGTGTCCTTGCAGAGGACAGGGGTGGGCCGGTGAAGGGGTGTAGGCTCTGTGGGGGTCGGGGTGACTGTCTCCTCTGGATGAGCATGTCCAGTACCAGCCTACTGAGTCAGGGACAGAAATGAAGAATGAAAGGTTTAATCAGGGACAGACTATTTGGAACCCTGCTAATTAAATATTGTTAGAAAATAGTAGGGCCAGGAGCTAACGCCAGGCTCCACGACTCCAAAACTTGCTTTCCCCACCTCTCTTTTTATGAGCTTGAAGGTTCTAGAAAGGCTGTACAAACTGAACTGAACAATTTATTGGTCAACATACATTATATGAGATGACCTTTGGAGTTTCTTAACGCACTTTCTTTTTTTATAATCTAATCTGAGTCTGACACGTCTGATGGAGTTTTGTTCTGATAGAAAAAAATGTATTCTAAAAAAACACATGTTCTGCTAATAAAACTCTCCCAGAAGAATCTAAAAGTAGCTTCTCTGGTGACATTTTAAAAGGTTTAAAGTGTTACCTTCACATATGGAGAAATAATTACAAAAAATATTCCATTAGCACTGTAATAAATAGTGAAGAGCAATGATTGATTAAAGAGAGAACTATAATCTATTATCTATCCATTAACAAGCATAACCCCATTTTAATACAAAACAGCACAAACTAAGAGAGTCCAGGAGGCTCAGCCAGCATCCTTGAACTGCACAGTCCTAGCAACCATCCTCGACTTTTAGGAAAAGGGAAGGAGAAAATTCTTCAGAGTCCTAATCTCTCTCAAATTGATTGTAAGGAGGCAGTGAGCTATCCTAGTATCTATTTCTTATCATGTTTGCAGTTTATTTTTCAGATTCCTAGCTTCTTCACCCACAAAAGGGCTAATAATTCATATATCTCAGACTTGTTATGATTGAATAAAATAACTAGGTAGAAGCATCCAGAACAATCCTTCCTGTCTTTCTTCCTTCCAAGAGTAGAACAAAAGCTGGATAATACAATGTTATAAATGACCTCATTTAGTTCAGATGAGTTTTAAAGTAGGATTATGTCTGCTGTTTTACAAAGTTGTTTCAGACCATTTGAAGCTTTTGTGCCTAAAGGGCTGCTCTGCTGCAGGTCCTGCTTTGGTCCCTACTCCCTTCTCTTTCTGGCATTCTCTTTTATTGCAACCTCTTTCCTTTCCTCCCTCCTTCTTTTCTCTCTTCATCAAGAGCCATAATATGGTTTTTGTTCTTAACTAGGAAGAAAATGAATGAAATGTTTTAGTAGCCTTCGGAAGTCTTCAGAATCAGTTGTTCAAACACGAATGGCACCACACTCTCCTGTTTTTCCCCATCCTTCACTCCGGCTCGTTTTTCATTCTCTCGAACACCTTGATGCTCAGGATGCTGCTGGCCTCCTTCGCTGGTCGTTCTTCTCCTGGATCTATACCCCTCCTCGTCCGCTATCATGATACTAAATGTATATATATACTTACAGGCTGACAACATCCCAATTCCTATCGGCATCCTAGACCTTTTCCAGATCTCCCGACTGTTAACTTCTGGTGCCTATCCACATCTTCACTTGCATGGCACACTCAGCATGTCTCAAAGTGACCTCTTTATTTTCTTCCCCAAGTTTGTTCAACCCAGCTATGGCAACTCCAACCTTCCAGCTGCCTGGACCTGAAAGCTTGGATTTATCTCCTATTCTTTTTCTTTTCTTCTTTATCATATCCTTTTGACTCTTTATCTAGTCCTTTGACGCTGCCTTGGAAACACAGTCACAAGCTTACAACCTCTCGCCGTTGATACGCTACCAGCTTGGTCAGAGCTGCGTCGTCTCTTCCCCGATCGCCCTCTCTCTGTGCCTCTCCTTTCACACCCCTGCTGCCTGGGCTCCAGCCACATCGGCCTCCTTGTTGTCCCAGAGGAAACAGACCCATTCTTTTTTTCTGTAATGAGTATCTTTATTTAGTGAAATCCACAAATATTGCTTCTATTGCATGCTTTGTTTACTTTTTTTTAAAAAAGTAGCAGAGTTGACCATTTTTAGGTCACTTTTTAAATTAAATTTATTAGGGTGACATTGATTAATAAGATTATATAAGAAAAGACAAAACGCTGTCATTTTCAACAACATGAATAGACTCTGAGAATATTGTGCTAAGCAGAATAAATCAAATAGAAAAAATTAAGCACCGTATTATTACACTCATATGTGGGATATAAAACTGAAAGCAACAAATGAACAAACAAGAAAAACAAACAAACAGAATCTCATAGACCCAGACAGCAGTATGATGGTCGCCAGAGGGGAGAGGAAGGGGATAGTAAAGGGTAAAGGGGTCAAATATATGGTGACAGAAGATGATTTGACTTTGGGTGGTGGACACACAATGCAATATACAGATCATGTATCATAAACAGGTCCACCCTTGCCTAAGGATCCCTGCTCTTCTACCCTTTTCTTGGTTCAAGAAAGTTCTTCCCCAGCCTGACCAGGTGGTGGCACAGTGGATAGAGCGTCGGACTGGGATGTGGAGGACCCAGGTTCGAGACCCCGAGGTCACCAGCTTGAGCGTGGGCTCATCTGGTTTGAGCAAAAGCTCACCAGCTTGGACCCAAGGTCACTGGCTCCAGCAGGGGTTACTTGGTCTGCTGAAGGCCCACGGTCAAGGCACATATGAGAAAGCAATCAATGAACAACTAAGGTGTCGCAACAAAAAACTGATGATTGATGCTTCTCATCTCTCTTTGTTCCTGTCTGTCTGTCCCTGTCTATCCCTCTCTCTGACTCTCTCTCTCTGTCTCTGTAAAAAAAAAAATGCTCTTCTCCAGAGAGCCACGTGGACTGCTCCTCAACCCCCTCTGGGTGCTCAGGCATCACCTCCACAGAGAGAGCTGCTCAGACTATCTTACTGAAAATTGCAAGCAGACCCCACCCTGCCTTCTGGATCCCTTTTATTCTCTCCTGTTTTTTAAGTTATAGATTTTAGAAGGAGAAGAGAGAGAGAAAGGGGAGAGGGTAGGAGCAGGAAGCATCAGCTCTTGTTTCCTATATGTACCTTGACTGGTCAAGCCCAGGGTTTCTAACTGGCGACATCAGCATTCCAGGTCGACACTCTGTGCACTGCGCCCCCACTGGTCAGGCATATTCTGCCCAACTTTAACTTTTTTCTTAGTTTATAACATAATCTATAATTTTTATATTTTTAATGTTTTTCTTTATTTGTCAGTTTCTTTACCCCAATGAAAACACCAAGAGGGTCTAAAGCCTATTTTTTAACCAATAAGCACTAAAATTGGGTACAGTTCATAGCAGTTTTCATCTAGTTGGATATTTTCAATTTTCCCAGTTTCAGCCAGCCAGGATTAAGGATTTAAATTATTTTTATAGAAATGAACTTTACCTAATATTTCTTTTATGCATAACCAAGGTACTGGAGGCCTCAGAACCTCCAAGGCTGACACTGATAAGCCTACATTTGGGTAGTTCAGTCTGGTGCTGTCTTGAAAGATAGGAGTGATGAAGCGTGAATTTTGTTACCTAGCCCATCCTCTCACACAAAGCAGAAGTTGGAGGTCTCCCTGGCTGGAGGCCACACAGTCTTTGTCCCTCCATGACTAGGAGCCCATGACTCCCAGGTTCAGCCCACCCACCTTTGGTCAGCTCTGCTGTCTCTGAATGGTTTCCATCTGAAACTGCGTTTGCTCTTCTACTAACCACCCCACACATTTGGGCTCACATTGGATTCTAACCACTAAATCCCTTAAGTTCTTAGGTTCCTTTTATTAATCATGTGATATAACTATCGAGAGAGCTTCTGTCATCCCAGACTGCATAAATCAAGATTTGCATCTTGGATCAGGGGAAGTGGTCATATCATCTTCAAACTAACCACGCTACATTAGAGAGTTATGGTCAGTTCTGAGTGACACGTTTTGGAAAAAAAAGATTGGTAAGTTGAGGTGTATTCAGAAAACAGAAGGTCGTCAAGGTGGCAAAGGGGCTTGCATGCTTATTTTCTAATTATTTATTTCATTTAATCATTTTCAAATTCATCCGCTAACAAACCAAATTTATGAATGTCTATTGTGGTAAAGTCACTGTGAGGAAAACAAAGTTATGGTCTTTAGTCGACAACAACAGAATTCTAGCCATTAAGTAGAAAAAGGAATTTACTGAAAGACATCAGAGTACACAGAGAACTTCTGGGGGAGTCAGAAAGTCAAGTTCAGAGTTTACGATCAATTTCAATTTTTCCCAGTTTCAGCCAGCCAGGATTAAGGATTTAAATTATTTTATAGAAATGAGCTTTACCTAATATTTCTTTTATGTATAGTCTACTCTAGTGTAGACTGCACTGTTACCCCATGGGGCACAGGCATCAGAACGTGATCCCTTGATCCTGAGCAGGGATGTTAGCTGTGCAACCTCTACCTCTGCTGTCTCTAAAGACTGAATGACTCTGCTACTGCCCTTCAGAGAACAGAATCCACGTGGCTCACTTTTCCTCATTCCACTTCCTTCCAAATAAAAGGCTCATGGAGATGGAACTGATTGAAGGAGCCTGCATCGTTTGTCAGTAAGTTTGAACAAGTGAATTTCTGTCTTCTATCTTGGGAAATATAGATTCATAGGTGGAAAATTCCCCAAGCATAGGAGACAATCAGAGGTGCTCAGGGCCCAAAAGCCAACAGCAATGAGATTACTAGACTGAGCTCCTCGCAGAAAGATACTGTGTCTTATTCAAGCAATGTGGTGTTTGGTTTGAAGTAAAAAAGATATGATATGAATCTTAACTACTCCTCTACTTAGCTTTTTGTGACTTTGGACAATTGTTTAACCTGGATCTCAGTCTCCACAGTCATAAAAAGAGAAAAATAATGCCTACCTTGTAGTTATTTCTGTGTGTAAGAATCATGGTGAACATGTCTAAAGCGCAGTGCCTTCCCGCAAACGAGTTTTCCCTCATTCTATCTATAATCCATTACCAAGGATGGTGCCTGGTGCAAAGAGTCCGATTACTTTGTATTCTTATCCCTCTACTCCCCTCCCCTGTGGCAAATACCAGCTTCTTTCCTGTATCTGTGGGTCTGCTTTGTTTTGTTTTAGATCCACATACAAGTGAAATCATACCATATCTGTCTTTCTCTTTCTGACTTATTTCTCTCAGTATAATACCCTCTAAATCCACCATGTTGTTGCAAATGGCAAAGTGTTCAATTTTTAAAACATGTGAATGTTTGAGGAAGCCGTGGTGTTTTCCTTCAAGGAAAACAAGTCACTGGGCAGGTAACATGTAAACCCTCAAATACTAAAACCTGAGATGGGACAACTTAGAGCCACATAGATGGGAAGGAAGGTCAGTGTCCTCCAAAGTACTGCAGCCAGCTTTTATTAGCAGAGACAAGGAGTGACTTCAAATTACACTAAGTCCTGATCTCTGACTCCTGTAAGTCTGACTCAGGGTAAGCTGGGCCAAGGATAAATCTCCATCAGTCATTCCTCTTTATTCTTCTGTATTTGATAGGACATCAGTGAAGTTTCCTGATGGCAGGCCAACTCATTAGATTATCTGGGATCACATTTTATAACTAATTCTATGGCGTGCAAGCATAATGATGGGGTGCTGAATATCAGAAGTGGAACATTGGGGTTTGAACTAATTATGTGTCAAAATGCTTGCATGTGTCCAAAGTTGCTTCCTGCGGGTGGTCTCAAGGTCCTGCACTGGTGGCAGTGAGGAGTACTATTGAACTGGGCATAGTGGGGAGACTTTGCAATCTTCAGCATAGAACAGGTGCATTTGTGCCAAGGCCTCATCACCAAGAACAACTTTCAAGTATCTGCTACATTCAGCAATTCTATTTTGGGAACATAGTCCATGGTTGTCAGCTAGAGATTGGGACTTGATGGACCAGTAATAGCCACCACTCAGATTTGGGAGTGAATAGAGTTAAATGCGTATCGGCCAATAAAGACATTCAACAAACAATACCATATATAAAACAACTATCTGCTTCAACATCCTTACATCAGAGAAAGAACCTTTAAGCCCTCCCAAAGGTGGGAGGTCATAATATTAGAATAATGGACCTGCCTGGGTGAGGAAAGTTAGGCCATTTGCAAAGAGATGTGCAGGTCTTGCTCTTTGTTTTGTCCTTTCTCTGGGGAGCAGTGAAAAATCTGTCACAGCTCAGGAGTTAATTGCAGGTGACATTTGAGAATCACTGCTCTGAGGAACAGGCTGAGTTTTTCCTGCCCCAGATCGCTAAGATCTGCCTTTTGATTTAAAGCAAGTACTGGAAGATCCCCACTTAAGACAAAACTGGCTGAGTTCTCTGAGGACTGACTCAACTGTGCTTTGCTGGTTGGTATCAAGGTTTGTTACAAGAAACCGCTGCCGCAGGGACCTTGCTGCTGCATTTGCTGTTAACTATGGATGCAGCTGTTGCCTGCAGTGTCTCTCAGGGACTCCCAAGTGAAGTTCCAGTAGAAAAACTTTTACAGTTGCTAGTAAAAGATCATTGTCTGTCCAGCGGAATGGGTACGTTAATTTCTTTTACTGATAATGAGAACAGTTGAACTTCTTGAAGTGCCCTTTTTGCCCTGGCTACTAGCAAGCTCAGAGTCAACTCCAATGTGCAATCTTAGCTACTCAATTAACCGTGTACTTCTAAATGGAAAAGAGGTGACACCTGAAATTACCTAGAAAGCTGAGTTTAGAGAGTACAGGGCTCTTAGTAGCAAGTCATTAAAAAAATTAAATCTAATAAAATTTATTCACACAGACAATTCATCCTTCTGAAAAGACCAAAGAACTCTCCCATGTTCGTATTCGGACCACCTGATCTGACTGTGCAGGTGGTTCGCACTGCGGTGACGGCGTCTAGGTAAAGGAGGAGGCAGAAGCTAACCAAACACACGCAGGTGTGAGGCCTGCGTCTGTCCAGAAAAAGAGGTCCTTTTTTCTCATTAGTTCCATGTGCAGAATGGCCCGGCATGCCCCTGCTCACATTCATGCAAAGTGCATTTGCACGTATGTATCCCTTTTCCGCGTTTTCTCCTCTGGTATCAGCACGCCACTCCTAACGTCTCCTGATTTGTGAGCAGGGAGCTCCCCAGGGCTGTGCGGGCCGCCATGGGTGGGGGCCCGAGCTGCATCTCTACTTCAGCGGGCTCCCGGCAAAAGCAGAGCCCTGCCTGAGGAAAGCCTCCACCTTTCTTTCCCCCTGTAGCGGAGAGGCTGTAGCAGGGAGGCCAAGACAAGGAACGAGAGCTATCAAAAGCTACAAAAAATTGTTAGTCAGAACTTTTGACTGATTGGTGCCTCCAATTTCCCCCAACATGCCAGATGTACAGCTTTTTGCTGAATGTAGTTACATATGTGTCCTTTGCATAAAGCCTCTCTGGCTAAACCTCAATCCCTAACTATTATATATTCTGAATAAAAGTGAAACATCTCAGCATTTGCAAAAATTCAAGATTTATCAACATATTGAGCTTTTACTAAGTCATGAATTCTTGATTTGTATTCACAGGGCTTTTACATATTCATAGCCCTCTTTAGCCAAAGATATTCAATATTCATTTACTATGGAGTGGTAAGTATATATTATTCAACTCCATTTCCCGGTGGGTAAACTGATGCCCAGCCGAAGGCCCGATCGGAGAAGCCGAATACAGAGCAAGACGCTCTCAGCCCCTTGGAGAACACGCGCTGTCTCCCTCCAGAAAGAAAGGCCCGCGACCGGCTTGTGCTTCTCACCTCTCCAGCACCAGGGGAACTGGGCTTTCTCCTCTGGATTTGTTAGAATGTCTTGAATAGAGTTTTCTATTTAAGTACATGGGACAGAAGGAGAGCCCAGAGAAATGAAAAATACTCTTTTTCCAAATTGCTTCAAATCCATGATGCCAAAGGTTAATTGAGCAGATTAGCTCCTCCTGAATTTGGAGAACAGGTAAAGAGAATCATTTGTTTGCTCCAATAACTAATTCATGGCATCGATTGGGCTGGAAGGATCCTGTTGCTCCCATGTTTTTTAGAAAGACCAAGGTCAATTTTCTTAATACCTTCCTTTAATACAATCTATTCCTTCAGTTCCTAAATAATTTATTGAAGATTCTAACAACATATTTATCAGGTGCTGATGGAAGGGGAGTTTAAAATATAAGAAAAATATTTCTGGCCAGAATTGGAGACTTGTAAGGGGAGGAAACAGAATGTTCCCATGAAAGTAGCAGCCTCTATCACAGACCACAGAGGAATGTCAAGGCTTATGGTTGTTTTTGAAACAATACGAGTATTATATTAAACACATTTCTGTATGGAGATTGTATTTTACAGCAAAAAAAATTTTTTTTTAAAGAATGCTTTGGGTGATATTGACAGGAAGACTGTCTCAAGAGGTTAATCATTAGGGAAAGGGACCATCCAACTCCCTAAAGTGTTACTTGAAAGCTGGAGGTCAAAAGGTCCAGTCTCTATTTACTTCACCCCCAAAACAAATAAAGTCAATGTAATTACTCAGCATTTCAACTACTCAAATGCCTGTTTTTATCATGTGTGTTGTTCTTCAGAGAGCGAGAGGACGATGCATAGCATTTTGTTGTTTTTTTTATGTACAGGAAGCACATGATATAAACAGAGTTCATAATAATCTAGACCAGAGCTCTCCAATAGAACTTGCCGCAGTGATGGGAACACTCTACATCTGTGCTGTCCACTATGGCCGCCTCTCACACAAGGGTAGAGTTGCCAGACTGAGCAAAACCAAAATAAAACAAAATCTTAAAAGGCAGGTCACTTAGTTAAATTTGAATTTCAGTTAAACAACAAATGCCCCAGCAATATTTGGTCGATAAATGTTATCTACCATAATTGTTATTGAAAATTATTATTCATTCATTTTATTTGTGTGTGACTGAAAGGAATCTATAGATAAAAAGTGCAAAAGGCAGCAAAATAGAGTTCGCTGAGGTCACAGTGGTAAACTGTGAAATCAAGTTGTACAACTTGGAACAGAATGGATCTTATATTTTTTTTCTGGATTCTGTTGGCTTTTACTATTTAACTATGTAACCAAAACCATGGCTAGAAGCCGAGATGAATTCAACTACCATTTGCATTTCCAGGATACCTCAGTTTGTGCAATAGGTATGTTCCTGAAAAGTTGCTTTAAGTCTGTTTTACCTGAATGACTCAGGATTTCCTCTTTAAAAGAATATTGAGAATAATAATAATCTCTCTTTTTCTCTCTCTCTATATATATCACACACACACAATGACAAGTTATCATATAGAACAAATCATCAACCCCAACATTTAAAACATTTTTTGATATGTATATTTCATTTCTTTGAAGTACCGTGTTTCTGTGCATAGCTGGGCAGGGGACAGATGCCGCATGCAAAGCGTCTAACTCTGTGAGGTTAATGCAGGGCCCGCCTGTAGCGGTATGGTCAGCGTTCAAGGCAGCAAGAGGGATGTTGGGCACTTGAGGGGCGAGTCCCAGCGGAAGCTGTTCCCACGTTTAGGTCTGAAGGAGACCGGTGGTGGCGGAAGGGTAGGAGCAGCCGCGTGACAGGATCCTTGGCCTCAAAATATTGACGTCCTTCAGAACCACAGCGGGGCAGGGGCAAAAACGTCGTGCTCCATCTCTTCTCAATGTTTCAGTATCCTGATGACAATTCCTATTGTCCCGAACCAATGGGGAGCCAGAGGGCCCTGGACCGGGGCGCTAACAGAGGTCAGCCTCCCGGACACAGCGGGGAACGGAGGGACAGGGATAGGATGAAGGGCATATAGAGAATGACCAGGACAGAGAGTACACATAAATTATTTAAAAAAAAAAAAACCCTCACATGTCACATGTTCATGCACATTATGAAAATAAACTAACTTTGTATTCTTCGTGGGTATGAGTTTTCATCCCTGAGTTAGTTTAGAAAATTTCATGCAAAATGTATTCAGTCTCAGAATGTTTAGTCAGTTTTGTACATATAAGGAGAGTTGAAAGTTGGATTCGAATTATCCTATGGAACACAGACAAGAATTTTGCCCTAAAGTTGTGCTGTGTGTGATATGAGTATTAACTGCACTAAAAGCAATCATTTTCACATGTTGTAATATATCAAGATAACAACTGTGCTCAGTCTTGTTCTCAGGCTCACATGCACACACTCTTTCTATTCAGAAGACCCAGATGGTTACGGTGAAGATAATTCTCACAGTATCAGTGCTATCTTATAAGATTTTATTGGAGGGTAAGGGAATATCTAATTTGTTTATGGAAGTTTGTATTACTGAATGCTTCCATCTTTCCCATTGTATGGTAATGTGGTATTTAAAAAAATTAATGAAGAATTCTTTCCTGTGTCGGGAACTACTACAGAGACTAGATTTTTTAAAAACAGAAGGGGCCTTTTTAAAAATGTAAGCCATCAGAAACTCTCTACCCTGGCGAAATGGGACATTTCTTCTGTGTATCTGTTCCCACGGGCACACTCCTTGTTTTATCAGGTTTTCCTTTGAAAATTATAACTCCAAATAGTCCTAAAATGGCCCCACCTATAGGGGGATGTTCTTATTTACGTATTTCCTTAGAGTGCAATGATTAAATGCCAAGAGGCCAAGGCGTGAGACCCGTGGCAATGTTTACCCTGTCAGTGTATTCATTTACTCATCTTTGAAATGGTCCTAATCATAGTGTAAGTCTCACTGAGTTGTAGGGAATTACTAAGTTCTTATGAACATATTCCTGGCACATGGTATATGTTCAATAAATGTTAGCAATCATTGTTACGGAAAATTATTATTCATTGTTTACAGCTGTGGTTGGGTAGAAAGAAATCTACATGTGTAGAGTGCAAAGGGCAACAGGATAGAGTTTTTGAGGCAGCGATGGGAAGCGAGCTCAAGCCCTGCAGCTTGGATGGGATGCGTTTGGAGAGGTTACCCCTCTGGCCACCGAAGGCGAGCAGGTCGCCTGTGGTCTCAGCTAAAACCCAGGCCCCCCCTGCTCACTGCAGTGCTTGTTGCATTCTCTCACCACGTGGTCTTTCCAGAGCATGCTGAAGCCCACTCAAACCAGCTTGTCGATTGTTACGTTTTTAGGAATACTATGAGCTAATTGCTAAACGCAGCCATTAGTAAAATTTAAATTATATAAGCTTATGATTAAATTAATCATACTAAAATAAATATTATAAATAGTCAAAAAAGAAACACTACAAAATGAATTGCCAACAACTTACTATTATTTATGCTCTCGAGGTTATTTACATCTGTCCTCCGCCGGAAATGGTACATGATGGTGTGCTACCGGGCATCTCCCTCCCGCTCCACGCGGGGCGATGTCTTGTTGATAGCTTGAAATTACACCATACAAACCGCCCACTTCTACAAAAATTGTTAGATATTTACCAGTTACACCACTGGTTGGATATCGATCCTTTCTGATAGTGAAAAAGTGGTATAGGAGGTAGTAAATTAAACCAAACTTGTTAGAAATGCACGCTGGGCAGATGATTTCAGGACAGTAAAACGCAGAGTGGGAAATTGATTTGAGCTGTTAATGAATTCTAATGAATAGCAATGCTGGAATACTGAGGTCCTGCTGTAGATGAATCCCTCATAAAGGGCTGCTAGACCAATGGGTGAGATACTGATGGGAAATGAAGGGGGTTTTTTTGTGGTTATTACGGTTACTTTATCTTTGCCAGAACTCTCCCTGAAGACAGTGTGCATCAGAGAGAAGTGACAAAGAAGGTTTGGATTGACGACAAATGGACTTCCTCAACACCATTCACTGCCTTGAAATTCTCATGAAAGGAGAATTCCCAGGAACCATGTGCTCTCTACAAAGAGAGAAGCAAGAACATTCCATGTGTGCTGAAACTGTTGGGTATTTAGGGGCAGGTCTCAGGGGAGGCCTCGCCGTTTCTCACCCTTACCCCCCTCTCCCTGGTTGGAGAAGCCAGGGTGCCTTTCCTTTCTTTGTGGAGCAGAGACCAGACCTTAACTAGCCAGGAACACTGAGACCCCTCATGGAACGCTACGCCAAATTAATTACCTTGTTTGTCTTTATTTACATTTTATTTCCCAGGAAAGCTGTGACTGAATAGTGTCTTCAAATCTCTGACAATCCTCCTTGATAAGATAGGATCTCTGAGAACCATTCATCAACTTTGTTAAGTTAGTGTGTCTGTGTGTGTGGGCATGGGGAGGGTGAAATGCGGGTTGCCGAGGCCAGGCAGGTCCACGCTGGATTCGGGCAGATGGTAGAGACACCGTGGAGCCGGAAAGTGTTGGGCCTATTCAACAGTCTCGCAATGGTGGATGAGCAAACAGGCAGAGGAAAATCGCTTCTCAGGCAAATGAACAGCAAACTGGTGCCTCACAGCGGTGGGCAGGCAGTCTGCAATCCACAATGCTCAGTCCGCACTGAGGGCAAGCACGCTTAGCCTTACAGAGACTATACACAATGTGGCGCTGCCACGTGCTCACACACTAATCAGGCAAAGTACGAGCCAGCAAGCCTAACACAGCTCTTTTCCCAATGGGGGGAGCGTGTATGTTTCTGTGAACACACACTTTTTTTTGTTAACCCACTACTCATCTTTCAAATGTCTTTCTTACAGCGTTTTGTCTGTAAACTGAGTGAGGTCAGGGTGGGAACTTGAAACATCAACCAGGTTTGTGGGACAGATGTGCCTGATGGGTGGATATAGAAAAGCTAGTGACGTAAAACAAGGGGGTGGTTCCAGAGCCATCCACTGAGGGGCTGCATAGAGGGAGAGAGACCAGGCTGCAGTCCCCGGCCAGGGGTGGGTGCAGAGGCGGGAGGATAACTGGTCAGGAAAGGGCAGGTCCTGGCTAAAGCAGAGGGGTTCAGTATGCCAGCCCACACCTGGGAGAACGGCTTTCCAGTTTAGAATCATCAATCAAGTATAAAAGCTGTCTGCACCTCAGTTTCCACCACTGTGTTAGGGGAATAATAATGGTGCTTACATGATAAGTTGTAGTGAGAACTAGTTGAGTAAATCCATGTAAACTACTTTTGAAAATGATTAACTACTATCATAATTATTATTATTTGCTATTTGACAGGTATCGTGCTAGGCAATTTCATGACATCAAATTTTCTCAGCGTTATGAATTAAGAAATGTTGAGTTCAGTTTCAATATTTAAGAAACCTGGAAGTCACCAGACTAATACCACAACAAGAAAAAAGCTGATCTTACTAAAAGTCAATCACTTTTCTTAGACTCCTCAGAAAATTGAGGTCACAGGGCAGACTGCCACACCTAAAACAAATAAAAAACTGAAAAGAGAGGAGAATAGAAAAAAAATCACAGCTCCGATGAACTTACTGGAAACAGACACTGCCCATAACTGGTAGAAACACTGTCACAGTAATTGACAAATTGCTGCAGACTCAGTGTGGACTAATTTAAGATTTAAAAGCCCCTAGAGGCCCAAACTTCCAGGGTAGGGAACACATTATTGTGGATTTTATATCCAAGAGTTCATCCAGGTTCCCATAGTGAAAATGGGGAAATATTCCCTGTGCTTCCACCCGAGGGAGGGGAAATAACCACTTAAATATGCCCAGATGGGGTGGGGGAGGGGAGGGGCACAAAGAAAACCAGATAGAAGGTGACGGAAGACAATCTGACTTTGGGTGAGGGGTATGCAACATAATCAAATGTCAAAATAATCTGGAGATGTTTTCTCTGAACATATGTACCCTTATTTATCAATGTCACTGCATTAAAATTAATAAAAAAAAATAGAAAAAAATATGCCCAGAGCATGCTCTGTTAGAAAGGCCTGCCCCTCAAGGGAAGGGACTTTACTAGTCTAACTGATGGGAGGGCAATTCTAGCCCTGTCTTACGTGATGGGAAGGAAAAAAATAAGGCGAAGAAATGCTTCTGAATGTCACAGCTCAGGGACTCAAGCCCACCAGAATGGTAGAGATTTAATCATAAACGTATGGAATGTTTTCCCCTCTAATATCTTATCATCATACCAACAGGATTCTGGTATAGTAATAGTAGATGACCAATGAGAGAGCTGTGAGACACGTACTCTATTTAGGAAGGAGTTCCTTAGGAAAACTGAAGGTACAACAGAGGAGAGGAAAACAGCAAGGAAAGGAGAGGAAACGGAAGCCTCTAGCATCTACTGCCACAGCAAACATTATCAGCCAGCTGCTAGCCACGTTAACATGGAATCCCACACTAAATGCATGATTGCCTCAGTTCCTATTACCAGATACATTACATCCTGCTTTCAACACAATGTACAAGATAAGCCAAAGACAAGGAAGGAAAACATAGTCTGAAGAGACAAAACAGTCATCAGAATCAGACCTAGATCTGACACAGGTTTTGGAATTATTAAGGCAATTTAAAATAGCTATGATTACTATGCTAACATTCTAATTGAAAAGTAGACAACCTTTAAAAGCCAATCAGTAATGTTAAAAGAGAAATGGAAACTCTAACCAAAAGAAACGCTACAAATCATAAATGCTGTAACAGAAATGAAGAGCGCCCTTGATAGGCTCATTCGTAGACAATATAGTCCCTAAGGGGAAAAAAAATCAGTGAACTTGAAGATAGGACAACAGAAAATTTGCAAAGTATAATGCAAAGGGGGAAAAAAAAGAAAAGACTGGAATAGAATATCAATAACTGTGAGACAATGACAGGAATTATAACAAACCAGAAGGAGAAAAAAGAAAGAAAATATATTTGAAGTAATAAGAGCTGAAAAATTTCCAAAATTATTGACAGACTCAAAACCACAGATCAGGAAATCAGAGAATACCAAGCAAGTTAAATACCAAAATTTCTACATCTAGGCATATTATATTCAAGTTTCAGAAAGCCAAAGGCAAAAAAGACAATCTTGGAAGAAGGAGGACAATAAAAAAATATCCTATCTATAGGGGAGCTCAAATAAAAATGATATTAAACTTGCCATCCAAGCAAGAAGAGAACAGAGTGAAATAGTTAAAGTGCTAAAAAAAACAAAGAAAACAAAAACAAAAAACACCCCACCAAACTATTGATAGAATTCTGTATTTAATGGAATTAGCCTTCAAATGTGAAGGAGAAATAGTGACTTTCTCAGACAAAATCAGAGAGATGTTGTTACTAGTAAACCTACTTTGCAAGAAATGCTAAAATAAGTTTTTCAGAGAGATAGAAATGTTTTATATCAGAAACTCAGGTACACAAAAAGAAAGGAAGAGTATCAGAGAAGAAATAAATGAAAGTAAAATAAAAATTGTATTATTCTGAATGGATACCTGTTTGTTCAAAGCAGTAACAGCAACAATGTATTGGGTGATTATAGCTTGTGCATAAGTGAAATGAATGACAGTGATGTTACAAGGATGGAAGGGAAGCATTGAGGATACTTTTGTTGTATAGTGCTTCAGTAACTGTGAAGGCATACAATGTTACTTCAACATACATTAAGATTACTTGCTTATAAGCATATATAAGCATATATGTATATTGCAAATTCTAGGGTGGCAACTCGTATTTATTTATTTATTTTTTTAGTGAGAAGTGGGAAGGCAGAGAGACAGACTCCCACATGTGCCCCGACTGGGATCCACCAGACAAGCCCCCTACCAGGCAATGCTCTGCCCATCTGTGCCATTGCTCTGTTGCTCAGCAACTGAGATATTTTAGTAGTCCTGAGGCAAAGCTGTGAAGCCATCCTCAGCACCTAGAGCCAACTTGCTCCAACCAAACCATGCTTGCAGAAGAGGAAGAGAGAGATAGAGAAGGGAATGGGGGAGGGTTGGAGAAGCAGATGGTCACTTCTCCTGTGTGCCCTGACAGGGAATCAAAGCTGGACTTCCATACACCAGGCTGATGCTCTATCACTGAGCCAACTAACCAGGGTCTTAAAAAAGAACATAATTCTTATGCTAAAAGGGGAATTGTATAAAACACTCAAATAAAAACAGTGAAGACAAAAAATGGGTAAGAAAAAAAGGACAAATAAAAAACAGTTAATCCAAAAATATCAGTAATCCCATTAAATGTGCATGGGCTAAATAAATGAACTAAAATAAACATACCATGGGAAAGATCAGTAAAACTAAGAGCTAATTTTTTGAAAAGATAAACAAAATAGACAAGCCGTTAGCTAGATTACCAAGTCTTAGAAATAATAAAGAGTTCAACAAAGTTGTAGGATGCAAAATCAACATAGAAAAACATAGTTTCATTTCTACACATTGACAGCAGGTTTTCTGAAATGAAATTTAATAAAATAATTCCATTTACAATGGCATCAATAAAATATGAATTAATTTAAAAGGAAGATGAGAAAGACTTATACACTAAAAACTATAAACACTGATTAAACTAATTAAAACAGACACAATTAGATAGAAAGGCATATCATGTTTATGGAGTGGAAGAATTAATATTGTTAGAATGTCCAAACTACCCAAAGTGATCTATAGATTCAGTGTGATCCTTATCAAAATTCTCATACATTTTTTTGCAATAGGTAAAAAAAAAAAATTCTAAAATTTGTATGGAAGAAGAAAAGGCCCCAATTAGCCAAAGCAATTTTGAACAAGAAAATAAAGTTGGAGGCATCATCACACTTCTTAATTTTAAAATATATTGCAAAATTACAGTAATCAAAATAGTATGGTATTATAACAAAAACAGACATATAGACCATTACAGCAGAACATAGAGCCCAGTAATAACTCACACATAAACTGTCAACTGATCTTTGTCAAGGGCCCTAGGAATATATAATAGGGAAAGAATATTCTCTTCAATAAACAATGTTGGGAAAACTGCATATCTACGTGCAAAATAATGAAATTGGGTCTGTATCTTAAATGGTGCATAAAATCAACTTAAAATGGGTTATTAAACACTTAAAATATGATCAGAAACCATAAAATTCTAGGAAAAAAACAGGAAAAAGACTTCTTGACATTGGCCTTGGTGATAATTTCTTAGATATGACCAAAAGCACAGGCAATGAAAGATAAAATGGACAAGTAGCTTTATATCAACCTAAACAGCATCTACACAGCAAAGAAAACTATTAATAAAATGAAAAGGCAGTCTACAAAATGGAAGAAGATATTTGCAAATTATATATTTGATAAAGTATTAATATCCAAAAAATATATAAAACCCCTTCAACTCAATAGCCAAAAAACAACCCAATTCAAAATATGGGCAGAGAAACTGAATAGATATTTCTCCAAAGAAGACATACAAATGGCCAACAGTGAAATGAAAAGTGTACAGCATCACTAAATCATCAGGGAAGTTCGAATTAAAACCACAATGCTCCCTGGCCAGTTGACTCAGTGGCTAGAGCATCAGCCCAGCATATGGATGTCCCAGTTTCAATTCCTGGTCAGGGCACACAAAAGAAGCAGCCATCTGCTTCTCTCCTCCTCCCCTTTCCCCTTCTCTCTTTTTCCCCCTCCTACAGCCAGTAGCTTCGTTTGGGGGTTGGCCTCAGGCACTGAGGATAGCACATCAGCCTCAAGTGCTAAAAATACCTCGGTTGATTTAAACATTGGCCCCATTGGGGTTACCGGGTGGATCCCAGTCAGGTCTCATGCAGGAGTTCATCTCACTGTCTCCCCTTCTCTCACTTAAAAATAAAATGAGATATCACCTCACATTTGTTAAGATGGCTACTATAAAAAAAATCAAAAGGTAACAAATGTTAGTGAGGATGTGGAAAAAAAGGCAATCTGTGCACTGTTGGTGAGAAAGTAAATTGGTGCAGCCATTATAGATGATAATAGTATAGAGTTTTTTAAAAAAATTAAAAATAGAACTATCATATGATCCACCAATCCCATTTCTGGGTATATAACTAAAGGAATTAAAATCACTGTTGCAAAGAAGTATGTATACTTGTATGTTCATTGCAGCATTATTCATAATAGCTAAGACATGGAAGCAATCTAAATGTCCATCAATAAATTAATGAAGAAAAAAATATACACATATACATAATAGAGTGTTATGAGTAAAAATGAAGGAAATTCTGTCACTTGCAGCAACATGAATGAACCTGGAGGACATTGTGTTAAGTAAAGCAGACACAAAGGACAAATACTATAAATACTTACATAATATATCTAAAGTAGTTAAACTCATATAAACAGAGAATGGAATGATTGTTGCCAGGGATGAGGGAGGGAAAACAAAAATTATTATTCAAAGGGCGCAAAATTTTAGTTATACAAGATGAATAAGTCTTACGGATTTATACGTCATAATGCCTATAGTTAAAAATATGACGTTGGATGTAACTACCAGTTGATGCTTCTCATCTTTCCTCCCTCTTTCTCCCTTCCTGTCATTCTCGATCTCATCAAAAATAAAAAAGTTAAAAAAAAATGATGTATACCTAAAATTTTGCTAAGAGGGTTGTTTTTATGTTACACAGTCTTATTACAAAAAATAATCCAAACCATAATAATAGTAATCATGACAAAGGGAGAAAATGTTTGGAGGTGATGGATAGGTTTTTGGCATATATTGGGGTGATGGTTTCTCAGGTGTTGAGTTTACCGGTAGATACAAATATATAAAAAGTTGTACATATTTACAGTATTGTACATTAAATATGCACAGTTTTTCATTTGGGAGTCAGATCTCAATTAAATGGTTTTTGAAAGGAAGTCAAAGGAGATGTAAATTAGTGGAGATATATTCCATATTCATGGGTAAGGATATTCAATATTATCAAGATATCAGTTCTTTCCGATTTAATGTATAGGTTCAATGGAATCCCAGTGAGAATTCTGGAAAGCTATTTGGTAGATATCGAATAACTGATTCTTACTATAGGGAAGGCAAAAGACCTAAGAAAACCAACATAACAGTAAAGGAGGAGACAAGGTTGGAAGACCAGCACTACCCGACTGCAGGACTTACTGTGCAGCTACAATAATTAAAACAATGTGGCAGTGGTGAAAGAATAAACAAATAGACTGATGGAGCAGAACAGAGAGCCAGAAATAGAGTCACACAAACATAGTGCTCCTTGACCAAGGAGCCAAGTCAAGCCGGTGGAGAAAGGACGATGCTTTCAACAAAGGGACCTGGAGATCGACGTGAAAAAAAATAAATTAAGCAGAGACCTTACACTTTTTACAAAAATCAACTCAAAATGGATGATAAATTTAAATATAAATATAAAATGTAAACTTTCAGAAGATGAAATAAGAGCAAATTTAGGTGACCTTTGGTTTGGTCATGAGTTTTTATATAGAACAGCAAAAGCATGATCCAGGAAAGAAAAAAATATATACCGTAAGTTGAACCTTATTAAAGTTGAGACTTCCTGCTCTGGGAAAGACGCTGTTAAGAGAATGGAAAGACAAACAATGGACTGAGAGAAAGTATCTGCAGAAGAAATATCCATAAAGACTTGTGGCCCTGGCCGGTTGGCTCAGCTGTAGAATGTCGGCCTGACGTGTGCAAGTCCCGGGTTCGATTCTTGGTCAAGGCAGACAGGAGAAGGGACTATCTGCTACTCCACCTCTCCCTCTTCTCTCTCTCTCTCTCCCTCTTCCATTCCTGCAGCCATGGCTCGAATAGTTTGAGCAAGTTGGCCTGAGGTACTGAGGATGGCTCCATGGCCTTGCCTCAGGCACTAACAGCTCAGTTGCTGTGCAATGGAGCAGCAGCCTCAAATGGGCAGAGCATTGCCTGGTAGGGGGCTTTCCAGGTGAGCCCTGGTCAAGGTGTATGTGGGAGCCTGTCTGTCTGCTTCCCTGCCTCTCACTATAAAAAAAAAAAAGATGTAATCAAAATATTAAAATAATTCTTAAAATTCACCAATAGGAAAACAAATAACCCAAATAGAAAATAGGCAAAAGAGTTGAAGAGACACTTTATTAAAAAAGATAAAAGGGTGGCAAATAAGCAGATGAAAATATGTTCAACATTATATGTTATTAGAGAAAGTCAAATTAAAACAACAATGCAATATTACTACATATCTATTAAAATGGCCAAAATCCAAAACACCGACCGAACGTTGGCGAGGGTGGATAGCAACAAGAACTTTCATTCACTGCCGATGGGAGTCCAAACAGAACAGCCACTTTGGGAGACAGCTGGCAGTTTCTCACAAAGGTAAACACATCTTACTATATGTGCCTGCTCTTAGGTATTTGCCCAATTGAGTTGAAAACTTATGTCCACACAAAAACCTACACATGAATGTTTATAGCAGCTTTATTCATAATTGCCAAAACTTGGAAGCAACCGAGATGTCCTTTCAAAGGTGAATGGATAAACAAACTGTGGTTCATCCTTGCAATGGAATCTTATTCAGTGATTAAAAAAAAAACACAAGCCATTGAATTATAAAAACACATGTAGAGACTATAAACAAATATTGCCAAATTTGAAAAGGCTATGCTCCGTATGATACCAACTATATAACATTCTGAAAAAGGCAAAACTTTAAAGATAGCTAAAAGGTCCATGGTTGCGAAAGGTTTAGAGGAAGAGAGGTAGGAAAAAATAGGTGAAGGCAGTTTTTAGCATGGTGAAATGGTTCTGTATGATGCTTCATTCATGGGTACATGACATTATGCGTTTGTCAAAACCTACAAAACTGTAGCCACAGTGTAAGCTACGAACTTCAGTTCATGATAATATACCAATACTGGTGCCTCAGTTGTAACAAATGGACCACCACATCAATGCAAGATGTTAAAATAGAGGAAACTATGTTTGAGGGAAGGGTATATAGGAACACTGTGCTATATCTACTCGATTTTTCTGTAAATCGAAAACTGCTCTAAAAAACAGTCTATTAAACTTCTTTTAAAAATGTATTCATTACTTCGATGAGAAATCTGACACTTGGAGTTCAGAGACATTGAGTAGCTCAATGAAAGCCACAGGGAGCAGCTGCAGCGGAAGCAGGTTACCCAGGTGAACGTAGGAGCAGAGTCTCAAAACAGGAGCCAGCTTTTCTAATCTAGGTGTAAACTCAGGGCTTGAAGAAACTAAGGAGAAGCTCTTCTACTAAACAAGAATATTCCATTGTAGTGTGGATTTGGGGTCCCAGAAACTGTGGTTTAACAAACACTCCAGGTGATTCTGATATCACTGATGATTGATGGGGTCAGAGCTGGAGTCAGCCTCGGCGTGAGAGCATGGTAGAGCAAGATGGCTGGGGCTTTTGATGGACACCTGTCTTCTCCGAGAAATCTCCCTCAGCCATTCTGTGAGAGTGGCTGAGTGTGGCTGGGCTGTGGAAGGCACCTGCAGAAGGTATTCAGAGAACACAACGTGTCCTTTTCCTTATGCAAAAGCCTTGTCTCTAGAGTTTAGGAGAAAAACACTTATTTAAACTAATTTCTTTGTGGTGAGAGTAAGAAGGAAATACATTGTACTTTTACCTTCAGGCTTTAGTATTTGAAGAAGACCTTCGGTCCTTTATTTATTGATTGTTACTATATGCCCAGAATTACTTAGGCTCAGGGATACAGAGTAAGCAGATTATACAGGTCTCACGGAGCCTTTATTTTCAGGGGGACAAACATAATAAACAGATTTTCGTTTAAAGGAGGTATTTATAGGTTTTTTACCTCAATGAAGCTTGTATTTTTGCTTCTCTCCTGAAGTGTATGATGTGAGGAGCCTCATGGGAGACTTCGTCCCTCAGTTACTTGGTGTGGGTGTTCCACATTGTTCTGTAGATCTGGGGTGAGCAGATGTCCAGATTCTCCTTCCATGCAGAGAGGAATTACGTGCTTGAGTTGTTGCTGAATTACTCTCCGTGTGGAGAAGAATGTACATTTCGTGTTGTTTTGAATGTTGAATGACAAAGAGGAAGAGAAAATAAACTGGACAAAAATAACCGCGTGATATTAGTGCTAAGGATTCAAAGTCGCCAAAACAAGGAAATTCCAAAATAAGGCCAAATATTTCAGACCACACTGCCTTTTCAGCCGCACTGATGTGAGCACTACCAACCGGGATTCTTTCTTCACCTGGTGTTTTCTTGGCTTGTCATTTTGACACTCAGCAACTCAGTCACTACTCGGGGAGAAACGATCCCCAGTCTCTCAGGTTGTCCTCTCTGTTTTCTTTGCTGGGGTTTGGTATTTAGAAGAATTTTTCCTAAGCGACTTCAGAGGGGGTTTGTTTGTTTCAAGCCGGTCTGAAAGTTGATCTTTATTAAAAGTTGTGGCATTGCAAAGCAAAGAGCAGAATTGATTTCAATAGCATTTAAAAAATATCTTCACTCTAAATAAAAATCAACTCCCGGAGAAAGGAGGCTATTAGAGAAATTGTAGAGGGAGGCTAAACAGCCCCTGAACTCTGCCCCAGTGCGTGCTGGAGTAGACCCGGAATTGCCAGTTGCAAGTCTGTGCCTACCAGAGAGAAATCAAGATATCTTCATCCCTATCATTATAATTTCTCCCCCTGACTTGCTAAATGTACTCAAACGAGCATTCTCCAAGCTCTAAATCAGTAACTTTGAAACTTGACTGAATTTAGAATTACACAGGGAGCTTTTAAAAATCCCAGGGCCCAGGCCACACTCCGGACCAGTTATATCAGTATTTCTGAGGAAGTAATCTGGGCACTAGCATTTCTAAAGCTCCCCAAGTGATGCCAATGGCAGCTAAGTTTGAGAACTGGTGCCCTAGGTAGTTAGTTAATAAGCCTCCTGCTAGCCAGCCATTTGCCAATACCCAAATCATCATTTTTGGTCAGAGAAGAATAACCGAATGGATATAATTGATCCAGCTCTTCTTACCTTTCCATCTGAAAGGCTAAAGAAAGCTAAAGAAAGCTGAAGAGATATTTGGCTCTATTAATGAAAATCAAACAAACTTTAAAATATAACCCAGGGCACATAATGCAGAAAGCATGCCAATTGGGTGTTTCTTTTCGGTAAGAGTGTACGTCAGTCACACTAGATGAAAGAAATGAAGAGGATGTGGAGATGAGAGGATGTGAATTAAAATTCAACCCGGAAAAATTATTGAGCAAGCTAAGGATGACAGTGTTTGCCATGCATTCATTGCGGGTAGGATTTATTACCAGGTGGACAAGGTACTGTGAGGAGTCGGACGGGTGCATGGCTGATGGGGAGCTCTGTGCTGGCAGCTAACCACTTCAGGGTGAAGGTCCAAGAGAAAATTTGCTGAGTTTCTCTAATTAAAGTGTGAATGAAAGTAAATGAGAGAATATTTGTATAAACGGTAGCTTTCTAGTATTTAGTGGTAGACTTCCAGGGGCTACGTTGCTATTAATGATGATAAAAGGAAAAGGAAGTGGTAGAGTAGCAGCATCTTAAATTTGTGTGGCATTTCGTAGCAGCATTGAATAGCACCCGTGTAGGACTTGATATCCTGAAAAGCAGATATTGTTTTTACCATATCAGTAGTTGGTAAACTGGGTTCAGAGACTTTTAGGGCCTTCTCCAGGGTGACATGGCTGGTAGGAGAATTACTGAGTCTGACTCTAAGTGCATTGCACCCACAGAATAATTAGTGAGCACTTACGTGGTTCCACTGAGGACCATTTTGGAGTAAATGTGTTTTTGACTAATAAATGCTTTTTTTTTTTTTATACCCCATCTAAGAGATGACCACCAATGGCTCTCTCCAAGCGATAGCTTTATTTTGTGCTTGGGGAAGATGATGAATGATGAGAATTGAGTGATTTTCTGGTCTTTTTTTTGGATAATCTGCATTTAAAACACACAGATTCTCCAGACGCAGGACTATTTCATCAGAATTACAGGCATACTTGATGATAGCCCTTCTCTTCAGTATGTCTCCAGACAAAAATGTCTCCAGGCAGAAAAGGTAATTTAAATGGATTTGGAAGCAGGATTCTAAACTCTGGCCAAGTCACTAGATTACTCTTTTATTTGTTCCCAGGTCAACACCTTGATAGTATGACTAGGGAGTCAGAATAGTGAAACAGTGAATATTTAGACTGTCCCTTGTTGTAAATCTAGTGCTGTCTTTTACTGGCTGTGAGGCCACCAGCAAATTCTGGTATCCTCTGAGCCTCAGTTTCTCCATCTGTGAAATGAAGAACTTCTGATTGGTTTGGTGCACAGAGTGCAGAGTATTGGGTCTGGCATGTTGGTTGAATAGGCACTCAACCAATAGCAGGTGTTCCTGTTGTTTTGTTGGCCTGTTTGAACCTATTTAAAGAATCTCCCATCGAATTGTACTGCCAGTAGATGCAATATGTCTACATGACAGAGCTAAATAGGTCAGATTTCGCCTGATGTCTTGAATCACCAGAGACCTACAAATGTAAGATATTTGTTGTGCAACTGTGCATTTGTTATAAGTTTCATTTTGAGCCCTTTATTACACAGGAAAATGGTGGTTTGATTAATGTCTATAGATGGCCTGAAGTCAAAATCAACTCTCTGGGTGCTCTGAAATATATATAAATTATCAAATGATGTTGAAAATAACCTCTAACCAGCTCACTAAGAATTTAAAAATGAAATACTTCAAATCAATAGAGAATATGAACACCAAATGACCACTGGGATTTTTGCTGGATTTACATATGTGTGGGCTGACCAGTCACCCAATAGAGCTCAAGGTTGTCTGGTTGAGAATGAGAGCTGTCAATCTAGACAGGAAGCATCCAAGCATTTTCTTCACTGCATTCAGCCTTATCTAAATTACACCAGAGGTGGGAATGTCTAGCAGAGGAGGGGTGATGCGGTGATTCAGAGTATGGGGCTTCAGAGTCAACAAATGGAGCCCAAGCTCTGCCCTGGCTACCCATCCACCATCTTATCTTGAGTAGTTATTTATATTTTCTGATTTTGTTTCTTTATCTGCAAAAGTAATAGCAACTACTTCAAAAGACCATTATGAGGCTTAAATGAAATAAAGCACATAAAAGAGTATAGTGGGTGGCAAATGAGACATATTAGCTATTATCATCATTATTATTATAATCATTATTATTATTAGATCCCGGGACTCATTCCAGGAAAGAGAAGGTTCAGGAGAAAGAAAATGTAAAAATTACTAAAAAAAAAAAAAAGATGAGAGAGAGAAACTGAGTTGAATAACATACTCCAGCTAATGGCCTTAACATAGTAATTTCACATATGTTGTAATATGGGTAAGTCTTTGACAACTTTGATCATGTTCTCCATGTGCCTTTTTTTAAACCAAGAACTACCATCACATTAGAAAGTTAAGTTTTATTGTCATAGAAAGATCAAAGACCTACCTACTGATAATTTATAACCCTGTAACTAAAATGAACATATGACAGAAGACTGTTGCCTTCTTTCCTTGCTTTCCTTTTGGAAGTTTATTTTGTAATGTACAAAAATCTATTTGTGAGATCCCTACTTCTCATGTACACAGCACAGCTAAAGAAACCACGATAACACTGCAGACAAATTTCAGTCTAGTTGCTAAAGCCAAGTCAATTGCCTGGAATTCTTACCTGCTGCCTCCTGCATCTTAGGGGAGCGGTCTTATGGTGAGTAATGAAGCAGGGGCAAGAGGCCAGGATAGATGCCAGGAAGCCTCCCACTCCCAGATCTTAGTTTCTGATGGTTGCCTAGCAAAGTACCACAAACTGGATGGCTAGAGCAAGAGTTGCCTCACAGTTCTGGAGGTTGAAATTCTCAAATCAAGGTGTTGCAAGGGCCACACTCCCTCTGAAACTGATAGGAGAATCCTTCCTTGCTTCTTCCTAGCTTCCAGGGTTTTGCCAGCAATCTTTGGCTTTCCTTGGCTTGTAGATCCTTCACTCTAATCCTTCTTCTTCATGTGTCACTCTCCCTGTGCCTCTCCATATTGCCTTCTGTTTGTGTGCATCTGTCTGTATGTCCAAAGTTCCCCCTTTTATAAGGACACAAGTCGTACTGGATCGGAGCCCACCAATTATGTTATATTTTAACCTGATTACCTCTGTAAAGACCCTATTTCCAAATAAGATCACATTCTGAGGTATTGGGGCTTAGCTTCAACATATCATTTTTTAATGATTTTTATGGGGGAATACAATTTATCCCATAACACCAGGGAGCCTCATATTTAGAGTGAATGAGTCTCAGAGACTAGATCTACACAGAATTAGGACAATTGAGGGAGTACAATAGGCATCAGACAAATTAACTGTCTCTCCAACCACAGGGCCATACATTTCAATTTCTTTTCTTTTTTTTTTACAGAGATAGAGAGAGATTCAGAGAGAGGGATAGACAGGGACAGACAGACAGACAGGAAGGGAGAGAGATGAGAAGTATCAATCATTAGTTTTTCCTTGCAACACCTTAGTTGTTCATTGATTGCTTTCTCATATGTGCCTTGACCGTGGGGCTACAGCAGAGTGAGTAACCCCTTTCTCAAGCCAGTGACCTTGGGTCCAAGCTGGTGAGCTTTTGTTCAAACCAGATGAGCCTGCACTCAAGCTGGAGACCTCGGGGTCTCGAACCTGGGTCCTCCGCATCCCAGTCCGACGCTCTATCCACTGTGCCACCACCTGGTCAGGCCGTTTTAATTTCTTAAAATAAATCTTATTATATTGTAACTAGCACACTGTGTTGTATTTTTTGAAATAAAATGTATATTTTAAAAAAGGTAAACATTTATAATTCATTGTTAATTTTGTAATTCTGGCATTTCTTTATATCAGGGCCTCCAAGGCTGAAAGGGTCCAAAGCCTTTGAGCCTGAGTCACGTGTATCTTCATGACTTAAATGCTTTGAATCTCTTTTTCAAGGATTTATTCCATGGAGGCAACTATCTTCCTTTAATGTTTGCTTTTCAGTAAAGAAACATTCAGAATAGAAAAATTTATGGGACATACTCCATAGTAAAGATAAATTTCAGGAAAAAGGAATAATTGTTATAATAATCAATCATGAGTTCTTCCATGTGCCATTTTACTAAGTGCTTTTCTTCCAGTATGGAGCCCCATGCTGATAACTGTTCAATTTAATGAAATTTAATTAGACTTCATGGTGAAAAGTGTGTAATCCTTAACTTTATTGGTAGTTTAAGAATAAATATGGAAAACTCTCTTTTTTTTTTAAACTCTTGATTACTTGAAATCTTAGTATTCTGATATTTTTCCCCCTGTCGGCTGCTTCACTTGGTGGTGCTGTGTGACGTATTGTTTTCACAGATTCTCTATTTGTTCTAAGGATCAAGAAATGGGATTCAGTCAGGAGTCGGTTTCTGCCTTCCTGACACCTGATGTGCATTGAATAATGGCCAATTGGCTGGATTTAAACAATGAAAACATTATTTGTGCATTTTATTGAAGCATATGCATGTTTAAGCACTGTGTGAAAATGCCCTTGTGTATCCTATTTTTACATTTACTTTGAAACGTCCCAGTCCTTGAGGTATTTTTATGGTCAGGCACATATGCATGCAATGATTGTATGGCCACCCTTGGATTATGTATTGCATCTAATGAAATTAGCTTTTCTGCTCACCCCTGGGCAACCTTTAGAAATAAGACAATAGTCTCAGTTGTTTGTTTCCTGGAGAAATGTTAATGATTAACTTGAAAAAGAAAGAATTTCTTTTACCCCACTACCTAATTTTTTATAATTCCATACAATTGCTGTGTACCTTATCTTTGTTTAATATATCCCATATAAGATATTAACTTCTATAAAACTAATGTAAGTCCATTTTTGGTTAAGGAGAAAGCACTACCGTACCTAAAGACTTTAGTTCTTTCCAGTTGGGGTGATTTTATTTTTATATTAAGCCTTGTCCGCAGCCAGAAATATTAAATTCAGGCTTTGCTTTAATGGTTGTTAGATAAAGCATCAGTCTGATTTATTTGGATACTAACTACCTTTTGCCTGAATCCACAGAGCAACTAACGTTTTCCACGTGTGGTTAGCAAACCTTTCTCAGTGTACTCCAGCATGATGTGAAATAGTAAAGAACTGTCAATTACTACGAGTGGGCTAAGAGTTTGCAGCATGTGAGGAAGGTAACTCAATGCAAAACTTGGGAGATGAGCTACTGCTCCATGGTAGAGGAAGCATTTGACCTTTAGTCATGGTTGTTTGCAGGATATTTAGTGGGGGACAGGGTCCACTTTTGGACTAGAGAGAATGGCCTCTGGGATAACCCAGGGATCCTCCAGAACACGCTGGGCTGAAGAGAGAAGCCAGTTTGCTTGCCTGATGGCTTGATGTCTGAATGTCTGGACTGGGCACAAAGCTAGAGGCATAGCAATGAGCCTGGTATCTGTTCTGCCTCTTTTAATTCGCTTAAAAGCGCTGTGAGATAGGTGCTAGCATTCATTCTTATTTTATTGTGAGGAAAGTGAAGAACAGAAAGGTTAAATGCCTTATTCCTGGTCACAGAGAGAGTCAATAATGGAACAGAGACATAAACCCCAGCATTTGGCTCCAGGTATCTCTTTGTTTGGGGTTTAGCTCTTTATAACTCATGTATAGACAGTCTGAGTTTGAACCCCAATTCCACACTTAGTAAGTGGGTGTCTGTGAGTCCATTATTTAGACTTTCTAGGTTTCAGTTTCATTATCTGTAAAATGGATTTGCTGTGAAGATTAAATAAGATTAATCCTTATTAATGTCCAGCCTGACAACTATTAACTGTTCAAAATTGCCAGCTATATCCCTTCAAGCTACTGGCTTGTATTCCACCAGGACCTGAAATAAGGGTCTCCAATGTGGTCCTTAATGACTATGATGGGAATGGCACTGCAGTCACGCTGCTAAGCTGCCCTCACTCCAGTAGATCCTTCTCAGATCTGGGGCCTTGGCCAAAGTTCCAGGAATGTTATTTTCATTCAGGCAGAGGTAAATCCATCCAGACATCCTCCTTTTAAGTGCCGAGGGCGGCATCTGTTTCAGACCAAAAATAATACCTTGTGATTAGAAATGTTTCAGTAACATGATTTGTGTGTTTTATTGAAGCAGAGGTTACAATTATTAGCGACACCAGGAATTTCAGACATTTAAACACAGTCTTGACTTCTCCAGAGCAAACCACATCCCTGTGCAATTATTAGTTTATCTAAATACCTTCCATCCAAACCTTAACCCGGAGCCAGCCTCTGTGGGAGGTGGTCCCTCTGAGGATGGACTCTCATCCGAGCTGTCAGTGGCAGGCAGACAAACCTGAAACTCAGCTAGGGGTTGTAATAAAGGTGACTTAGTTCTATTAGCTAGTAATTTGCCACCTGGCTTGGGTCACTTCTTAGTCACTACCAATTTGGCTAGGTTAGCCCGACTCCCTGTTTGATGCTGACCATAAAGATTTAAAAAAAAAATTAAAAACAGGGGTTTCCTTCCCTTGGAGTCCTCACCTTCTGTCATATGATATATATGTGTCCATTCTAGCCAGCTTCTCAATGATCTCTGTATAGTGTCCATTCCAGCCAGCTTCTCATGACTCAGCCTCTGTGCAAGAGCAGGAAACACAAACAAATTCTTCAAAGCCTCAAGATCTTACCTGCAGCCATGGGCTCCACATTTTGTTGTTATTTTTCCTTATTTGTTTCACTTTAACAATAGTTTCAATAGAAAGAAACCATGTACCTTTTAAATTTGAGTTGAGTAAGCCAAATGGGTGGACATACTTTGCTACCAGAGAAGATCAGTCAGGTGTCCTTTGGAAAGGGCACACGCACCAGCTGATCCTCACAGTTACTATAATGGAAGAATTATGGTCTCCACCTACGGACAAGGGACCACGCCTCACAAGAGTAAGGCCCATATATGCACACAATCATAGAGAGGTGGCAGGGCCAGCCTTTAAAGCACAGCCCGTGCCTTTTAGAGCCTGTAGTTTTCCAGCTGCTGCCTGCTGCGTAAGTTTGGGAAAGACAGAGAGGCGAAGCTCGCAGCCTTCACCACACACCCCGGACACATGTCACCAGAGTGATGGGCTCTGGCAGGCCGATGTTTGCTGCTGCTGCTGCTGTTTCAAACCTGTCTACTCTCACTCAAAAATTAAACTTTAGTTGGACCAGTCTCTGAGTCTATAACACACTCACATTTGACCTGAGGTGAAAGCTGTCGGGCGTGAGTGTTTTCCATGTGCTGCACTGGGAGATGTGGAAGACGACCCAGGGCCCGGGTGGAAGACTGGCAGCTCCTGAGGACTCTTAAGCAGCAGTGAGACGTGAACCTGTTTGAGGTTTGGGAAATGGTTGACCACAGTCTAGAGAATGGGTTAGGAGAAGGACTGAAAGTGAGACGTTTCAGAAGGCCTTTTTCCGCTCCAGGTAAGAAATCACGAGGGTCTGACCAATACTTTCTCACACCGAAGTTAAAGAAGAATAGCTGAGTTCTTCTGCGGGTGAATGTACCAGGCGAGGTTTCCTAGTAAGCAGTTCCAGTCTTGGCCAGGTTTCTCTCTTCAGCTCCCATTGCAGCGCCTTGGGGAAGGGGAGGATTACCTTCCTTTGTCAAGGTCTAACTCATCTGATGTTGGGGGGCAGAAGTGGCATGTTGAGGATGAAACAACCTCACCCACTAATAAACCCTGTGTAGCTCACACAGCGGAAGCAGAGGAAGCAAAGAAGGCTTGCTGAGAGGTAGCGCAATGATCCTGAAGGCTCTTCCAGGACCTGAAGGTTTTCATGTCAGAGAGATCGCCTAGGCAAAACCGGCAGCAGGACAACCAGTGAGAGACCATTGTACTAAGCCTCGCTAGGATAATGAAGGTCTGAACTAAGTGTTGGAAGTAAAAGGCAGGAGAAGACAGAAGGGAGTGATATGAAGGACTTATAATTCACTGGGCTTGGTGACTGTTGGGCTGTGGCGTGGGAGGTGGCTTCCTGGCAGGATCCTGGGTGTCTTCAGGTTTCTGGATTGGATGATGTTGGCACCTTACCCGAGATGGAGGGCAAGGGAGGAGGGGCCGCTGTGGGGGGACGGTCAGGAGTTTGGGACTGCTGCATTCGAGGGTCCGTGAGACCGCCAAGTGGAGCTGGTGGTCTGAGAAGAAGCAGTTTGATGGAGGAAGCTCAGTCTCACAAGAGAGCCTCGGGGGAGACGGCCTCTGAGCGCAAGTGTCAGTTGACAAACGAGGAACAGATGATGGATGCGATTGGCAGGACGAGAGTGAGCAACAAGAAGCTGGTAGGGTGCAGCTGGCTTTAGGTGAAAGGATATAAATTCTCACCTCTTCGCTTTCTTGAACTCCATTGTTGTGAGGCGGGGCATGTACAAGCGCCTCACGTTCAGACAGCAGAGAATTCCATTCAATTATCAGCTGCCCAGTTAATGCATTTTTTATTATTGCAGCATTTCTTTCTAATTTAAAATTTCAGCCCAAATATACCAAACTAATCCAAAATGGAAAAGATATATTTATCACTCTCATCACTAAACTTCCCTTAACTTCTTCTATCACAGCCCCTGCAAAACAGAAATGGGGATGCCATGTCACAAGAAATCTGAGGCTTTACTACAGATGTCAGTCATCCCTTTCCGTGTTTATTTGTCCAATTGTCCCACAAAATATTTATTGAGTACCTTTTATGTGTGGAATGCTGTTCAGGCCCTGGTGTTATATGAAACAGCCAAAGTTTCCCCAGTCTCATGGAGATTGTATCGTAGCGGAGAGGGATTGTCAGAACACACGGAAACAAATAGGGAAGAATATTTCCCCATGTCCATGAATAGATCGCCACGCCCTATATTATCTCAGGCTAATTTAAAAGGAAGAGAATGTTGGTAGAATTTTGACATATTTGCACATAGTCACGGGTTTCCGGGCCCTTTCCGTTGTTCAGTTTTCTGGAATCTGTTGGTCTCTCAGGTGAACACTCGTGTGCCTTCCAGTTTTTGGCTGTGGTTTCTGAACAAACTCCCTCTCACTCCTCCCCTGCTAACTCCCTGTCTGGGTCTGGAGAGTGAGGAAACAAGTTGGGAGACTGCTCCGACGCTCCTCAGTGGCCTGGGCCGGAGGCTCCGGGGCACGGCCTTGGAATCCACGCGGGTGTAAAAGCACCCCTGCTCCCCCGGAACACCCTCCTTAGGCTGGGAAGTGGGAGTGGGAGCCCAGAATGGAGAATGGACTTGACTTGTTCACCCAGGAGTACTTCAGCCATCGCTTCCTTAGAAACACCCCAAAGAAGTCATTTAAAAAACGAAGCTCTTTAAAGCACAAAATCAGGTGATCATGCATCGAGACAGTCTGGTCAGTCAGAACTGCACTTGATGAATGAATAATTCGAGGGCTTCTTTATAAAAGTGACGGATTTTTAAATGGCCACCATATGGGGGCAGGCAGGTGGCTGGCAAAGGTTTCCATCCTGCTTTTGCTAAACAGGCTGCCCTCCAGCATGCTGTCAATGAAGGGCACTGATACAAAGTGATTCCTGAAGCCTCTCGCCAGGCTGTGTCTTGACAGAGGACACTCCTGCCTGAGCAGGCGGCAGGTGCTGGGCCGGGCTGAGCCCCGAGCTCGCCCGCAGTTACGCTGTCAGCCTCTTTCAGCTCTAATGCTTCGTGACAACTGCCTACCTGGACTGGGATAATGGCAGAAAACCTCTGCAAAATTGATGGGGGATTTCGCACAGCAGAGTGGCTTCTCGTGTTCTGTGAGCCAGAACGCGCTGATTCTGTTTGCCAGTGGGAGACAGAAGGTTAGGGTCAGGACCTGGGCAATGGTGTAGATTTGAAAATCCAAATTTGCAGTTGACTCGACCTCCTCCCTGGCTCAGCATGTCACATGTATTTGTTTTCTCTCCAGTGCATGAGCTTCAGCTGCTCTTAAAAAAATGCTACTGGTAGATTATCTTTGAACTGGATTGCACATGACATTAAGTAACAGAGAAGGCTGACAGTAAATAATATAATGAGCCGATGCTTCCACTCTGGATCAAGTAGGATAACGTCCTGCATTGTCCTTGGTTGTCAGGATCCAGCTGAATGTTTTGTGTGAATTACACAGCTGATTGAGGCTTATTCAGTGGATCACAGTCAACCATTTGTGCTATGTCTCTTAGCTTCCCTCTTCTGTATAAATCAAAAACATATTGCATCCCAAACCACTGTTTTCATTTGCATCATCAAAATTATTAAAATCTAATGAAATGAACCTGGTTGTTTCGTTTCCTGGCTGTTAGGAATAGTAAAGATACAGCTAAGCTGAGACACCATGTAGAGTGAAGGGGGTCTCAGAGAAGTAACATATGAAGCCCTAGTTATTAGAAAATCATGACATACTGTTTGTAAAGTACTTATGCTTATCGAGATGTGGCAATACATGTCAGCTTTTATCAGGTATTATTATAAACTGTTTTCTTCTCATTGATTTGAGTGAGAGAGAGGAAGGGAGAGGAGGGAGAAAGGAAAGAGACAGATGGGAGAAGAGAGAGAGACAGAGAGAAGCATCAACTCATTGTTCCACTGAGCTGTTCCATTTAGTTGTGCCCTCATTGGTTGCCTCTCGCATTTGCCCTGACTGGGGATGGACCAACCCCGGTGTGCTGGCAGGATGCTCCATCCACTGAGCCACACAACCAGGGCCTATTACTACACAATTTTAAATTAACATGACTTTTGGCATTTCTATCATTGTTTGGATGTTGATATTTTCTCTTCCTGTCATCTGTGTGGCTCAGAGGCAGGAGAGGGACAGCAAGAAGGTTCATTGGCGTACACATTCCTGCTTAAGTCAGACTGAGCAACTGTGTGGACGTGTGGGGTGGGCTTTAAAATGAGCCTGCTTAATCTTGTCATTTTCTCTTGGAAGTTGGAAATTGCTCCTTCCTAGTTGTTTTAACTTTCAGAATTTTAACTTTTTTTTTAGTGTAAAGTATACCTTTTCTATGTCTTGAGTATATACAGATCTCTAAAACATATGGAAACTTAAACTATTTCTAATATTATCTAATTGATAGAAATACTATCTTATTCTACCTTAAAACTGAAAATAGACTCTTATGCCATGAGTAAACATATTATTTATTTCTTTCATTTTTAAAGTTTTTCAATTTTAGTTGACATACAATATTATTATTAGTTTTGGTTGTATAGTATAATGATTAGACATTTGTTGAGGAAACATTTTGAAAAAAGATTTTCCACTTCCTCATCTTTCTTTCTTTCTTTTCTTTCTTTTTTTTTTCTTTTTCATTTAGTGAGAAGAGGGGAAGCAGAGACAGACTCCCACATATACCCAGTGGGGATCTACCTGGAAAGTCCACTAGGGGGCAATGCTCTGCCCATCTGGTGTGTTGCTCCATTACTCAGCAACCAAGCTCTTCTTATTGCCTGAGGCCGAGGTCATGGAGCCATCCTCAGCACCCAGGACCAAGTCATTCCAATTAAGCCATGGCTGCAGGAGGGAAAGAGAGAAAGAGAGAGAGAGAAGTGAAGGGGAGGGGTGGAGAAGCAGATGGGTGCTTCTCCTATGTGCCCTGACTGGGAATTGAACCCAGGACTTCCATATGCCAGGCCAATGCTCTACCACTCAGCTAACCGGCTAGGGCCTCATCTTTCCTCTCACTGAAAACTCTTGGCATTTTAGGACTGTCTGCACAGTCATTGTGGCACCTATCAGAAAATCATTTTTAAATAGGCAGCAGAAGATAATTTGAAGAGATAAAAAAATTCAATGACATGGATATCAAACATTTTTCTATAGCATCCACAGCTTTCAATACTGATCTTATTTTAGAAAACAAACACTTTTTTGGCATTTATTATATGCCAGGTACTATTCTAAGCACTTTCCAAATATTGCATCATTTAACCTTCACAATACCATGCGAGGTAAGTACTATGATGAATGCTATCTTACAGGTGATGAAACTGAGGCAGTGAGGGTCAGAGCAAACCCTGGGTCAATGTTAATCACCACTCTGCTTCCATATTCAGTGTTGCAGGGATAGCCTATTTCAAAGAATACATCAAGCTTGAGGCTAATTTTTTCCCACCTGAATTTGGGTATCTTATTAAACTTCCTAGATGTTTTGACTTTGTAGTTTCTCTTAAAAATTGGAAATTGTCGCCGGTTCGAAACCCTGGGCTTGCCTGGTCAAGGAGTTGATGCTTCCAGCTCCTCCCCCCTTCTCTCTCTCCTCTCTGTCCCTTTCTGTCTCTCTCTCTCTCTCCTCTCTAAAAATGAATAAATGAAATAAAATAAAAATAAAAATAAAAAAAATTGGAAATCATTCCCAATGGGTTGTTTTAACTTGGAACATTTCAACTTCTTTGAGTGTGAAGTGCTTTCCTTTAATACAAGAGGCTTTGGCATATTCCTCTCCTATTCTCTTCATCTCAGGTAATTTTAAAATAAAAAATAGGAGATGGCAGTCTGAACACATGCCCATGACCACCATCTATGTCGAGGGACCCTGCAGATTTACTCAGGTTGTAAGAAACTCAGCTTCCTGAGGGCAGCACTCAGGACCTGGAGGGAGAGCTGCAGGTCCAAAGCATCGATGTTTCCAGTCTGTCAGAGGTGGGGCCTTGCTGTGAGCCTGGGGCGGGGGTGGAGCAGACTCTGCAGCTGCTGGAAGGGGCCCCACTCTCGGGGCAGGTGTCCTGGGTGGCTGGTGGCAATTTATGACCAGTATTCTAGAGAAGAAACTCCAACCTCATCTCTCCCCGCCGGCCAGTCTACACTGCCCCAGACTCCAGAAGCCTGCGCAGCATGGTACTAACGGACCCGCTCCTCAACAGGAACTGACCAAGGCAAGCAAAGCGGTCTCACTTACTCGAAGAAGATGGGCCAAGCTGCTGCGGAGGGAGGAAGGTTAAAGAAAGAAGTAGAAGGGACCTTAAAAAACAAGCGAACAAACAGAGAACTAAGAAGGCTTTAGCGATATGTTAGAAAGGGTGGGAAAATGAAACCGTAGTTTTCAAGTTAAAATAGTTCCTTAGTGGAAGGGAAAAAAGAGTCCAGACCACAGACAACAAAATTTGTGACCTGTAGGATTAAACGGAGGAACGACTTCAAACATATCGCAAATAAATGAAGTGAAGGAAATGCAAATGACTGAAAAATGGTATTAGAAATGAGAAGACAAATCCAGGAGGTCTAACAAGCAATCACCATCACTGAAAGAGAAAAGGGGAGAAATGGAAAGAAGGGTGTGCGTGTATGCGTGACCACACACATGTGTGATGTGTGTGTGTATGCGTGACCACACACATGTTTGTGTGTAAGAGAATAAATCCCTGAGCTGAAGAGACACTTGAATTTTCAGATTGAAAGGTCTCATCAAATTTCAAGAAGGATTAAGATTAAAAATGCTCTCAAGTAAGCATATAACTCTCCCTTGCCTCCTCAGCATAATAGCATTATTACCTATTTTGGATAGGTACACTGAAGAAGGAAGATTTTAATTCAGTTAATTCCAGTGCAAAGCACTTTCTCATGAGGTAGAGTTACAACAATGAATAAGATGGATTCAATCCCTGCCTCAGAGTTTAGAGTCCAATGGGGCAGATCAATAAGTATTAAACTGTTGCTTTGTACACAACACAACAGGAGTTGTCCAGGGAGTTGTGGACACGTAGGTGAGGACCACCTAACTCAGACTGGAGGAAGCCGTCTGTACTGAGACCCGGAGGACTGTGAGTTAGCTAGAAGAGGAGAGAATATTTCAAGAGTGGCAAGGGACGGCATGTTGGAAGAATTGGAAGAAATCCTGCTGGTAAGATTCAGGGAAGTGAATTGGGGGTAAAGAAGCAAAGAGCGATTACACAGAATTACACTGGAGCCAGATGAATTATCAAGTACTTTTTATTTTTTGGGCACCATTCTGAGTGTTTTAATCATCACGATGGCCAAATGGTAAAGGTGCATCCCCATTTTCCAGATGAAGAAATTAAGGCAAGGAGAGGTTAACTAACTTTCTCAAGGTCACCAGATAGTTAAATGGTGGAGCCAGGCAGTCTGGCTCCAGAGCCCACACCCTAAGAATGTTGACAAAGGAAGGATTTTATTTTTCAGCACTGGTTGACCTTAGGAACCGTATCTAGTGGTTTCAGACATAAGAAGATAGTCTTGGCTGAGCCCCACTGTAGTAGCGGACACCCATGCCTGCCTGTCGCATCTGCAGACTTATCTGAGGGCTCTCAAACTGTGGGTAAACGATCCCCAGGCTGTCTTTAAGATAATTAGAAACAAATGGAAAATAGCTCTCCTACATTATCAACAGCATATCAACAAAACTTGTGTCTTAAAATGTGCATTCAATTTTTAATATTAAAAAACATAGTTAAAGCCATCTGTTGGATATTATCACGCATCTTTGTGAAATTAGTAGAAGACCCATTTGAATAACCATTTTGTTTAGATCAAACTTACTGGAAGTTTTTTTTTTTTCTTACGTCTTTCCTCTCCTTTCCCTCCAACCCCTTTGCAAATCTAAATAGGAAAGAAAACTTCCATGTGTCGGTGCGTGTATATGTGTGTATCACACATGGGTGCCTGCAATGGGTATGGAAGGTCTTAGGTTTGAGAAATTGTTATTTGAAGGTACAGGTGAAGGGAGGGAAAGTCAGCAATTGTTCAGGGAGAACATAGAGTTCTGGAGGACCCGAAAGGGCTCTCCTCTCCTCTCCTCTCCTCTCCTCTCCTCTCCTCTCCTCTCCTCTCCTCTCCTCTCCTCTCCTCTCCTCTCCTCTCCTCTCCTCCTTTAATTTCCTTTCCTTTCCCTTCCATTTATTTATTTATTTATTTACTTACTTACTTATTTATTTATTTTTGCCTAGAACTTTGGTGGCAAGGGAGTGCTGCTGGTCTGTTTTGTCTAATCTTATAGTCATTCCCCTAAATACCTAATGAGCATATCATGTTGCTCTAAGAGAAAGCTCTAAAAACTTATGCCCAATCAAGGCTTGGGAAACTTTAATCATTGTTGTTTTGCTAATTTTCCCATTTAAGGTCATCATACGTAAGTAAACATTAGGTGGACTGGATTTGCTGAAATAAGCAGTCCCTTGTAAGATATGCCTTCAATATTACCCGCTATTTTTAGAGAATGAGAATCATGAAAGGAGTTACATTGGTATATCTGAGAATACAAAATGTTAAACGACCATTTATACCAACCAGTGAGCCATCTATATGTTGTGCAGACATGAATTCACAGTGGCTGTGATGAATGCTGGGGAGAAAAGCCATCAATATTATCAGTCAGAATGTTAGAAGGCAAGAGTCCTGTGGATTCCTGCAAATTTAAAAAACATCACATTTTGTAACAAATTGTTTGGATTTCCATAGAAGACACAGCAGACTAGTAAGTGGCTTCGAAAAATAAAGCAGATAAAAGGATACATTTGATCACAAAAACTGAAAGGGCCTTGTAAAACACAGAGTTTAGCCAAGGTAAGAAAAACAAAAATCAGAAATAAACATGGAATCAGTTGATTTAGTCTGCCTTAAGTAAAATTGAACAACAACAAAATCTCTTGATTGTAGGAGCTGAATCAGCAAATAGAAGAAAAATCTCCCAAAGAATCAACCCTATATTTACAACCCACTTGAGGTTTTTCACTCTGACAGACTAGTCACTAAGTATAGACGGTCCTCCCACTGTTGGTTTGTACAACTTTAAATTTGTCTCTTTCTTTGGTCTGGGCCTCAGGATATAGTCTAGGTTCAGACTGTGTCACTTTGTGCATTTTAATTGATGCTTCGTCTATAACAAAGAGGCTAAGATTTTCCATAAGAAGATTTCCCATGCAAAAACCTTGTGGACAATTCACCTCATTGCCTAATAGGGGAAAAAATAAAGAAGGCCAGTGGGATTAAGTGCCATTTGCTTTTGTAAATATATATGGTATTTACTTTGTGTAAGATACTCAGATGTATCCACATAAGCAAGCCACAGTTCTTACCTTCAGGGCTGTGTGCATTCTGGTGAGAAGGTAGGATGGGTGAATATTCCAGTTTGAGACATGCAGTGCCAGAAAAGACACAGGGTTAACAAGATGAAAAACAAAGTATTGTTTGTGTTCTAAAAAGGGGCAAGAGCACTTCTAGATGAGGGAATCAGGAAGACAGAGGTTTCTGTAGACCCTGAGGAATGAAAGGGATTTTGAGAGGCAGGGTTGGAGACTGGAAATTTCTGAGGGAGAGGAGCACAGGTAAGACACCTGGAGAAAGAAGCTATTGCCTGTGCACAGTGACAGGGTCTGGCAGGATGAAGGCAGTGGAAGAAATGGGTTGGAGACAATGTTTCAGACCCTCGAATGCCATGCAGAAATAGTTTCAGGGTCCTGGCCCATTGCCTCAGTGGTAGTGTGTCGGCCCAAAGTGTGGATGTCCTGGGTTTGATTCTTGTCAGGGCTCACAGAAGTGCCCATCTGCTTCTCCATCCTTCCCCTTTTTGCTTCTCGGTTGCTAAGCAATGGAGCAATGCCCCAGATGGGCAGAGCATCACCCCCTAGTGGACTTGCTGGGTGGATCCTGGTTGGGGCACATGCAGGAATCTCTCAGCCTCCTCTCACTGAATATAAAAAAAGAAAAAGAAAAAAAGAAATAGTTTCAGTAGACATTTGAGGATTGAGCTGTATAGAAAATAGTGCTAGAAAGAACTCTCCAGCTTGGTTCACTGATACAGTTATACCAAAGAAGAACACAGCATTAACAACCAAAATATACACTAGATCCACTTATCTGCAATTTTGCTTCTCATAGTTTCAGTTACCCATGGTTCAAAATTATTAAATAGAAAATTCCAGAGAGAAACAATTCATAAGTTTTAAAGCATGCATCATTCAGGGTAGCAGGATGAACTCTCACCCCATCCCGTTCCGTCCTTTTGCCCAGCGTCTCTATGCTGTATACACTCCCCATCTGTTAGTCACACAGTGGACATCCAGGTTACCAGACTGACTGTGGTGGTATCACTGTGCTGGTGTGCAAGCCGCCATTACTTTACTTAATAATGCCACATCCACATAACTTTTATTGCACTATATTCTTCTAATTGTTTTATTATTTTTCATCTCTTGCTGTGCCTAATTTATAAATTAAGCTTTACCATAGGTATGTATGCCTAAGAAAAAGCATACTATATATACAGGATTCAGTACTAGTAGTGGTTGCAAGCATCCACTGAGGGTCTTGGAATGTGTTGCCCACAGTTAAGGGGGGGCTACTATAATTTTAAAAGAACAGCGAACTTTGCTAATCTTCCCAGCCACCTCTCTCCTACCTTGGATTTTTTCCTCAAATTCCTCATCTTCAAGCCTTCCGAACCTCCCAACACGACTCTTCTCTCTCATTGCCCACCCCCAGCTGATGTGGTTTTAATTCTCTCTTCTTCATTCTGTCTCGGCCTTCATCTTTCCTTGTAAACTGTTGTAATCTCTCTCCTGAGTCTCTTCCCCTCTTGGTCCCTGGCCTGTCCATCTTTGCCCATTTTAGGGTAAAATGTAATCCAGGGTTAGTTCTCTTTTACTCTCCAGACCAAGGAGCATAAAAGAGGGCTGAGATAGTGACAACTGAAAGAAAAAGGTATATTGAGAGACCTTTAGTGCCTGAACAGACAATATTAGCAGCAGATAAGATGCTGCTCAGTGGATGATATATTAAGCCTGAGGATGGATTAAATGAATATTACACCTGATAAAATTTCAAGAAGGGAGAACATTTTTCCAAGTGAAATGGTCTCATAAAGTCTTTTTATAGAGAGACAGGGAGAGAGAGAGGGGGGGCGGGGAACATTGAGCTGTTCCTGTATGTTCCCTGACCAAAGACTCTAGCCAGCTACCTCCACCACATAAAAAGTTTTAACAGATAAGTTTTCACAAAGAGATTGGGCATTTAAGATGGGAAGATTTTAACAGGTAGCATGATCTGTAAAGATATTCTGAAATACCAGTCTATGACATTTTGGCATTTTCCTGCAAGCAATGAGGAGTCACAGAAAGTTTTTTGAGCTATAGAGTAGCTTGCAGGTTGATTTCTATTTAGATGAACAAAAAAAATACAGGTTGGAAGGAGGAGAGAGAGGAGTTATAGAGAAATGTAAGATTTTTGCAGTAATAAAAGAGTGAGAGACTGTGAAATGTAGGTTGGTAAGAGTGGAAATGGAAAAGAAGAAACAAATATAAGAGATATTTCAGAGGAGGGGTGTGTCAGTTAAGAGTGTGGTTCAGGGCTCAGGAAGACCTGGGTCAAGTCCCTGCTCTGACACTTCATTGCTGTGTGGTCTCGGGTAAACACATTATTCAGTACTTCCTGAGCCTCATTTTTTTTTACCTGTAAAATGAATATGAATAGCATACCATCTCACTGAACTGTTATAAAGATTAAAAAGCATAAGCCACATAAAGTGCCTTGCACAATGTTATAAAACTGGTTAAGAATGCTTTTTTATTATACTGCGAGTACAGTCCTCAGCAACAGTAATGATTGTGAAGAGTGGAAAAATCAACAGAACCAGGTCCTACTTGAATATGAGTGAATGGAAAGGAGTCATTGATGACACATGTTGAACTTTGGTTATTGGAAGTGAGACCATAGAAACAGGGAAGTCGAGAGGGGGAGCTGAGAATGACGGTGAGCCTAGTCCTGCCATGTTGAATGGAGAAGGTGGCCCTGCCCTCTGGAACTGAATAGGGGATGCCAACCCCTATCCTCTGAGTCCATGGTGGCAGTGGCCACTAGCCTTTGGACAGCCCTTGGGGTCATTCTTTCCTTTCAATAACATTAACACACGTTTACTGTTGAATAGCTGTATCAGCCCATTTCCTGCTGGTAGAGTCCCAAATTTCTGACAGCGTTCTTTTACTTTTGTCCTGGTTCTGTCCCCCTCAGTTCAGGTTGGCACTGTTCTGCTGAGATGACTTATTGGATCTGCAAGTCACATGCCTAATCACTTTAGCAAATGGTTGTCCAGACTCACCCTATAAGCAGCAAGGAGAAACCAGGCTGTGCCTTTAAAAATTTGCTTAGAAATCTCTTCAAATAGATATCCAAGTTCATCCTTTATAAGTTCTGCTTTTCATTCTACAGAACAAAACTCAGTCAAGTCTTCCACTGCTTTATAAAAAGGACCACTTTCATCCAGTTTCCTCATTTCTACCTGCGACTTTACCAAAAGCCCCTTTAACATTCACATTCATAGCAACATTCTCTTCAAGGCATTCTAGGCTTTTTGTATCATGTACCTCAAAACACTTCCAGCCTCTGCTCATTACACAATTCCAAAGCACTTCCACATTTTTAAGCGTTTGTTAACAGCAACCCCTCTTTTCTGATGCCAAAGACTAGATTCATTTGTGAGGGCCGCCATAGCAAAGTACCACAGGCTGGGTGGATTACACAATTGAAATGTCTTGTTTGACAGTTCTGAAGATTAGGGGTCTGAAGCTGAGGTGTTGGCAGGTTCGGTCCTTCAGGGCTGTGAAGGAATGGGCTGTTCCAAGCCATTGTCCATGGCTTACAGATAACAGAGTTCTCCCTTTCTTCTATGGCATCTTCTCTCTGTGATATCACTCTGTGTCCAAATTTACCCTTTGTATAAGGACAGCACTCATATTGGATCAGAAGCACATTAACGATCTCATTTGAACTTGACAATCTCTGTAAAAACCGTATTTTCAAATATGGTCACATTCTGAGGGAGTGGGGGTGGAAACTTCAAAAAATGTTTTTTTGAGGGACACAATTTTATTGATTTTAGGGAGGAGAGAAGAGAGAGGGAGCAAGAAGCACTTGTATGTGCCTTGACCAGGCAAGCGTATGGTTTTGAGACGGACCTTAGAGAGTTCCAGTCTGATGCTCTACTCACTGCACCACCACAGGTTAGGCTGGACACATTTCAGTCCATAACAGCTGGACTGTAAGAGTTGAATCTAGGGTGTTTTCTAACCAAATTCTTGATGTGGGGATTTTCTAAGTTTGTCTTGTGATTTCAGAGGATTCCAGTTTTTGACATTTCTTCTCTGCTTTGATGAGAAGCTTCAAGCCCAGGAGAAAGCAGGCAGAGATAATGTTATGCCTTTTGTTGATGAGAGTAGTTTACTGGAGGTGGAGGGAGCCATGAAATGGTAAATTTGATTCATTTTTCCAGCCTTGCCATATATGGATCTCTTGGCTCCCAACAAAAATGAACTTCCTTCGATGAACTGCTTTTCCATTTTAGTCTTTTTTTTCTGCCAGAGTAGAAGCCCTTTATACATGGAGCTCTTAATAAGGACATACAGAATTTATATCTCTTAAAATAACTTAATTACAAGACTGTCTAGTGATCTGTTTCAGATTCTCTCATGTGCAAAAACCATCATTTTTAAATGGCTATTTTAAGAGTTTGTATTGGAAACAACCTTATAGAAATTACAAAATAGGCTCTTTATGGTGGAACAGCAACTGAATGTTGCATGATTTAAAAAAAAGATTCCAGCCTATAGAAAACTCCTGAAATTTTAATGTATTTTTACTCTAGTAATAGTATTAGAAATACTAACTTCTGAAGCATTCCCCCCTCATGTCATTATATTATACTTCATGGATTCAAAATACTCCAGATTTCTGTACTAGAAATTTAGTTATTTGTTTTTCCTTTGTTTTTGACCCTTCTTTGAGCCCCCTTTTACCTTTTCTTTTCTTTCTTTCTTTTTTTTCTGTGATATACTTTCTCTTCTATGGAAAAATGAGGCACTTGACCAGAAATATTCAAATCTATGCGCATACACACGGAGCAGTGCCTGCTTATTATCTATGAAATTTGGATCCAAAGCTTCCTGATTGTCTGCAACATTTTGTCAGACTCTCCATGAGTCCTGTCATCTGGCGCGGATCCCTCCCATCGTGGAAGGCCTCCCCAAGCCGGTGTCTGGTTTGTCAGCTCCTATCTTCTGACTGACAGAGCCGACTTACTCCGCGCTGATCGTCACCCCTGCACCATGCCAAGGAAACAGATGGAATGAAAGAAATAGGAATCAATAAGATTTTAAAACTTTTAATTTCCTTAGTCTTCCCACAGAATGCCACCTTCATGCTAAAGCTAGAGTTTTCCGAGTAATGCATACAGCTCCTTTAATGAAAACTGGAGGTTTAGCAGCCTCTTGATTGCCTTGGAGTTTGCTTTGCCGCAGCTTGACTGTTTTCTTCTCTTTTTCCTTTCTTTATAATTACACGATTTATTCTGCTTGTCATTTCCCTTTGCGTTCACTTTTGTTTTGACTACATGTTAGTTACGAAGGATAAGAAGTATGAAAGAGCCCCAAATCTATGCATCGCTATATCCCCTGAGGTTGTGAAGTGTTAATATCAATAGAAAGAACGCAGACTTTGAAGTCAGTCCATTATTCAAATCACGAATCCATTATTTACGGACTCTGACCTCTGCAATTTGTTGAACCTCTTTAGGCCTCAATTTCCTCATCTTTAGTAATATCAATTTTACTGTGTTGTGGATAGGTTTTGAGGGGAAGTCCACGGAACATCTTGAGGAGAGCCTGCCACTGTCAGCAGTCATTTTTACTATTTACCTGTGAACTATTACAGCGCAGAGGCAGATGTAGAAAACAAGGAGCGTGTAAATTACAGAGAACCTTTAAAAAGGTGGTTATGGGATTCGATACCTTTTCAGCTGGAACAGATAATAAACCTTTTGGCACAAACTAACAGGCTGATGTTAAAGGTTTAGGCAAATGCTAAAATATTTTATAGCTTTTAATGGCTTGTGGGATTTTGTGCTCTGAACTGGTTTTATAACATGTTATTCATAGTATAATCATATATATATATATCAGCCCAATTCTTCCAGTGGGATGCAAGCAAAAAAAGTACCTAACCACATATAAAACTCCCATTGATTGGTACCATTGACATAAAACTGAAAAAGTGTTATAACTAATTGTGTTAGAATATTTGGCTTACTAATATTTTAGCTGAAATGGTAGCGAAGACAAGAATAAGCTTCTGTGAATGATGAAACTATGCCCTAGTGGGAAGGAAAGATTTTAATCAGCAATGTGCTCTTATAATAGGGAAGAGCATCCAGTATGAACTAAACCAACTTCAGTTTGTATAGAAGTGATGGGAGTTTTCAAGAGAAAATGAGGAAGTAGTGAGGAGGGCAAGTGAGAGGTGAGCAGAGTAGAGCAAGTAAAACATTATAAAGAGTTGGTACCCTGTGTCTCTTAGCTGGCTATTATCAAAGTGAAGATTCCATATTCCCACAGAGTCTGAAATACACAGGCCCTGTCCTTCATAATAATTACATTTTAAAGGAATGGCTTTCAGGTCCTTGAGAATGATGTTTCTTAGTTATAGGAGATACATATATATCTCAGAGGGATAGAGGAAGGATTTACAATTGCAAGTTCCTTTTAGTGAATGCTCTAGTGAAGAGTGGTCAGGGGTCTATTTTCAGGCCTTGGCCAGAACAAACAGTAAATTCTATTGGCAGCTTAAGCTTTCTGAGGCAGATACTATAAGGCAGACTATAATGTGGCCTTGAACAGGTAGGGATTATATTTGTGTTTAAGTCTCTCAGTATGGGGAGAAGGGGATGGATAAAATTCATCTGATAATCTATAGCAGTGGTAGTCAACCTGGTCCCTACTGTCCACTAGTGGGCGTTCCAGCTTTCATGGTGGGCGGTAGTGGAGCAACCAAAGTATAAATAAAAAGATAGGTTTAACTATAGTAAGTTGTTTTATAAAGATTTATTTTGTCAAACTTAGCAAAAATCTGACATAAAGTACTTGGTAAGTAATTATTATTATATGCTTTAACTTGCTGTGACTCTGCTTTATAAATTTTATAAAGTAAAGTTCCTTCTCTACTTTATAAATCACCATTACTGTGGAACCCGTGGGTAGTTAGAAAATTTTACTACTAATAGAGATACAAAAGTGGGCAGTAGGTATAAAAAGGTTGACTACCCCTGGTCTATAGTTTCACTGGCCACAGTTGAGGCCTAGTCAAGAAGAGTGCTCAGAAGAGCCTGCCTGAAGTTTGGTCAAGTAGAGAATCTTTGTCATTTTAAGTCAAACAAATTTGCTGACCTACTAAAGCTGTTGTAAATAAAAATCAATCACTTATATATCCAGGGAACAACTTTGACCACCAGTTCCCAGGTCCTGTGCTAGGGTCCTACAAACATGGTATCTGCCCTCATAGAACTGATAGTCTAGAGGGGAAGACATATTTAAAAATATATATATAATATATATAAAATATATAAATTATAAATATAATTTATTTTTTACATCTGTGAAAATTTTAAAAGATATGCTAAAGTATACCATAATTTATCTTTTTTTGCTGGCACCTTGCTTTGGTGGAAATTTTAAAAATTGATAAAATTCAGGAGGCTATTAGGTTAAATGTTCTCATAGTCTACTGATCAAAGCATACACTGGTACCATCATTTCTTAGCAACTATTTTGGCAATATATGGGAAGAGATATATAGATATATATGTGGGGAAATATATATATATATAAATTACCTATCTTTAATTTATTTTCTGTAGAAACAATTTTTAGAAGTGAAAATAAATAAAAGGCACTAATTTGTTTTATGTATGTATGTATGTGTTATTCTAGTATTATTTAAATGGTGATTAATTAAAAAGTCTAAATGCCTTATATGATAGATTATTAAGTAATCAAAAGGTATGTTGTATGTTTTATTTTATAATATATATTTTATATTACTATATATGCATGAAAATAAATGTAGCAACATTTTATTGTCAGTTTCTCTCTATATTTGTGTGTGGTGTTAAAGTACTTTTAGTTATCTTCTTTACATTTCTTTATTTTTTTTTTACAAGAAATGTGTTTTTATCACCAGACGTAGTCATTGTAAGATTTTGTGAAATTTATTCAAATATTGTTGCTTAAAATAAACTTGCCTTCTGCTTAAAATGCTTTCTAAATAGTAAAATGTAATAAAATGAAAAAAAGATCCCTATTATTGTCACTGGAATTATTGTTTATGTGTTCAATGAACCGCATGTAAAATCATAAATATTTAGGTCTGTGCTTGACTTATATTCAGGTTTTGTCTTAGTATATACGCTTTTTAGAAGGATGAGTATAATTCTAATGCTACTGTAATTAAACAACTACTTTATATTCCTCAGAAATACAATATTGCATGGAATCCAATATTAGAAACAGATTGAACATGGTAAAGTACACCGACACATACTGAAGCTGCATTTGAGTGAATGCAAACAGCCAGAAAGTCAGTCTCTGACCAACTGTCAGGTCAGGGTTTCCTCTTTCTCCTTCCTTCCTTCCTTCCTTCCTTCCTTCCTTCCTTCCTTCCTTCCTTCCTTCCTTCCTTCCTTCCTTCCTTCCTTCCTTCCTCCCTCCCCTCCCTCCCTCCCTCCCTCCCTCCCTCCCTCCATTCCTCCCTCCCTCCTTTCCTTCCTCTCTTCCTTTCCTTTTTAGGTTGCTTCTGTAATTGGATACTCCAAGGTTTTCAGGATACTTAAGAGATGTATATGAATATTACCTGTCCTTTGTGATATTGTCAGAATAAAAATTCTTCCTGCTGAGACAACTAATTAAAGGATAACATCCTCTGTGTAGGTAAGCAGGGTCACTTGTCTCAATCCCTTGTAAAAGTGCCATGTCTCAAAGTTTCCTTTTCTCTCAAGAGCTTCTCTGCCTCGCTCCAACATTCTGTACTCTGAGTCCTCATTCTTTAGATGCCCTTTGGTCTTCATGTTACATCTTGTGGATATATTATGAATAGCTATTCTTTGAATATTTCCTTAGCTGCTGATGGCTCAGCTGTGCACACGTTAGGGTTGTACAGGATATTAAAGGGTGGGCAGCATCTTTAGAATGGTTCATGGACCTTGGCATAAGTAACAATGAGAATGTGAGGATGGAGTAGGGAGTTTGATACTACAAGAATCTTCACTGGGTGTCAGGTGTTAAGAGGCCTGTAGTGGTGGATGAGGATTTTTATTATTATTTTACCAGGCTTTCTGTTGGGTGGTTGAGCTTCCATAGAAATACTCACAATGCTCTTACTGCTTGAATCAAGGTTAAATAGACAAATGCAGAGTAATGTCCCTGGCCCCTTAGTTAAAGCTCTGGTAGGTCCTTCTAACAACCTGCCACATAGAACAATATGACTTTCCTGGGTTTATAATATCAATGGCTATTGAATTTATGTAGGGATTTCAATTGAGATAGTGTCTGCTAAATATTTACAATGTATTCTAAAAATAAGGATTTCCATATTGCTTCTGATCTTAATATATATATATATATATATCATATTTGGTAAAATTTAAAAACATAGTCCTCATTTAAATAAAACAATAGAAAAGCTCCAATTAAAAACCCCCAAAATCTTGCCTTGTACACAAGAAAAAAGACAAGTTTTTAAAAATCATCAGACTTTGCAAGATATGGATACTAATTTTTCAATATAGGGATATGAAAAATAGAGCTCATATTAAGAGTTATAATGAGGAAATTAAAGACTTTTCAATTCTTTAAAAAATGATTTAAAGAGAAAGATACAATAATTGGTAGGCTGTGTGGACTTGTCATATTAGAACTATTCAGGACAAATGTAAATCCATTGAGTGAACCTACATTTGTTTGCCACTACTGTATGCTACTCAACATGTGAAGTATACGTGGATGCAAAGTTGAATCATACACATAGCCTGTCTTAAGGATGGACAGGAGGAAGACAAGTGAAGACATAAGGAAAAGACATCCATATAAGCAGCTACATCTTTGGACCTTCTAGCCACCAGTTCTATAAGATTATTGAGGTAATTGTATTTACTTGGTAATGGTGAGATTTTATATTTATATTGTCATTTCATGGTGGAGTTTTGTTGTAGAAGTTGAATAAAAGAATGAATTAATGAAGCAGAATCAAAATATTTCAATTCATCATCTTCTCTAGCTGAAATGGCCACGAGGGAGAACATAATGCTTAAGAATTAGCTGGCAGGCAATCTTAAGACAGACAAGGAGGAAAATGAATAAAAACCAAGTAAAATAAATGGAAGATGAAAAATTAAAGAATGACAAGAGAAAGAAAAGCAGGGGTTATATATGATTGGAGATGGGAAGGGGAGTTGAGGTTATGACGACTACCTGAAATAGCATTGGGTTTTGTGGCCTGACTGTTTCAAGACTAAAGAAGTTGTAGTTTCAGTAAGGTTTTCTAGCTTTCTTGATATTTTAAAACATCTCACTATCAGTAACCATAACACATTAGCCATAGAATGCATTGTTCCAGGGTTGTTGTGGTATTTGGCTTTCAATCACCTTTAAGTGTAAAGGACATTTAAAATTAAATAATCCATGAAGTCATCTAGAAAATAAGAAAACATGTGATTACCATGCACTTACTAGTGAGCCACAGATTCCTTGGTGTTTCAAGCCAGTGTGAATACATGAAAAGAAACCTTTTGTAATAATTCAGCTCTAATAAAATGCCTATTTAAGATGTATTAGAAATATGTCTCTTACTGCTGATTTAAAAAGAGAGATGATCAGAGAGTTATCTCTTCATCTGTGTGTATTAGGAAATAGAATATAAATTATGACAATTTCAATAAAATTTCTTGATTTTATTGTACTATACTCTGCATGAGTAGTCAGAGAGGACACGGTATAAAATGTATATATTATTACAAGGCTAGTTTGAGTAATATGGTGGAATGCCTAGTCACAAGATCAGGAAGACCTTGGAATCACAGTTAAATTCTAATGATTTGTGTTGTGCAACTATGAGACCTTGTGGTATAACACATGGTGTAATCTCCTCTTGTGCATTGTGTGTTAGAAATTATTTGTGAAAGAATGCTTCAGTTTTGCAGCTCTCTTTATCTAGGTTCTGCACAGAGCATCAATACTGTATGATTTTTTTCACTTTATCTTGTGCAGCTGTTTGCTATAGAAACATAAAGAGGGGTTTTGAAAACAATTGATTTTTAAAAGAGATTGGGGGTTAGGAATGCTTTGGAGATGTTCATTAGTCTTCCTATTTGAATTTAAAGCAGCTCTGAATAGCCAGTTCATTGTTAGGTTTTGTGATTATGAATGGGGAACCTCTGTGTGAAACTATCAAGTTCTTCTTACAAGACCTTCCAAGCAGAAAATAACCTTTCATTTCCCGGACCTTTACCTCCCAGAAGGAGGGGAGAAAGGTTGTAAATAAACCCAGAATTATGCAAACCCAAGAATATGTGGTGTAATTGGGTCTTTGGATTGGCCAGACTTAACTACAGGAAGAGTGGTCTTCTGGCCAAATCATTTGGAGTTCATCAGCAGACTGCTCTTTGAAAAATTTAAATGGATCTAGCGATATCCTTTCGTTTTAATCTTCCTACAGTATTAATACAGAAAGCATGAAATGTAAGGAACAGTAAAATTGATGGACAGATTGGAAATGCCGCTGTTTAGTTGATACTCTCATCTCATTCTTTTTTTTTTTTCCTGAATATATCTGGATCATTTAGTTCTATTGAAGTTTTCTTGAAGGGACTTTCTCATAATGATCATGATTCTGAATCTTGCTGCTTGTATTTAATTGCAGTTTACATTCCATTATCTATTAACTTTCTATTTTTTGTTGAAACTATAGGTAAAAGCCTATATAAATGCAATAAATTCCACATTTTTTTTTGGTAAATTTAACATATTTAGCAAAAGTTACTGGGACTTATACACATGGCTAAAATTTTCCAGCTCAGTAGTCAAAGAGATGTTATTTTTTACTATTTTAGTGAAGTATAACTTATGTACAATAAAATATACAAATATGGATTATAAAGTCTGAAGAGTTTGACAAATGTACACCCATATAACAATCAGCCTAATTAAAATTTAGAACCTTTTCATCACCCCATTAAGTTCTCTTAAGACCCTTTCCCTACAATTTTCATCTTCTCTTCCAACTACCCCAAGTGACCATTATTCTGAATTCTATCCCAGATTTTTGTCTTGCCTCTTCTAGAACTTTGGATGAATGGAATTATACTTTGTTTGATGTTTATTTCAACATGTTTTTGAGATTTATTATGTTGTTGCACATATCAATTATTTTTTTAAAATTGCTGAATAGTGTTCCATTGCACGAACATATCAATTTGTTTAGCCATTCACCTGTTGGGAAAATTTTGGGTATTTCCAGTCAGGACTATTATAAATAAAGTTGATATAAATATTCTTGCCTGACCAGGTGGTGGTACAGTGGATAGAGCATCAGACTGGGATGCAGAGGACCCAGGTTTGAAACCCTGAGGTCACCGGCTTGAACACAGGCTCAACCAGCTTGAGTGCAGGCTCACCAGCTTCAGTGTGGGATCACTGGCTTGAGTGTGGGATCATAGAAAAGGTTCCATGGTCACTGGCTTGAGGCCAAAGGTCGCTGGCTTGAGCAAGGGGTCACTCGCTCTGCTGTAGCCCCAGTATCAAAGGCACATATGAGAAAGCAATCTATGAACACCTAAGGTGCCACAACGAAGAATTGATGCTTCTCATCTCTTTCCCGTCCTGCCTATCTGTCCCTCTCTCCCTGTCTCTGTCACAAATATATATATTTATTTATATATTATTGACATATATATATTCTTGTATAGTCTATTATAGAAATAAACTTTCATTTCTTTTTAGTAAACACCTAGAAGTGGAATTGCTGAGTTATAGGATTGGATATGCTTGATTTTTAGGAAACTATTAAAGAGTTTCTGAAGTGGCTATACCACTTTACACTCCTACCTCAAAGAACTATGAGAATACCAGTTATTTTATATCATCACCAACACTTGGTAGTATAACTTTTAAAAAAAATTTAATATTAGCCATTATGGCAAGTAGATAGTAGGATCTTATTATAGTTTTAATTTTCACTGGTAACTAATGTTGAACACATTTTATACACCTGTTGGTCATTTTTACATTTTATTTCATGAAGTGTCTTTTTCCTACCATTTTTATTTGGTTGTCCATTTTATCACTGAGTTATGAAAGTTCTTTTAATATTTAAGATACAATTCTTGCCTGACCTGTGGTGGCGCAGTGGATAAAGCATCGACCTGGAAATGCTGAGGTCGCCGGTTCGAAACCCTGGGCTTGCCTGGTCAAGGCACATATGGGAGTTGATGCTTCCAGCTCCTCCCCCCGTCTCTCTCTTCTCTCTCTCCTCTCTCTCTCTCTCTCTCTCCCTCTCTCTCTCCCTCTCTCTCTCCTCTCTAAAATAAATAAATAAAATAAAAATTAAAAAAAAAAATGAATGAAATAAAACCATACCCTTAAAAAAAAAAAAAGATACAATTCTTTACAGACTTAATGTTGTTGTGAATGTTTTTACCTAGTCTGTGGCTGGCCTGTTCATTTTACTAGCAGTGCCTTTTGATAAGCAGTATTTGGTTTTCATGAAGTCTAATTTATCAATTTTTTCTTTTATGATTTATACTTTTTTAGTCTTCTATAGAAATTTATGTCTGCCTTAAGGTTAATGATTCATCTCTAATTAATTTGTTACGTATAGTTTGAGGTAGGAGTCACGATTCAGTTTGTTTTTTTCTCCATCAGCTATCTGTTGTTTCAGCACCACTTTTGAGAAGACTTTTCTTTTTTTGCGCCATGGATTGCTTTGGCACATTTGTAAAAACAATTCATCATGTAAGAGCAGGTCTATTTCTATTTTTTATTCTATTATGTATTTACCTATTTGTACCTCAGTGCCGCACTTATTGGATATTATAGCTTTATAGCAAGTTTTCAAATTACTTAGTATAACTCCTCCAATTTTGTTCTACTTTTTCAAGACCGAAGTCCTTTTAATTTTTAACATAAGATTTTAAAACCAGCTTGTCAGTTTCTAAAAGAAACAACCCCATTATGATTTTTAAAATTAAAACTATTTTTAGAGCAGTTTATTAATTATTCACAGCAAAATTGAGCGAAGGTACAGAAATTTTCCCAAAACCCCTTGCTCTCACACATTCACATTCAGATTCTCCCATTATCACTCTCCCTCATCAGAGTGTACAGTTGCTACAGATGGACCTACATTGACACATCATACTCACGCAAAGTCCATAGTTCACAGGTGTTATGCAGTTTGTGGGTATGAGCAAGTGTGTAATAATATGTATCCATCCTTATGGTATCATTCAGAGTGTCCTCACTGCCCCCAAACTTTTCTGTACTCTGTACATTTACCTGTTTGTCCTCTCCAATCTCTGGCAACTACCGATCTTTTTACTGTCTCCATAGTTTCATCTTTTCCAGAATATCATATAGTTGAAATCATACAGTAATGTAGCATTTTAAAACTGGCTTCTTTCGCTTAACAATATGCGGTCAAGATTTCCCTCATGTCTTTTCATGGCTTGAGAGCTCGTTTCATTTTACTGCTGAATAATCTTCAGTTGTCTGAATGTACCACAATTTATTCATTCAGTCACTTATTGTGGGACATTTTGCTTGCCTCTAACTTTTGGCAATTATGAATAAGGCTGCTGTACACATATGTGCATGTTTTTGTATGGAGCACAATTTTTGGATTGAATGGTAAGAGTATATACACTTAACCCTTGAACAATGTAAGGGTTACGGGCACAGACCCCCCCACATAATTGAATATCCATGTGTAACTTTTGGCTCCTCCATAACTTAACTTCTAATAGCCTACTGTTGATTGGAAACCTTACCAATAACATAAACAGTCAATGAACACATGTTTTGTATGTTATATATATTACACAGGGTTTGGCAAAGGTAGATTTATGGATGTTTATATGAAAAATAATATAATAATTAATAAATAATAATACAAAAATAAACTGTTTTGTGTACTCACAACTGTAAACCTACTTTGCCCCACCCTGTGTACTATATTCTTACAAAAAAGTAAGCTGGAGGCCCTGGCCGGTTGGCTCAGTGGTAGAGCGTTGGCCTGGCGTGCGGAAGTCCCGGGTTCGATTCCCGGCCAGGGCACACAGGAGAGGCGCCCATCTGCTTCTCCACCCCTCCCCCTCTCCTTCCCCTCTGTCTCTCTCTTCACCTCCTGCAGCCGAGGCTCCATCAGAGCAAAAGATGGCCCGGGCGCTGGGGATGGCTCCTTGGCCTCTGCCCCAGGCGCTAGAGTGGCTCTGGTCGCGACAGAGTGACCCCCCGGATGGGCAGAGCATTGCCTCCTGGTGGGCGTGCCGGGTGGATCCCGGTCGGGCGCATGCGGGAGTCTGTCTGACTGCCTCCTCGTTTCCAGCTTCAGAAAAATACAAAAAAAAAAAAAGTAAGCTGGAAAAAGAAAATGTTATTAAGAATATCATTAGGAATAGGAAGTACATTTGTGGTGCTATATATATTTATTGAAAAAAATATCCTATAAGTGGATCTGAGTAGGTCAAAGCTGTGTTATTCAGAGTAAACTGTATTTATTTTTGTAAGAAACTGCCAGACAGTCTTCCAAAGTGGCTGCATCATGCATGTTGTATTCCCACCAGCAATGAGTGAGAGTTTCCCTTGCTCCACATCCTCACCAGCGTTTGATATCGTCAGTGTTCAGATTTCGACTATTCTAATAGATGTACAGTAGTATCTCATTATTGTTTTTATATATATTTCTCTGATGACATATTATGTGGAGCATATTTTTATATACTTATTTGCCATCTTTATATCTTCTTTGGCAAGATGTGTTAAGGTCTTTGGCCCACTTTTTAATTGGGTTGTTTTCTTAATGTTGAGTTTTAACAGTTCTTTGTAGGACTTCTTATCAGATGTGTCTTTCCTAGATAGTTTCTCCCAGTCCATAGCTCATTTTATTATTCTTTTGACATTGTCTTTTACAGAGCAGAAGATTTTAATTTTAAGAAAGTCCAGATTTTCAATTATTTCTTTCATGGAGCAGACTTTTGCTATTGTATCTAAAAGGGAATCCATACCCAGTTAGTATAATGTTTTCCCCTATGTTATCTTTTAGGACTTTTAAAGTTTTGTATTTTACATTTAGATCTTCAATCTATATTTTAGGGGTTTTATTTGTGGGTTTAAGTTCAGTGTCTAGATTCTTCAAAAAAAGTTTTTTGTTTTTTTTTTTTGGCATATGAGTGTCCAGTTGTTCCTGCACCATATGTTGAAAAGACTATCTTTGTCCAATTGTATTACCTTTTTGTTGTCAAAAATGTTTCCAATACATATGTGGGTCTACTTCTTGACTCTCTATTCTATTTTATTCATCTTTGTCTATTCTTTTGTCAATGCCACGCTGTCTTCATTAATAAAACTCTATAGTAAATCTTAATGTTAGATTGTGTCAGTTTTTGAACTTTTTTTTTAGAATAACATTAATTTTAAATTTTTAAAATGAATTGAAATATAAGTAGAGTCTTCTCCCCCCCACTCCTCCTCCACTTACTGTATAAGTTTCAGGTGCACAGCACAGGGGCTTGACAACCATGCACTCTGCAGAGTCCTTCCACTTGTGTTCTTCTCTGTCAATAATACTGTGTTCACTATTCTGGGCCTTTTGCCTCTCTATATGAGTTTTAGAATCAGTTTGCTGATACCACAAAATGACTTGCTGGGATTTTGATTGGGATTGCATTGAATTTATAGACCAAGTGGGGAACAAATGACATCATGAAAATATTGTCTTCCCATACATGGACATGGAATATCTCTCTATTTAGTTATTTGATATCATTTATCAGAATTTTATAGTGTTTGTCAAATAAATCTTATACATATTTTGTTTGATTTATACCTAAATATCTTATTTGGGGGGGTTGCTAATGTAAATGGCATTTAGTTTTAATTTAAAATTTCACTTGTTTATTACTGGTATATAGAAAAGCAGTAAACTTTGTATTTATTAATCTTATAGCCTGCAACATTGCTATACTTATTAGTTCCACAGGTGTTTTTTCTCTTTATGAAATCTATTAGATTCTTTGCTTAGATAATCATGCCATCTGAGAATAAAGACCTTTTATTTATTTATTTATTTATTTATTTATTTATTTATTTTCTCAGTCTGTATGCTTTGATTTCCTTCTCTTGTCTGATTACATTAGCGAGAACTCCCAGTATAATGTTGAAAAAGAAGTGGTGGAGTTGTTAGGATTTTGGTACAACAATATGAATTTAAAAATCAAATTTGGTGAGAAGTTACATCTTAACAATACTGTTTATCCCAGTCAATGAACGTGGATCAACTCTCCAATTATGTATTTAATTTATCTCAGCATTGTTTGGTAGTTTTCAGTGTAAATGTCTTGAATAACTTTTATGCAATTATCCCTGGGCATCTTGTTTTATTTTTTAATGCTATTGTAGATATTTTTAAATTTTATTTTTAAAATTGTTTGTTGTTAATATATAGAAGTGCAATTACTTTTTCTTTATTACCATATATCTTGCTAATATATTAAATTTTCTTATAAGGTTTAGTAGATTTTGGGGAGTTATTTAGGAATTTTTATGTACATAATTATTTTGCCTACAAATAAGTATAATTTTACTTCCTGTATTGCAGTGTTTAATGCATTTTATTTATTTCTTTTTTTCTATTGCATGGTCAAAATCCTCCAGTACAATGTTGAACAGAAGTTCTGACACTGAATATCTTTATTTTGTTTCGGATCTGAGAGGGGAGAAAGTATTCAGTCTTTAATCATTAAGTACACTGTTAGCTGTAAGTTTATCATAGATGCCCTTTATTAGATTGAGGAAATTTCTTCTTGTAACTAGTTTTCTAAGATTTTTAATCATGAATTGTGTTAAATTTTGGGTGTTAACTTTTCTCTGTCTATTGATATAATTAATTTTTTGAATGTTGTATCAACTCTAAATTCTTAAATTAAGTCCCACTCTCTCTCTATATATAATTTATATTAATAATATCAATTATTAATAAATATAATCAATTACATTATATAAATATAATATACATGTGTATAACCATGTATATAATATATATGTATATGTACATTTAAAATAATATACATCTGAATCTGTTATATATAACAGATATATATTATATATTTATTAGTTTAATATTTACTTATATTTCATATATAAGTATAATATACACATGTATATTATATGTATTTGATTTGATAATATTTAAAAAATATTTTTGCATCAGTTTTCATGAGAGATATTGGTCCATAATTTTTTTTCTAATAATATTCTTTTCTGGTTTTTGTATAACGATTATGTGTCTTTTGTAAAATTATTTAAAAACTGGTCTCTCATTCTTTTATTTTTGAAAAAGTTTATATAACACTAGTATTATTTGTATGTCTTTATGTTTAAAGGTTTTCAATAGTAAGTTTGATTCTTTATTAGATAAAGGACTATCAGCATTTATAGTTTGCTTGTATTGATTTTGGTATTTTTATCTTTTTTATTATTATTTATCAATTGATTTTAGAGAGACAGAGGAATCAGGAGAGAGACAGAGAGAGAGAAAGGGAGAGAGAAGAATTTATTTGTTGTTCCACTTAGTTGTACATTCATTGGTTGCTTCCCATATGTGCCCTGACCCAAGGTTATCAAACTCATAACCTTGGCATTTCAGGGTTCATGGTCCCACTGACTGAGCCAACTAGACAGTACAGTATTTTTATATTTTAAAGAATGGGCCTATTTCATTTAGATACTTGAATTTATTGGCATAATGTTGTTTATAATATTCAATTAGTATCTTTTAAGTAGCTGGTGGATCTTTATTATTGTTAATACTAATGTCTTTCTCTCTTTTTCTCTCTTTTCCTTTCTCTTTTTTTTCCTTCCTTCCTCTTCCTTTCTCTCTTTCTCTCTCCCTTCCTCCCTCCCTCCCTCCCTCCCTTCCTCCCTCCCTCCCTTCCTTCCTTCCTTTCATCATTTATGCTAGAGGTTTACCTTGTTTAGAATTTGAGCTTCTTGAATCTTACGTTGATACTTTCCATGAATCAAATAATAATACTAGTCATTATTATTCTGTTTCCTCCCCAACCAATCTCTCAGCTCTCTTTCTCTGGCTTCAATCACATGTATTAGAGTTCTTGAAACTTTCTCATTGACTTTGATGCAATGTTCAATTTTTCCTCATTTGTTTTTCTCTCTGGCTTTCTTTCTCTTGAAATTTGCTGATCCATTATTTTACTCTGTTCTATCAGTTTTTAATCCCATTCAAAATTATTTTGCTTCAAATGTTGAATTTTTAGTTATGTTATTTCTATTTTCAAATCACTCCTGAAATTTCCCATGTTACTTCTTTCTTCAAAATGTAATCTTTCTTTCCAACCCCTTTTTAATACATCCTGCTTCAATTAATAAAAAAAGCTTGTTTTAAAGAAGGTTAACAAAATTGATGTCTTTAATCAGAGAGAACATGAAAAAAAGGCTCAAATTACCAATATCAGAAATGAAAGAGGACATCACTACAGAGCTTGAAGACGGTAAAAGTATAATAAAGGAATTTTATAAGGAGCCCATAGCCATAAATAGGATAAATCAGATGCAATGAACAAATTTATTAACAGACACAAATTTCTAAAGCTTACTCAAGGAGAAATAGGTAAAGTGAATTATTCTATATTTATTATAAAAATTGAGTTCATAGTTAAGAACCTTTCAATAAGCTCTGGCTGGTTTGGTCAGAGGCAGAGTGTCAGCCTGCCATTTGGAAGTCCTGGGTTCAATTACCGGTCAGGGCACACAGGAGAAGTGCCCATCTGCTTCTCTACCCTTCCCCTTCTCCTTCCTCTCTATCTCTCTCTTCCCCTCCCTCAGCCAAGGCTCCATTGGAGCAAAGTTGGTCCTGGTGCTGAGGACAGCTCCATGGCTTCTGCCTCAGGCACTAGAATGGCTCTGGCGGCAACGGAACAACACCCCAGATGGGCAGAACATCGCCCTCTTGTGGGCATGCCAGGTGGATCCTGGTTAGGTTTATGCAGGAGTCTGTCTGACTGCTCCCTGTTTCTAACTTTGAAAAAATACACACACACACACACACACACACACACACACACACACACACAACACAACAAAAAAACCCCAAAACAAAACAACAACAAAAACAAAAAACCTTTCAATGAAGAATTCTCCTGGCCCAGATGGTTTCACTGGTGAATTCTGCCAACCATTTAAAGAATACCAATCTTACACAAACTTTTCTTTAAATATAAGAGGTGGGAATACTTTCAACTTATTCTGTAAAGGTTTGCATAGTCTCTGAAAGAAATATGTTGTAATAATTATCTTTATTTTTTAGCATGTAATGTGTCATTTTTTTCAATTGTCTTTAAGATGTTCTCTTTAACTTTGTGTTTCAGTTGTTTGAATACAATGTGTCCAGCTATATGGTGTTTTTTGGTCATGCTATTAGAGCTATAAATCACCCTTAGTGTTTTCAGAGCCTCAATTGATTTGTAGTTTGAAATTTTACATCATTTTTGGAAAATCCTTGGCCGCATTTATTAAACTATTTTTCCCCATTTTTTTCTTGCTAAATCTGAGGTTCCAATTATGCACATGTTAGACCTATTGATATTTTCCTGCAGGTCCTAGATTCTTTGCTCTGTGTTTTTTTCTTCTATTTTTCCTTTAATGTTTCAGATTAGTTAATTCTATTGACCCATCTTTAAGTTTGCTTATTTTTTTTCTAGTCTCAACGTTGTTGAATCTACTAAAGAGCTGATTGAAGCTATTCTTTATCTCTTACTATGTTTTTTATTTGCAGCACTATATTGCACCTTTCTTTTAGATTCTATCTCTCCACTGAAATTTTCCATTTCATGCATGCCTGTTGTCCACATTTTGTTCTAGAGTTTTTAACATAATAATTATAGTTATTTTAAATTTCTAGTCAGATTGTTCCAACAAGTGTGTCATATCTGAGTCTTTTTGTCCCTCAAAAATGATTTTTTTAGTGAGTCATAATTTTTGGTTGATGAAATCAGACATTGTATATAGAATAGTAGAGACTTTGGCAAATATGATAGTATTTATGCCTGAGAAATTAGCATGTTTTTTTATGTCTTTATTGTTGGGGTGGAGTGAGTTGAGTCAGTCTGTTTGGGAACTGAGCTGAGTTTGATGTTTGTTTTTGCTGTAGTATCCTCATTTTATTATAGTCCTCAAATTCATCTAGGGCTATCTTGTAAGAGCTTAAAGGTTTTTCTCAGTGGGCATATTCTACTTTACCTTTTGGCCTTCCTTGTGATCACAAACCTCTCTATGCTGTTGCCCCATCTCCAATGGTAGACTGCTTTTACTTGATACTTGACGACACGTGATAGCTTAGTGTTTGGAACTGAGATAGAGAGGAATTTCCTGTTGCTCTGTTTCATTCTCAGTCTTAGGCATGCCCTGTTTCAAGTGATCTTGCTTCCCTCCTGTGGTATTTACACTCTGCCTTGTATCTTTGGTAGATCTTATGGAGAAGAATTTCCTGTTGCTCCCTCAGTTGTACAAATTTCTAATGCTTAGGCCCTGCATGCTTTCCTTTACCTTTCCCAGGAATTTAATTCTTTCCCCTTCTACTTCCTTTCCTAGGTGTAGTGAGTCTTTACTTGTGCCCTGAGGAGTCCCAGAGTTTCCTGATTTTCCTCTAAGGCCTTAAGGCTTTTATTCAATAAGGGAGGTAAGGAACAAGAATCTGTGTGGGCTTTTTTGCCTTTCCTGTAACAAAGCCTACTTATCATGGAATTTCATCCTTTTCATGACTTACTGAGCATCTGCATATGTGTGCAATAAATGACTATGTTCCACTGAACATATTATTACCATGTTCTTATTGGCAATGCTATTGATTTTTCATTTGCTTCGTAATAATATCTCATGTTTTTGAGTTTTTCATGTGTGTTTGCCCTTTCTATCCCTTGAACACACAATCTCCCCCCAGCCACAGGATGTCACCAGACACTGTCCCCTGAGCCTACAGTGTTCCTTCTACTCCTCTTCCCCACTACTCTTCTTCTGTCCTGAATCCTCAGAAATTAGCAGAGCTTTTTGCACATAGTGGATGTTTAATACATGCTTACTGAATGAATGAATAAATAAATAATTCTCCTGCCAAACTGGAACAGTTTTAAAATTTTTAGAAGCAAAAGTATCCTCATGAAGGAAATCTTACTTGGACTCCCCCATGCATAAACAAGAGATGCTCTAACTGCAGTTTGGAGGGAGGCTGCTGGCAGGGGTGGGTGGCTACACAGAAAGCTGGGAGCTCAGTCTTCCTGCTGGATCCTTCGATAAACTCCGGAGTCTCTCCCTTGAACCCTAAAACTGCTTAGAAAAATCAGCGGGCTCCCTGGAATGCAGCTCGAACACCTCTGCCCCAGGCAATTATTCTGGAGGGAAAAAACGGAGGAAGGGGGTTGTGTGATAGACGCATCTCTTGTGATTCAACAGTGAATTCCAGAAGCTTTCTCTGCATTAATCAAAGTGAGGTCAGTTACCATTTCCAGGCATATTTCTATCCCAGCTTTTTAATCATAAAATGTTTATTTAAAAGTCAACAGAGAAGACCCTTTCTCTCTTGCCAACTCTTGTTTTATCTCTTCTTGGTCAGAAGCACTTAAAAGGGGGGAAAAGTCATAAAATGATTATTGAGGGTTGTTTTTTATTCTGCATTCAAAACAAAGCAGATACCTTGTGAGGTGGTGTTGTTTGGGGCAGTAATATACATATTGTAACATTTCATTAAATCCTTTTCATTTATGCTCTTCACTCCGTGAAGGTTACTGACAGTTGATTTAAAATATGTATTACTTTAGTGGGTGAGAGTACATACAAGCACTAAATCAAATTTGCCATGAACATCAACTCAGAAAAATTAAACCTGTGGACAGTCACCAAGAACAAAAGGCTAGCACACACCCATATATTTTCTCCTTTTAAGTTTGTGCTCAGTGACTAATTCTTCTTTCTCTAAGCATGACTGTGAAGTTTCTGTTGGAATCATCTCTCATTTTCAGTGGCTGTTTCTTTGTGCATCAGAGGGACCAGAGTGAATGTTATAGAAAAAGAAGTGTTAAAAACCTTCCCTTTTAAAAAGGTACAGGGCAATCAGAAGTGTGTTTCACAGCACAAATAATCAATGGGCTTCTTGTGTCTTTTTTGTGTGTTTTGCTTGAGCCAGCACATTTTAGTTCTGACAAGAGTCCTTGGCAGTACTTTGTCCTGTCAAAAAGGAATGCCAATATTCACATATTGACAAATTGTGAAATATCCTTTTTATTCCTGCTTTCTTCCTATGCCACTGCCTCTTTTTTTTTTACCTGTATGATGTCTGACATTTCATTGCACAGAATGCCAGGTGGAGGGGAATGAATGTGCTTGTAGAAATCAACAAAAAGAGAAAAGCTGATTTCTCCTCCATGCTTCCTAGCTGCACTTCGTGGTGGCCCAGGTATAAGACGGGATCAAAGTACATACCAGGGCTTGCAGACTTGTCCTTAGCAAATGAACCAGCTAAGAGAAGAATATTCATTTAACTTCTGTGGCTATGGATCAGCATCACTGTGTTGAAAAGGTACCAACACACTTATTTTTCAGTAAAGTACAAACTTTATTTTGAGGACTTTTCATGCTCTAGACACCATGAAAGGTACTGAGCTTATAGAACAGCCTCTACCTTCTGAGCACTCATGATTGGCTGTTGGGAGAGAAGAGCAGGAAACTGGACCATTACAATGCAATGTGATATGTCCTGTGATATAGATTATGCACAGGACACATGGTTAGGACTACTTCAGGATGTGCATGACCCCTGGCACATATTTGTTTAGGGACCCAGTCTTTATAATAATTTAATTACATACAATACGGTATACAGAGATGTGCTATAGAGTTGAGTGCCCAAAATTTGTGTTATTACAGTAACCAGTATCACCTCAACAACATGCAATTAGAAAAATAAATCAATAACATATTACAAAATTATGGGTCCATATGTATTTGTATTGTATCCAATCAGTGCACTTGAGGATTGTTTGTAGTGTTCAGAAAACATTTCTTCACTTTCTTTACTCTCCAGTGTGCCATTTCTGACTAATTTGAGAAGATAGATAGAATGTCATGGCCGTGTTTTAATAATCAGATCTTTTGGCCTCTGCGTTTCCCTAACACCAATTATTTGATGCTGGTTACAACAGTGATCATGATAATCTATTAAGGCAGGGGTCGAGAACCTTTCTGGCTGAGAGCCATAAACGCCACATATTTTAAAATGTAATTCCATGAGAGCCATACAACAACCCATGTATGTTACACATTATCCAATAAAAATTTGGTGTTGTCTTGGAGAACAACTGTGATTGGCTCCAGCCACCCGCAACCATGAACATGAGCAGTAGGAAATGAATGGATTATAATACATGAGAATGTTTTATATTTTTAATGTTATTATTTTCTTATTAAAGATTTGTCTGAGAGCCAGATGCAGCCATCAAAAGAGCCACACCTGGCTCATGAGCCATAGGTTCCCAACCCCTGTATTAAGGTACCAGGCTTCCCATAAAAACCAAAGTCCTAGAAGTTGTCTCTATGATTTGTTGATAATGACAGAAGAGTGAAGTCTTATCTAGAGTTTTCAGGAAAATGTGAATAATATCTCATTTCTGGCTATGTTGAATTTCCTGTTTAGGATTTCATGGTATAAACATAGAACAACACATTTTCCAAATATATCTTCTCCTTAGACCACAATCACTGCATTTCTAGAATACAATCTCTTTCTTTTTTTCTTTTAGATTTTTTTTTTTTATAATTTTATTTTTTTAATGGGGTGACATCAATAAATCAGGATACATATATTCAAAGATAACAAGTCCAGGTTATCTTGTCGTTCAATTATGTTGCATACCCACCACCCAAAGTCAGATTGTCCTCCGTCACCCTCTATCTTGTTCTCTCTGTGCCCCTCCCCCTCCCCCTTTCCCTCTCCCATTCCCCCCTCCCCCCCCCCGTAACCACCACACTCTTATCAATGTCTCTTAGTTTCACTATTATGTCCCACCTACGTATGGAATAATACAGTTCCTGTTTTTTTCTGATTTACTTATTTCGCTTCGTATCATGTTATCAAGATCCCACCATTATGCTGTAAATGTTCCGATGTCATCATTTCTTATGGCTGAGTAGTATTCCATAGTGTATATGTGCCACATCTTCTTTATCCAGTCATCTATTGATGGGCTTTTTGGTTGTTTCCATGTCCTGGCTACTGTGAACAATGCTGCAATAAACATGGGGCTGCATGTGTCTTTACGTATCAATGTTTCTGAGTTTTGGGGATATATACCCAGTAGAGGGATTGCTGGGTCATAAGGTAGTTCTATTTGCAGTTTTTTGAGGAACCACCATACTTTCTTCCATAATGGTTGTACTACTTTACATTCCCACCAACAGTGGATGAGGGTTCCTTTTTCTCCACAGCCTCTCCAACATTTGCTATTACCTGACTTGCTAATAACAGCTAATCGAACAGGTGTGAGGTGGTATCTCATTGCCGTTTTGATTTGCATTTCTCTAATAGCTAAAGAAGATGAGCATCTTTTCATATATCTGTTGGCCATTTGTATTTCTTCCTGGGAGAAGTGTCTATTCATATCCTCTTCCCATTTTTTTATTGGATTGTTTGTTTGTTTGTTGTTGAGTTTTATGAGTTCTTTGTATATTTTGGATATTAGGCCCTTATCTGAGCTGTTGTTTGAAAATATCATTTCCCATTTAGTTGGCTTTCTGTTTATTTTGTTATCAGTTTCTCTTGCTGAGCAAAAACTTCTTAGTCTGATGTAGTCCCATTCATTAATTTTTGCCTTCACTTCTCTTGCCATTGGAGTCAAATTCATAAAATGCTCTTTAAAACCCAGGTCCATGAGTTGAGTACCTATGTCTTCTTCTATGTACTTAATTGTTTCAGGTCTTATGTTTAGATCTTTGATCCATTTTGAGTTAATTTTTGTACAGGGGGAGAGACTGTAGTCCAGTTTCATTCTTTTGCATGTGGCTTTCCAGTTTCCCAGCACCATTTATTGAAGAGGCTTTCTTTTCTCCATTGTGTGTTGTTGGCCCCTTTATCAAAAATTATTTGACTATATATATGTGGTTTTATTTCTGGACTTTCTATTCTGTTCCATTGGTCTGAGTGTCTATTTTTCTGCCAATACCATGCTGTTTTGATTGTCGTGGCCTTATAATATAGTTTGAAGTCAGGTATTGTTATGCCCCCAGCTTCATTCTTTTTCTTTAGGATTGCTTTGGCTATTCGGGGTTTCTTATAGTTCCATATAAATCTGATGATTTTTTGCTCTATTTCTTTAAAAAATGTCATTGGAAGTTTGATGGGAATTGCATTAAATTTGTATATTGCTTTGGGTAATATAGCCATCTTGATTATATTTATTCTTCCTAGCCAAGAACAAGGTATATTCTTCCATCTCATTATATCTTTTTCAATTTCCCTTAACAATGGTTTATAGTTTTCATTATATAAGTCCTTTACATTCTTTGTTATGTTTATTCCTAAGTATTTTATTTTTTTTGTTGCAATCGTGAAGGGGATTATTCTTTTGAGTTCCTTCTCAGTTGTTTCATTGTTGGCATATAGAAAGGCTATTGACTTCTGTATGTTAATTTTGTATCCTGCGACCTTACTGTATTGGCTTATTGTTTCTAGTAGTCTTTTTGTGGATTCTTTGGGGTTTTCGATGTATAGGATAATATCATCTGCAAAAAGTGATACCTTTACTTCTTCTTTTCCGATATGGATGCCTTTTATTTCTTTGTCTTGTCTGATTGCTCTGGCCAGAACTTCTAGCACCACGTTGAATAAGAGTGGAGAGAGTGGACAACCCTGTCTTGTTCCTGATTTAAGGGGGAAAGCCTTCAGGTTAGTGCCATTTAATATGATGTTAGCTGATGGTTTATCATATATGGCCTTTATCATGTTGAGATATTTTCCTTCTATACCCATTTTGTTGAGAGTCTTAAACATAAAATTGTGTTGTATTTTATCGAAAGCCTTTTCTGCATCTATTGATAAGATCATGTGGTTTTTGTTCTTTGTTTTGTTGATATGGTGTATTACATTAACCGTTTTACATATGTTGAACCATCCTTGAGATTCTGGGATGAATCCCACTTGATCATGATGTATTATTTTTTTAATATGTTGTTGTATTCGATTTGCTAGTATTTTGTTTAGTATTTTAGCATCTGTATTCATTAGAGATATTGGTCTGTAGTTTTCTTTTTTTGTGCCATCCTTGCCTGGTTTTGGTATGAGGGTTATGTTGGCCTCATAAAATGTGTTTGGAAGTATTGCTTCTTCTTCCATTTTTTGGAAGACTTTGAGTAGAATAGGAACCAAGTCTTCTTTGAATGTTTGATAAAATTCGCTGGTATAGCCGTCAGGGCCTGGACTTTTATTTTTGGGAGGTTTTTAATGGTTTTTTCCATTTCTTCTCTACTGATAGGTCTGTTTAGGCTTTCTGCTTCTTCTTGACTCAGTCTAGGAAGGTTGTATTTTGCTAGGAATTTATCCATTTCTTCTAGGTTGTTGAATTTAGTGGCATAAAGTTTTTCATAGTATTCTACAATAATTCTTTGTATATCTACGGTGTCCGTGGTGATTTCTCCTCTTTCATTTTGGATTTTGTTTATATGAGTTCTTTCTCTTTTTTCCTTGGTAAGTCTTGCCAAGGGTTTGTCAATTTTGTTGATCTTTTCAAAGAACCAGCTCCTTGTTCTATTAATTTTTTCTATAGTTTTTCTGTTCTCTAATTCATTTATTTCTGCTTTGATTTTTATTATCTCCTTTCTTCGGCTGGTTTTGGGTTGTCTTTGTTCTTCTTTTTCTAGTTCCTTAAGGTGGGAAGTTAAGTGGTTCACTTGGGCTCTCTCTTGTTTGTTCATATATGCCTGAAGCGATATGAACTTCCCTCTTATCACTGCTTTTGCTGCATCCCATAGATTCTGATATGTCGTCTTGTCATTTTCATTAGTCTGTATATATCTTTTGATCTCTGCACTTATTTCTTCTTTGACCCATTCATTTTTTAAAAGTATGTTGTTTAGTTTCCACATTTTTGTGGGATTTTTTTCCTTTTTTTTGCAGTTGAATTCTAGTTTCAAGGCTTTATGATCAGAAAATATGCTTGGTACAACTTCAATTTTTCTGAATTTGCTGATGTTGTTTTTGTGGCCCAACATATGGTCAATTCTTGAGAATGACCCATGTACACTGGAGAAGAATGTATACTCAGTCACTTTGGGATGAAATGTCCTGTAGATGTCTATCATATCCAGGTGCTCTAGTGTTTTATTTAAGGCCACTATGTCTTTGTTGATTCTCTGTTTGGATGATCGATCTAGAGCCGTCAGCGGTGTATTGAGGTCTCCAAGTATGATTGTATTTTTGTCAGTTTTTGTTTTAAGATCAATAAGTAGCTGTCTTATATATTTTGGTGCTCCTTGGTTTGGTGCATATATATTAAGGATTGTTATGTCTTCTTGATTCAGTGTCCCCTTAGCCATTATGAAATGGCCATTTTTGTCTCTGAGTACTTTTCCTGTCTTGTAGTCAGCATTATCCGATATGAGTATTGCTACACCTGCTTTTTTTTGGATGTTATTTGCTTGGAGTATTGTTTCCAGCCTTTCACTTTGAATTTGTTTTTATCCTTGTTACTTAGATGAGTTTCCTGTAGGCAGCATACAGTTGGATTTTCTTTTTTAATCCATTCTGCTACTCTGTGCCTTTTTATTGGTGAGTTTAATCAGTTTACATTTAGTGTAATTATTGATACTTGTGAGTTCCCTATTGCCATTTTATATCTTGCTTTCTGTTAGTTTTGTGTCTTGTTTGATCCTTCTCTTTCGTTTTTCTATCTTTTGTTTTTATTTGGTTGTATTCCATACATCTTTCCTCTGTTGCTATCTTTTTTATCTCATGTGCTTCTGTGGTGGTTTTTTCAATGGTGGTTACCTTTGAGTAATGAAAAGGGTCCCTACCCTGTTCATTGTAGCGAAACTATTTTGTGAGTACTTTTGCACTCCATCGTCCTTTGCTACTGTTAATCTCCATCTTCTCCCCCTCTTTCTTTTTGTTGTTGTCACAGTTTAAATTTGGTTTTATTGTGTTCTTCTTGGAGCTTTTACTTGTGGCTCTGTTTTTTTTTTTGTTCTTTGTATCTGATTGGAGAACCCCCTTTAGTAATTCCTGGAGTGGGGGTTTTCTGATGATAAATTCCCTCATCTTTTCTGTATCTGTGAATGTTTTTATTTCTCCTTCGTATTTGAAGGATAGCTTTGATGGGTATAGTATTCGTGGCTGAAAGTTCCTCTCTTTCAGGACTTTAAATATTGGGGTCCACTCTCTTCTAGCTTGTAGAGTTTCTGCTGAGAAATCTGATGATAATCTAATGGGCCTTCCTTTATATGTTGTATTCTTCTTTTCCCTGGCTGCCTTGAGAATTTTTTCTTTGCTGTTGGTTTGTGTCAATTTCATTATGATATGCCTTGGAGTAGGTTTGTTGGGGTTAAGAAAACTTGGAGTTCTGTTTGCTTCTTGAACTTGAGGCTTTAGTTCTTTCCACAGGCTTGGGAAGTTCTCATCTATTATTTGTTTGAGTATGTTCTCCATTCCATTTTCTCTCTCTTCTCCCTCTGATATACCTATTATTCTTATGTTATTCTTTTTGATGGAGTCAGATAATTCTTGTAGGGCTATCTCATTGTTTTTAATTTTTGAGTCTCTTTCTTCTTCTCTTTGTTGTGCCTCAAGTTGCTTGTCTTCTATTTCACTAATCCTCTCTTCTATCTGACCTGTTCTATTAGCTAAGCTTGTTACTTCGTTTTTCAGCTCGTGAATTGAGTTTTTCATCTCTGTTTGATTTGTTTTTATAGTTTCAATTTCCTTGGACATATATTCTTTGTGTTCATTGAGTTTTTTTCTGAGCTCCCTAAATTGCCTTTCTGTGTTTTCTTGTATATCTCGGAGGATTTTTAGGATTTCTATCTTGAATTCTCTGTCATTTAGCTCCAAGGTTTTCCAATATATTAAATTTTTTCTCCATAGATTTTTCCTCATCTAGCTGTGTTACTTCTCTTTCTTTTGTATCCATGATATTCGATTTTCTCTTCCTTAATGGCATCTGAGGGTGGTTTTGTTGATAGTATTAATGAGATTTAATAAAGAATAAAAAGTTAAAAAAATAACAAATCGAAAAGAGTTGTATTTTTAAAAAAAATTAATAATGAAATAAAGAAAAATAAAATAAAAAGTAAAAAAAAAGGAAATTATTCCCCTCCTCCTTTTTTCCTCTCCTCTCCTCTCCCCTCTTTCTTGAGAAAATCTTGTGGTGGACTGTGAATTATAACAAACAATGCCTGTGATGGAGGGCCTTAATTGGAGAAAAGTAATAAAGGGGCAAAAAAAAAAAAAAAAAAAAAAGAAAAAAGAAAAAAAAAGAGCGTATGGACCCACCAAAAGCAAATAAGGAAAAAATTTGGGTCAAGAATAAAATGATTTGCTTTTAGGTGTTGGTTGTCTAAGAGTTATGATGAGAGGAATAAGAGGAAAATGGAAAAATGGGGGGACAAATTAAAAAATTACTATTGTATTTAGTGGAACAAGAACTAGATAATATGGAGAGCCAGCGATGGGGCACTGCTAGTGAGTTAAAAAGGTGAAGTAAAAAACCCCCAAAATGCCACAAACATAGGTTTGAGTCCCAGATAAGATAATTTGTTTGTTTTTGAGGTTTGAATGAGAGGAGATGTAAAGGAGAAAGGAAGAAACTAATATAGAGGGAGAAAAGAAAGAGAGAGAGAGAAAAAAAGAGGGAACCACTAAAAGAAAAAAAAAGAAAGGAGAGAGAGAGAGAGAGTTAAGGGTTTTGGAATGCAACCCTCATAGAGAGAAAGGAAGAGAAGAGAAAAGATAATGGGAGATGTAACACTTATGAGTAGTGTAGTTCAAGGAGTGGAGAGAGTAAGACCGGTAGAGAGTTAATCGGCCAAATTGGAGGAGGAAAAAAAAGTATCAAGAATGAAGATAAGAGAAACAAACGAACAAATATAATAAAATGGGATAGGTTATAAAGTCTGCAGATTATTCTTGATTTTGAGAGGTTATCTTCTTGCTTTTTCTTTTCTCTCCCTCTTCCTGGTCGGTGACTCTGTACCCCGGGTTCTGCCCCTTTGGCACGCTCAGGTAGAGGTTTGCAGTTGATAAGTCTCTATGGCAATGTCATGTATTGTGCTTTAGTCTCGTTGGCATTCGAAGCTCATTAGCATTTATAGGCTCCGACAGTGAGAGAGTCCGTGTTCCTGGAGCCTTTCTCCTAGTCTTTCCTTCCTCAATTAGTAGCCTGATAATCCAGCTATGGGGTTGCTGCTGCCTCTGCCTGGATAGTAAGAGGCTCAAAGAGCTGGCAACTCCCCACTTTATTTCCACTCAGCACAGGGCTCTGGGTAAGGCTCAGTCAGTCAGAGCTGCTAGCATAATCAGGCAGGCTTTCCGCCCACTCAAAGACCTCTGGCTCTGCCACTCTGTCCGGTAACACAAGCGGGCGCCCACTTCCGGGGTGCTTGGAGGAAACTCTCACTCACTGTCTGCGACCAGGCTATCCGGCCAGCAGTCTCACGCTCTGAGTGAAACCCCCAACCGCAGGGAAAAGTTGCAGCGTTGGAATTGAGTCTCGCTCCGTCCCCGTGCGTGGCTTTTGCAAGGTGCTGGGGCGGCCCGAGATTCCGCTTTGGCCCACACAAAGGCCCCTGACTCTGCCCCTCTGTGCGATAACACGGGCGCGCACTGCCGAGGCACTCGGAGGAATCGCTCACTCCTTATCTGCGCGCGCAAACCAGGATATGAGGCCGGCGGCGTTTCCCTCTGAGTGAAACCTCCGCCCACACGGAAAATCTCCACCGTTGGAATTAGTTCTCACTCCCTCCCGTGCGTGGCTTTCCCAGGGCGCTGGGGCTGCCCAGAGACTCTGCCCTCGGCCCACAGAAATGCCTCTGACCCTGCCTCTCCGTGGGGCAACACGGGCACCCACTCTCGGGGCCTAGGAAGAAATTCTCGCCCACTAACTGCGCACCGACCAGGAGACTGGGTAAAATGGCCGCTCCGCTTGTCTTTCTTTGTTTGGGTTTGGCGCGAGTGTTAGCTTGTATTGCCCGGCTTGCCACAGGATCAGATTTTCCTCGGCTTGGATCTGTATGCCACAGCCTGGTTCGGCCGTTTGTGCCGCGGCGGCCTGGATCTATTCACCCCCTTTGCCCGCCTCAGTTTCTATATTCACAGTTACCAGAGAAAGCCGCCCTGTTTAGGTTAGTGAGGAAGGTGGAGCATTTCTTACTCCCTATTTCCTTCGGGGTTTGGTTATATATTTAGCCAATTTTTCACTCAATCATACCTTTGGGTGTATTGCGAAGCATCTGGAAGCTCCAAGTATAGGTTTTTCTGTTTCTGGTTGAAGATCTTGTTGAGTTTTGGGGGAGATTTATCGGTATCGCTTCCTACTCCGCCATTACTCTGACGTCATCCCTACAATCTCTTTCAATGTTGATTATACTCATGACTTCTGTGTATCTCTAACAGTGGAATAAAAGGAGCTAAAGGCTCATGGGTGAGAAAGAAGAGTGATCTGATTTGTACCAGGAATGTGTGCTTCTCATGTTCCTTATTCAGCACCCTTAAGAGGACCTAAAACACCATCATGTCAACACATTGATGAGGCTAGGGAGAACATTAATGAGAAGGACCTGTTCACACTGTAAAGCAAAGAAAGTCCTCAGAGGAGAGAGACCCAGGCACTCTTGGAGGACTGTTTGATCCATGGTATAAAACTTTGAGGGTTAGGTGCCCTCCTTAGGGCCAGCAGTGAGGAGAACATAGGATAAAGGATGCCTGCCTCCATCTTCACCACTTTGAGGTGCTATAGACCAGGACAGCACCATGATTAGAACATAGATGAGTGAGAACAAGAAAAAAAACCAAAACAGCATGTCTGCACCATTCTGGCTGCTAGTGGTTATGCCACTTTTTATCACTACCAATAGAAAACAGAGTTTCCATGCTCTCATCAGTGCTTAGTGCTGTCTATTTTTCTTAAATAGTCATGCTAGCAAGTGTGCAGTGGCATTGAATTTTCCTGATGACCTGTTAAATTGACCACCTTTTTCTATATGTATTGACCATTCAGATAATATCTTTTTTTGAAGTTTCTGTTCAAGACTTTTGTCCACTATTCTATTGGAATGTCTATCTTTTCTCTACAGGGCCTAGACTTTTGAATTTTAAAAATTGTAGTCTTCTATGACTTAGAGCATGTACTTTGCAGCTATATAAAATGTGTCATACAAGCCACCTGGCTCAGATTTAGTCCTTAGAAATAAAAGCTAACCGATAATCTCAAATATGACAAAACAACAACAATAATAATTCTGATAAATGGTAGAAGCTACATTTAACATGTACAAACCCTATATAAGACACTGATATGCTAAGAAATCCATTGTAACAAAATGAAAAGATGTAGGGTGGAAACTTGATGGTTAGAAGAGATAAAATACAACTAAATTTATTCCTAGAAAAACTGAGAGTTACATATGGACATATACAACATAGAATATGGGATTATTTAAACCTCAATGTTAATTTTAAAAATGTCACTGTTATAAAAATCAGATAAACAGCATCATTTAAGTTTTAAAGTAATGAATGAACCCATGTAGTCCTCAATTTACTAATTATCTTCTTGCATCATAGCTTAATTGTTCCCTAATGAAGGCCTTGCCATTTTCAAATGCTGATTAATTACATTTAAAAATTCATAATTTTCTGACTTCTTTGTGTAGATTGATTTAGATACACAGACTCCAGTTACACATTCTGGGTGGGGCACCCCAAAAATCTAATAAGGACATTGTTAATGAAACTATTACCCAATCCATGCTAATTCTGGGAAGAGATGCAGGAAAGAGTTACAAACTCAGTAAATAAAAAACAACCCCCCCTTGTTTACATGTTTACCTTTTTATTTTTTATGTTAAAAGCTAATGGAAAAGAGACAAAAAAACCCCAAAACCCTTGCTTTATAACTTTTTCCAGTTCCCATAATGCTTGAGGGTCATGTCATCACTGCTGAAGGAACACACTACCTTGTATTTAAAGATATAGCTCCTCCTACTTATATAAAAGCATTTTTAAGTGAAAAAAAAATTTAACTTAACAACCTGGACTCCTGTCCTTTAATTTCAGTTGTCTAGGTTTGCATGGGAACCAGTTATATTAGCTAAGCCTTTAGAGGGTCCCTAAGTTAGAGTACCGGCACTCCGAAGGGTAGAGACCAAATAACCCACCTTCTCCATGATTTCAAAATGGGGCAGATTAGATTGGGAACACAAGGCTCTGACTCTGTGGGCTATACACACATTTTGACCTTGGCCTTGACCTCATTAGCACATGTCGAAATCACTGAATTTCCTCTACTGATAGGCTAATTGATTGACTGATAATGATTCCCCTAGTATTGCTCTTTAGTGGCCTCAGGTTGGAATTTGTTAACGTTCTGGAGAGGAAAGTAACTCTTGAAACCAAATGACCTCTTTTTCTCTTTTTAACATTCTCCCCTATCCTTCCCAGAAGTTCAGTATCATCTTTAAAGTTCGACAGACACTGGTTTGAATACTTCCTCTGTCATCTACTCATCACCTGCATGACCTGGGACAAGTCATTCCAAGAAACTGGGCCTCAAAGAGGCTCTGCATATTGGAGGAAACTATGAATTAGTTAATATGTGGAGAATACTTGGTACAGTGTCTCTCATGTGGTAGACACTGAAAGAATGGTGGGTGGAAACGTTAATATTATTATTATTATTCTCATAATAATCTTACAATGAAAGTGGAAGGAAGGACACAAATTATGTGGAAAAATAACCTGAGACCCAGAGATGTAAAGTGACTTTTTCAAGGTTACATAATTTATAAAGAAAAGAACTAGGACTAAGTCAGGGTTTCCTGATTTTTGAACCAAAACCATTCCAATCTCAGCATGTGGCTTTCTTGTGTAACATAACTTAAGATCTTCATAGTGAGAAGCAACGTCCAAAGCTCATGCTCTTAAATAAAGAAGATAAATCAGACAAGTTAAATGTTAAAACAGTCTCCTAAAAGAGATGGGGTTAGATTAGATGAAAGGTCGAAGCGGTGCCTGCCTTGTAGAGCCCCAAACACGAGGAGCCCAGTAACAGAGATGGGGGAATTTAGATTAATTTTAGATATTTAAAAAAAATTTATTCAGTGAGAGAGGAGGGGTGACAGAGACAGACTTCTGCATGTGCCCTGACCGGAATCCACCTGGCAAGCGTACTAGGGGGTGATGATCTGCCCATCTGCTGTGTTGCTCTGTTGCTCAAGAACTGAGCTCTTCTTAGGGCCTGAGGCAGAGGCCATGGAGCCAATCTCAACACTAGGGGCCAACTCACTCCAATCTAGCCATGGCTATAGGAGTTGAAGAGAGAGAGAGAGACAGAGAGAGAGACAAGAGGAGAAGGGGGGGAGAACCAGATAGTTGCTTTTCTTGAATGCCTTGACCAGGAATCAAACCCGGAACATCCACACTCCAGGCCAGTGCTCTACCACTGAGCCAACTGGCCAGAGTCTAAGAGATGGGGTGATTTAAATAGCTCCTTATGGAGGTAATTCATTCATTTCATGGAAATGTCCACTTCACTGCCAATGGCCACCACCTGATCACACTTATTTTTCTTTCTGTTGTTTTTTCTTCCCTCCCTCCCTCCCTCCCTCCCTCCCTCCCTCCCTCCCTCCCTCCATCCCCTATCCCTTCCTCTTTGCCTCCCTCTTTCCCTTGTTTCTTTCTTTCTTTCTTTTCTTCTTTCTTTCTTTCTTTTCTTCTTTCTTTCTTTTTTCTTTCTTCTTTTTCTTTCTTCTTTCTTTTCTTCTTTCTTTTTTCTTTCTTTCTTCTTTTTCTTTTTTCTTTCTTTCTTTCTTTCTTTCTTTCTTTCTTTCTTTTCTTTTCCTTCCCTTCCCTTCTCCTTCCTTCCTTCCTTCCTTCCTTCCTTCCTTCCTTCCTTCCTTCCTTCCTTCCTTCCTTCCTTCCTTTCTTCCTCCCTCCCTTTATCCCTTTTTTTCTTCCTTTCTTTGTTTTTGCTGGAGATATACTACCATACTCATTTTTACATTGATTTCTTCCCTGGGCAGGGCACAGTTTGAATTGCATCTCCCCTCCTCTGTAAGACAAAGTTAACACTTTTCTTCCAGTTTTTAATGCCCCAGCACAACAGTTGATACAGACCTATGCATCTAGCTTGAGCTTAAATCCCTGAGACTCTAGCTAGCACTTTGAGTTAAAGGATTGCCTATCATGAATGTTGAATGACAAAAGGTTAGAGACGAAGTGTAAGACTGTGATGAGCTCATTATTAAACAGTGAAGTGAAATACTAATACTTGACTTGTATTTTAGATCACCAATATAAACATTTTAAAGAATTAATACTTGTGAAACTATAGACTGTACTGAGCTAGATGATTTGTTTCCATCAGTTAACTTACATTATCAACATACATATTCTCTAGCCTCTGGAATCTCTATTAAAACATGGATTAAAATACATTTCCCCATTTCTCCAATAGATTCCAAACTAACACAAGAGGTCCATGGCCTCTTTTACCCCCAGAAACTGGCATACTAATCAATTTCTAAATGTGTGGATTGGGCTGAAATAATATCAAGAAAAGCTATTTTTTATATTTATGTATCAATAACTTTAAATGGCACTTTCTATGTACCAGGCACTGTTCTAAACACTTTATAAAATATAAACATAGGTAATTCACATCTCAAATTTGTGAGAGGGTACTTTTATCATGCCCACTATACAGATGATAAATTAGAAGTGCTCAGAGCATATATCATATGCCATGGTCATAGCTCATAAATGGGAGAAACAGTATTTAAAGCTAACAGTCTGGCTCCAGGGTCTCTGCTCTTAGAGATGAAGGATCTGAGACAGAAAGAGGGTAAGCAGATGGGTTGAGGTTATACAAGTGAGAGGTCAATGCAGGAGTGAGGACCAGAGCTTCGTCTAGCACCAGTACGCTTGACCACCACTTCATCCTCTTGTCACCTGATTGCTCTGCTCTTGTAAGCAATGTGCTTCTGCTAAGCTAAAAGACAAGTTATGTTCCTTCTTATTCCAACATTTATTTATTATATACTATGTATTATAGAGCCCCATTCATCTTAGAAACTAGATGTGTTGACCCTGGGAATTGAATTCATCAATAAGATTTGGGCATGCCTTCTGAGAGTTCCCAGTCTATGTAGAACACAGGATCAAAGATGTTTAGCAGGAGGCATAGAAGAGGGTATGTGTCACAAAAGGGGCAAAAATAAAGAGCAGGGGGGGGGAACTTTGGGGATAAAAGGGGGGACTTCAGAGGTGGTTATATCTCTCCTTAAGTTTAAAGGATGAGGAGTAATATTTGTACAATATCATTGGGAGTTTCTTTCTGATATTTCCTAACCCACCTCCTTGCCACCCTCCCCCTAGGATACTCTGCACTTATGCTTCAGGGAAAGGGTGTATTAACAAAAAGAAGAGAAATAACAAATGTCCCCCTGGACATTTTCAGAACCTTGGCTCTTAAAAACAAAAATCTCCAAGAATGTGAAGTTTCCAAGATTACCTCCCATGCCTAACCCTAACAGCACTCTGCTACCCTAAACATACTTGCCACAAAAATGTCTTAAGTCAGGGGACAGGAGACAGAGACACGAGACCTGAGCCTGGTGCTCCTAGTCTGAACCCTGGGAAGGCCAAACAGTTTTGTGGAACTGAAGAGTAGAGGAATCATCTTCTATTTTTTGGTTCAAGCTCCTTGAGGGTAAAGGCTCAAGGTGGGAATGTCTGTCTGGTGTGTGGCAGATGGGGCCTAACACCTTCATCAGGAGAGTATCCCGACCTCAGCGTGGTGTGGGAAGAGTGCTGCCACTTCCTCATTCCCAGGCCTGGGGCCGATGGTGGATCCCACTAGAAGAGAGGAGTGTGGGATGGGAAGAAGAATATCACTGGGGCAGATATAAATCACGATTGAGCACAAGGACCACACGGGATGAGAAATGCCAGCAAATACTGTGCAGACAGATGGCATTGAGCCCTGCCTCTCTCTCTCTCTCTCTTCCTTCTCCTGTCAATGTATCGGTACAATTTTAGACCTTTGGAACTTAGCATGACCTTAGGGAAAGGGGACAACCCCAAACTGAAATGACATTGAATTTCCAAAAATCCAGTCGGGTGAGGCTGGGGGTGGTGGTGGTTGAAATAGAGATGAAGGTGTAGAGATAGATAAGGACAGTCATGTTTCTTGCTAGATTCATAGATTGACATTCATACCTGCTCTAGATAGATTCCCCCTCCCCTTTTCCAATTAGGTCATCTATTCATTTATTGAACAATAGTTTATGAGGGACCTCTGGATGCCAAGCTCTGGCACAATATGGATGTCAGAACATTATCTTGGAAGTGAGGCTCTCCTGAGAGTAAGATTTTAAAACAGGCATTACAAGGAAAATTTTTTTTTGTATAAAAAAGAACACCATTACCTTGATGTTTAAACACTCACACTTTAACGGTAAACCTTTGGTATTTTTGGGTCTTCTGGGAGAAAACCAGAAGTTAATAGCACTTGTTAAAAGAAAGCAAAGTTTCCTTCCTTGTACTACTTTACTGTTATTTATTAATCTATTCTTAGTAAGTGTTAACTTGTAAAATTAACAATACAGTATATTAATGAGGGAAAGAACCTGAATGCTTAAACAGCTAGTGGAAATTTTTTTAATTGGAATCATTAACTGGATTGCCATTAAAACTCATATGGTACCAGCCACCTTTATGTTTATACAATTTACTTCTGAGGAACAAGTTTTTCATTGTGAGGCTATTTTTGAAAACTGATTTATGATCAATTTAGATTCCGTAGCTCTGATCCATATTAATTCAGTCTCCTTCTCCATGTGCATGTTTTCTGCATTCATAGAAAACCACCCTCACCTCCTGCCCCTTATGCCAACACCCTAACATTCTATCCATCTCTAAGCACAGAATCCACTTCTGGCCCTGGCCAGTTGCCCAGTGGTAAAGTGTTGGCCCGGGGTGTGAACATCTCAGGTTTGATTCTCGGTCAGTGCACACAAGAGAGGCGCCCATCTGCTTCTCCACCCCTCCCCCTCTCCTATCTCTCTCTCTCTCTCTTCCCCTCTTACAACTAAGGCTCCATTGGAGTGAGTTGGCCCCAGGCAATGAGAATGGCTCCATGGCTTCAGCTCAGGTGCTAAGAAGAGCTCAGTTGCTGAGCAATGAAGCAACATCCTAGATGGGGCAAAGCATCACCCCCTGGTGGGATTGCTGGTTGGATCTTGGTCAGGGCACATGCGGGAGTTTGTCTCTCTGCCTCCCTCCTCTCACTGAATTAAAAAAAAAAAAAGAAGACACGTCATGTCTAGGTTCCAGCTATGCATACTTTATATTTCAGCCATCAAATTGAAGCTTAGAAAGTTAATGTCTTAGGTTCCCATAAGCAGACCTTTCTGAGGGCTTGTGTAAATGATAGGGGTGAAGAAGTGGGGCCAGGAAGGAAGGAAAATGAGGGAGAGTGTAACAGTCTCTAAAGTCTAGAAAATAACTTTGACTCAGTTACTTAGGGGAGATCAGGAAACAATCTGAGACAATCTCCCCCCCCCCAACAAATTTGAAAGAATTAAATCTTAATTTCCCAAGGCTTCCATTGTATATGATTAATTAATTCCTCTTCCAGGCCTCTAGAATGGTATCGATTATGTATCATCCTTGGGAGAATTGAGAAAATAGTCATTCAGATTGTTTTGTGTTGTGTAGCTCATATGAGAAACCCTATTAGAGAACCCTAGCTGCTGGGGTATTTTGAGGACAGAGGAGCTAATGTATTTTATACTCCATTGCTGTCAGTCATTGGTTGTAGTCTGTCACCAAAAAGAGACAATAGATTTTAGACTCTTCAGGCTGTTTCTGCTCGCAGGCTGAAAGTGGGTTCTCACAGCCTGAGGGCAGCAAACCCAGAAGGCAACATGGACAGGCGGTTGGGGTGAAAGCATACTTGGTGGGAGCCATCATATATGAAAGTGGTGAAGAACTTCAAAGGGATATGAATGGAACACTGATGACATCTGCTCCAAATTTTCCCTCTGCCACCCAGAATCATTATTGTTTCACATTAACTTTACGCCATAGAGTTTTCAGGACAGGTTGATCATAAATTCTAAAGAATTAAAAAATATCTTCTAGAGGAAGGTTAGTTGGATAAGCTATAGCTTCTCCTGTTGTAGATGGATATTAATGACCTACTTTTATCCCAACCACCCTAGATTACCCTCACCAGCACTTTTGTAGATCTGGTGACTTGTCTAGTGGGTAATCCAGATATGCATCCCTGTGGGAGCAGGGACCTAATTACTATGCCTTTGCCATAATTTCCTGTAGTAGTTGATACTGGGCAGAAGGACACCAAGAGATGCCTGAGAGTGTTCTCTGCATTCCAGATGGCCTTCCTGTCCTGTTATGTAGGAGCAACTCTACCCATTACTCCTGGAAATACAGCAACTTTTTGATTTGTCTGTCTGCTGGCACTAGGGATCCAAAATGACCTGAGAATTGTAGCTTTAGTTTTAGCAGAGTCCTTGTTGTTTCTCCTCGTGGAAATGTTCTCCTTCTGACCTCCAACCAGGAACCATGTCCTTAGACACACTAACCCTAATGTTGCCAGGATGGAAACACAAATTCCCCAAAAGGGCACTGGATACAATAGTGGGAGGGCTCCACAGCTCCTTTACCACTTGGTTCTTAGACCTATGTATTCTACTTATTGGGGGCACAGCACTGTGTAGTGGCTGTTGGTTTGAGGTAGATATGTCAGTGTGAAGGATGGAGCCCCAGCCTCACAAGGTATTATTTCTAAGCTGGGCCTTAATCGCATCTTTAAGAAGTCAATCTTAAGTTTGATAAGATAAAAAGCTTTGAGATAATATGGTATATGGTAGGGCCAGTGGATCCTGGGATCAAATGTCCACTCTTGCATTTTCTTTGTTGTAAAATGGTCCTTTGGTCTGAAGCAATGTTATATGGAATTCCAGGCTCTGGGATTCTTCAGATAGCGATGCTGGTTAAGGTTCTTCTGATAGAAAATGCAAATCTCTATCCAGACTATGTGTCCAACCTGGTCTGAACAAATTATTGTATTATTATTTTTTTTTAATAGAAGTTATTGGTTATAATGAATTTTCTACCAAGAGACTGGTTGGTCTCCTCAAGGGATGGCACATTATCATCAGCTCAGCATTTAATTCTGCTGTTGACAGGGTAAACATTCAGTAGCAACTGTAGCTAGATCAGCCTTGGTGGTAAGAATTCATGCTATTGGGTCCATATAGACTCTCCATGATTATGCCTATTCTATTTCTAATTCATTTTGGTCTTGTTGTTGAAGCCCTAGAATGGTTCAGAGAAGACATTGGCTATCATCTTCCAGATGAATTTTTCAATATACAGTATTATTTATGCCTACCCTACAGTGGATGTCTCTGATGGGCACTTATATGTTAAACTAAGATCAACACACTTGATGTCCACTTCCACAAGTGTACATGTATGCCCACATTCCTTTCAGACTCTTTTCTTCTATCATCCAATCTTATTCTTGGCCAATTTACCTGTCACTTCCCAGAAGCTCCTGTATAATTTATCTTAGGCTACTTCTTTCTGTCCACAACGTGAATGACATTTGTACTGTTCAAAATTCTCCCCAGTGGAAGGTTTTCCCCTGAGCACAGTCTTTCAGGACAACTCATTAGTGAGTAAGAAAGTCAAGATATTCCTCAGATAAGACCATAGATGTGATTATGTGTATTATTGTCTATACCAAATGAATGAGGACTACTTCTAACATTACTTATAGATGGATGTTGGAAATAATTTATTAGTCAGATCCATAGCTGCATACCAAGTGTTAGAAGTAGTGTTAACCAGTTGTAGTAGACATATTATAGTCATCACAGCTTAATTACATTTACAGTGGTTCCCAGTCATCTACCATGATTCATTTAATTTTTGTGGGTACCAGACTGGTGAAGTATATCAAAACACATAACTTGCCAGAATCTGTTGATTCTTTGAGGACAGTACTAATCTCTGTGATTACATCTGAATATGATATTGTTTCTGATTTTTAATCTTGCTGGATTGGGGAGTATGGAGCATTTTTTTTTTTTTTTTGTATTTTTCTGAAGCTGGAAACAAGGAGAGACAGACAGACTCCCGCCTGCGCCCGACCAGGATCCATCCGGCATGCCCACCAGGGGCGACGCTCTGCCCACCAGGGGGCGAATCTCTGCCCCTCCGGGGCGTCGCTCTGCCGCAACCAGAGCCACTCTAGCGCCTGGGGCAGAGGCCAAGGAGCCATTCCCAGAGCCCGGGCCATCTTTGCTCCAATGGAGCCTCGCTGCGGGAGGGGAAGAGAGAGACAGAGAGGAAGGAGAGGGGGAGGGGTGGAGAAGCAGATGGGCACCTCTCCTGTGTGCCCTGGCCGGGAATCGAACCCAGGACTTCCGCATGCCAGGCCGACGCTCCACCACTGAGCCAACCAGCCAGGGCGGGGGGTATGGAGCATTTTTAGAGAAGGTCTTTACTCCTCAGATCAATGAACTGATATAAAGATTCTTAAAACGTTATATAAAACTAAATATACTGTCTAATTTGACTGTCTTCATATGGTTAATAAACTGTTAAATAACTAATTCTGGCATTTTCATTTCATTTCATGTAAGACATCATTTTTTCCAACTTTCTGGGAACTATTTTATCAGTGTATTAAGATTGGCTCTAGGTGCCTTTTTGAGGTTGTTGAATCCTGAATCTTGGATCAGTGCCTCCTTATCAACAAATTCTCCCTGATAAGGTCTTACATTCTGTTCACTACTGCCTATTCCATTTAGTGTCCTCAAGATTGTCATTGAGCCATGTTCTCCTAATTCCTACCAGTATATACTAGGTTCTGTAGTACTTCAGGGTGAATAATCCATTCTCTTCATAAGGAGGAACTGTACTTTTCCAGATGACCCAGGATAAGACTAGAATCTGGTCATGGGTTTAGTAGTCAACTGGAAAGTAGAGGTGGATTATGAAGGGATCAAATATCCAATCCAGTTTCACAGACGGAGATCTTATCAGTTGTCACGTGATAACATTCTAGGGATTATTATCTCCTAATTTACCTACAACAGGGGGGTTTCTGTTGCCATCCGGTCAGCAGGTGACTCAACTCCAGGATCCTATCCTGAGAGTCTACTACATAGGACCAAATCTAGCACTAGGTGACTTAGCTTAGATTAGATTCTCCAGAGCAGAACCCGAGGCAGCGCCATACAAGTGATTTATTAGAAAATGTTTCCAGGAAAAACTGATAAAGGAGTGGGGACTTGTGACCAGAAAGGAAATTGGGCCAAGGGGGGATGTATTATTATTATTATTTTTTATTTTTTTATTTTTCTGAAGCTGGAAATGGGGAGAGACAGTCAGACAGACTCCCGCATGCGCCCGACCGGGATCCACCCGGCACGCCCACCAGGGGCGACGCTCTGCCCACCAGGGGGCGAATCTCTGCCCCTCCGGGGTGTCGCTCTGCTGCGACCAGAGCCACTCTAGCACCTGGGGCAGAGGCCAAGGAGCCATCCCCAGCGCCCGGGCCATCTTTGCTCCAATGGAGCCTTGGCTGCAGGAGGGGAAGAGAGAGACAGAGAGGAAGGAGGGGAGGGGGGCGGAGAAGCAAATGGGCACTTCTCCTGTGTGCCCTGGCCGGGAATCGAATCCGGGTCCCCCGCATGCCAGGCCGACGTTCTACCGCTGAGCCAACCGGCCAGGGCCGGGGGATGTATTATTAAGCAGTTTGGCAATTGGTTCAGCCCGCTCCATTGGACCTCAGAAAACAGTATAGGTAACAGGTCAAAGTGTTCTGTTAGAGACAAGAGACAAGGGAATTGGAACATTACCCTGCCACAATCAGTCAATGTCTAGGACTACACCTGAGGGGACATGAATCCTGGCACTTCTGGCTCTCTATGCAAGCAGACAGAGTTCTGGCAGCCAGAGCAGCCCTCCCGCAGGAGATGCAAGTTCTGGCTGTGAGCAGCAAAAGCACAATGGGAGATGATGTGCATCAGCATGCTCAAGGTTTGGAGAAATATGGGTGGCGCACTGGGAGCATCTGCCATCACCATCTATTTATAAGCATTTATTTGGAGGTTCAGATACAACAAGGGTAGCATTTCTGTAGAGGAGAGACTACATTTGTAACCTTTTCATGTATTTTCCACCACACCATTTTTATTATCAGTGTTGACTACCTTTGCAATACACTTAAGTGTGTATCAGTTTTTATTTCTTAATCAAATTTTGTTGCAATGGGTAGCCTACATGATATTAGTGTCCTGCATGACATCATAGTCGACAGATTAAGAATAGAACCGAGCCTCATCTGCTGCCCATTGTATTGCTGAGTGAAAATAATTCCCTAAGAAAGCTCAGAGGGAAGGGTCAGGAACACATCTTCAAGTGCCTCCCCCCCCACCCCCACCCCCCACCCTCGCCTCTAGATGGGTTGCTTTGGAAAAGAGTTGACAGTGATGGTACGATATTTCTATTTGAGGTTATAAAATTATTATGTTGTAAATATTGCACTCAAATGATCTCTTGTTATGTGAAAAACATGTTTGTAATACGAAGATAATACCTCTTATATTTTGAGTTTTAATTTAAATGGCATGTTTTCTTAAAAAAAAAAAAAAAGATACACCAATATTCCAGAAATGTAAAAGCAAGAGATTTCAGGCTACTAGTGTGAATGAGATTTTGGGTGTAAATGAGCCATTATAGCTAACGAGAAGTGTGCTTACACTATGAATTACTGCTTCTCTGGATTTATTTATCTGACCATCTCAGTGCTGCTGACCAGGAAAAAGCACAAATAAAGAGACAATCAGTGGGCAATGATGATTGGATGTCAATTTCTAACAACCCACTTTTCTTCTTTTATTTTGATATTTAACATAAGCACTGGGGTAAGAATTTCAAATATCATATCTTCTGCTGGATAAAGGTTTTCTTTCTGAGCTGGCTCAGTGAGTGGTCTCTTGGGTCGAAGCAAAACCATCTGCTACTTCTGTCTTGATTTTCACAGTCGAATGTACAGCTCGCTACATAAATATAATCTATGCATGTATTCTTAATAAAATGACACCCCATTTATTTAATGGAAATTCAGATGGTGACAGGTAAATGGCCAACCATGAGATCAAAAGAGGGTTATTAATTTATTCATAAAGAAATGTAATAAAATTGATTATTTTTCTTGCTAATCCAGAAGCAGAAAATGGAAGGCATCAATAGTTACTTAAAAAAAAAAAGTATATAGCCCAGGCTACTCTACTCTCTTTTACTTCCTGCTCAGGTATTTAAGAACTCCACAATGAAGCACTGACACCAATAAACTATAGAAAAAAAGCCACGAAGAAAATTAATTTTGTTGAAAAGCACGGCTTTCTCTATCAGACTAAATGTTTTAGGAGTGTTTTGCACACAGTATACATGTTATTGGCAAGAATAATTTTTTTTTTAGTAATTACATAATTTTTCATTTAAGATAACTACTTGAAATTTTGATTTTATCTATGCGGTAATTTGAAAAAGTATTTTAATGTATGAGATTGGACATTTAACTAAGATATTCTCTTAAGTTATATCTATATCAGATGACTTGATTATGATTACTTATGTAAATGACCAGGATATTTCATTTGAACTTTTGTTCTCCCCAAGCTTTTTGGCTCCAATAGCATGATTTAGATCTCTAGTTTAACTCTACATGGGAAAACTAACCCTTTCAAAATAATTTCTTCTCACTCTATTCTTGTTTGTTTGTTTTTTTTTTCCTAGCCCTTCCCAGTGGCTCTTTTTGATAGTTCTCAGAAATTCCCATGTACCCAGTAAACATGAGGTTATTCTTAGTATATTAACAGTTATTATCATGGGAGACGAATGATCTTAATATTAATAAAAATAATTTCCACTCACTGCTGGAATAAATTAGTTTATTTTTAAAAGTTGGTTCAATGATTGATATTTATAGAATGTTAATTTTTTTTTTAAAGCAACTCTGTGTGGAGTCAGGCAGTTTTTGGCCTCTTTGTCTACCCTTCAGTATAAGAACTCAACAATCATTCTGCACATCAGATGGAAACCCAATCAAATAGACCTAAATAATAACCCCAAGTACTGATGATCTATTATGCTTTGCTGAGTCAAAGCACTTAAAAAGAATTAACAAATAAAAATTCCAAATGACTCCCCTGAGGTAGGTAAATGTTCTTGCTTATCTCTTTAGAGACTACATTTCAGGTTACTTGCCAAAGCTAAAAGGTCATTGGTGCTGATGCCAGGAGTACCAAGAATCTTCTGGTTGCTAATCCAGTTCTTCGATGATTATAATTAGAGCTTGATATAAACTATGCCTAGTTTTGCATTTGGTTCAAATTAACAATGAAATTTCTTAACCCATTTAAATTATTTTATAGTTAATAGAATTGTAGAGTTGGAAAGGTCCTTCAAAATAATCTAGTTCAAATTATTTATTTTATAGATGCTGGAAAACTGAAGGTCAAGGATGTAAAACCCTCCTCAGGTCTCAGTCTTTCCACCAATGGACTGGCCTTCAAAGAGCTGTTGGTCAGGGCATGACATTGAAACCTCCCAGTAGTTCAACAGATTTCCAAGAGGTGGCATTTTTATTTGGAGAGCGGTGAGTAATAAAAAGAAAAAGGGAAGAGAAAATATTCTATAAAGGGAAAGAATTTTTGGGGTTTTGTTTTTTTCTGTTTTGTTTCTGAACAAGCTCCTTTCTGTGCTAAATGATACCATGCCCAAGAAAGCCCATGTTCTGTTTCTTAGAAAAATGCTTCGGCTCAGAGCCATCCCCACAGTTCTCCTTAGACACCCAAAATGGGCAAGAAATACTTGCTTAAAAGAATATTTGTAATATTTCCCTTGAAAAGCCAAGGGTGGTAGAAGGCAAGGGAAAAGGGAGAGGCTATGAGGGGAAAAATATGAGTGCAGATGTAGCAAATAAGGGGCAAGGCCACATGGAGATGAGCCTGGCTTCCCAAATATGGCATGCTCTGTAGCGTTGGAGAGAGTTCCACCCTCTGTGAGCTCAAGCAGCACTGAATCCCTCTATCTTTCTGTAAGGGTATTTTAAGCATCTTCCAAACTTCTTCTGCACTCCAGAGCTCATTCTAATTGCCCACTTGAAAGACCTATTTTAATATCTACTAGATATCTCAAAAGTAACATGTTTAAACTTCAACTTCTGATCTTCTCTGAATCCTACTTTTCTCAATGATTCTGCTGTGGTTGTGGGAAGATGCCAATATCACTGGTGCTGCCATCTTGACCGGAAGGTCATTTATTTATTTTCTTTCCTTCTTTCTTCCTTCTTCCCTTGCTCCCTCCCCTCTTCCTTCCTTCCTTTCTTATACCTTATTGAGGTATAATTGACACAAAATAAATGGTACATGTTTAAAATACAATTTGATAAACTTAGTCATATGTATGCAACCATGAGGTGGTGGTGGGGGAGTAAAGAGGGACAAGCATGTGGTGATGGAGAGTGATTTGACTTTGGGTGGTGGGTACACAGCATACTCAACAGTTCAAATGTTATAATGATGTTTATCTGAAACCTATTTATTCTCAATGTCTACCTTGTTAAATTTAATTTTCTAAATAAAAAAACAAACAAAAAGATAATAATAAATCAAGATAATAAGCAAGATAATGATACACAAAAGTTTCTTCATGCTACTTTATTATTCTTTCTTCTTAGCCCTCCCTGATCACCCCCCTAAAACAACCACCGATATGCTGTCACTATAGATTAATCTGTATTACCTACAATTTTATATAAATAGAGCCACATGGTAAGTGTTATTTTTGTCTGGATTCTCATATTCAGAATAATTATTTTGAGATTTATCTGTGTTGTTTCATGCATCAAAAGCTCATTCTTTCTATTGCTAAATAGTATTACACTCTATATACCACAATTTATTAATTTACCTCCTATTGAGTTGTGTCTAGTTTTGTTTACTTTGGCCTTAGTTTGCTAGTTTCTTGAGGTGGAAGCTGAAGTGATTGATTTCTATTTCTCTAGTGGAATCCCACTAATAAGATATATATTCATTTTAATTCAGTTTAAAATTTCCAACTTCCCCTTTGACCTATGTACTATTTAGAAATGTATTATTTAATTTTCAAATATTTGTGTACCACAATATGTTTTGCATGTATAGAGTGTTGAACCTCTTCTATATTGCCCATGTATTTTGCCCCTCGTGTCCTATTAACCAAATCCAGAGCTCCCTCTTTTTTTTTTTTTCCAGGACCCTGTGGCTGCTATTCCAACTTTGCTAGTCATTATGATAATTGGGCTGACTTTTCTCCTTATGTATGTGCCACCACCTGGCCTCTATTCTTTCAGGATCCTTTTATTTCCACTGCCATCAGTAAACCCAATTCTGTACCACTATCTCCTGTTCCTAGTGCTGAATTCCAGAGAACCACCTCTGAACTTCTCAGTGATGTGTGGCGGCTCTGACCAGGGCATTTCTTATTGATTCAATAAACAGAATAGTTGTTACGGTTTCCTATGAAACTTAGTGGATGTGGGTATTCTGGCCCTCACAAGCATTTTCTCTTTGGGATTCCCACTTCTTTGAGTTTTTCAATCCCTTCACTAACTGCAGACCACCTATTCCTCCAAATATTTATAACCCATCACACAGTGCTCTTTGCATTGTCCACCAGAGTATTTGCCAAAGTGTTAAATTCTATATAATAGAAGATTATTCTATATTGATTAACCTTCTTTTATCCTATTTCATCTTCCACATCCTTAAAGTCAAGTTCTATAATCTATCTTACTACGTTGGCAGCTACTTTGGGGTAGTCTCTTTGCTTCCTTAAGAGGTTTCAGACATTTCCAGTCTGGTTCTGCTGTGACTTAACCCAAGTTGTTGGACTGGAGCCAAAAGGGAAAGAGGGAAAATGATGAGAAGGCTGCATGCAGAGGCCTCTGCATTGCCTTCAATCAGAGGGAACTCTGGCCTTTAACATGAGTGAATGGGTGAGTGAGTTATTCTGTAATCCAGAGATACTTTGAGGGGGATATGGTAATTCAAGATCTAAGAGCACCAATTCTGACATCCTCATCAAATGTCAGAATCTCACTACTTTCTGTCTAGGTCCCTGGCCTTGCCCTAATCCTTTCTAGCTTTGAGAATTAAACATTCTTTGCTCTTCTGCTACCCTTACAAGTCTTGAGTCTGATCATCAGCTTTTTGTGGCCTCTTGCAACAGGAGATAGGAGTTGCTTTGTATGCTTCCTTGGAGACCTTTTGACTTTCACACTTGATTTTAATTGTAAATACTACTCAGTTTTTCATCATCTTTCTTCAATGCCCCCATAACCCTCAGCAACAGCCTTCAGATTCCATAGCTAATAATTATAATCATTGCATCCAAACCCTCAAATGCTTGACATTTTAATTTTCTATCACCACTGTATTTCCTTTCTCTGGTATCCAATTCCAGTTGACCACTGGTGAAAGTTTCATCAGTTGCATAGTTATTGCTTACTGAGAACTTTTAGTATTTCACCTACCACCAGTGGTGGCTTATGGCCAGCTGATCAGCAAGTGATTTAGCCCCCAAAATAACATTTTAGAATACTATTTCAGGAGCTATCTTTTGTTGGTCTTATTCCTCAAGAAATAATGAGGTATAGTTTGCACATAGGTGGATTATTGGAGAGTGTTCTTGTAAACAACATTTGTGAGAGAGACAAAAAAGTGGGATAGAGCAAAGGAGAAGTTGAACTGAGTTGCAGTTGCAATGGAGGACTCAGTAATTACACAGGAGTCTGAAGCTGGGATGGCTTTTTATAGTTGACACCATCGACTTGAAGCATGTTGTGCCCTGGTAGGCAGCAGACCCGGAGCATTATCTGGAGCACTATCTTAGGTGAGACTGGGGTCATCATGTGGAGGACCTCAGCTATGAGCTCTTGAGGGGTACCACTCCAGGCAGGAGAGGAAATGAGACTCTTGGTCCTGAAGTGTGCTATCTGGGTAGTATGCCATAGCATCCACTATAAACATTTTAGGACTTTTTGGCCCAAGTAGAGACTTTATTTAATATCAACATTTACCATGAAATCAACACTCTTTGTGAAATGTTAATCAGTTTATAAATTCCAACATCACTCATCCAATTTATCTTATACCCAAGGATATAATAAAAGATAAAATTATAAATTTGGATGCCAAATGCCTTGGTAAAATAGACTATGTCTTTCATTTCTCCATCATCCTTGTGTAGAACCTATAATGAACAATGAAATGATATTGGTATGCATTGATTTATCATAACTCAAACACTCTGGAGCCTCATGAACTGTTTATTAAACAACTTATTCTAGAAGTTTGGTTTTTCTAGGGATCAGTCTATTCTTGCTGGTTTCCTGTTTCTAAAATCCTATCTCACCATGGATCTAAGAACAAGTAGCACATTATTTTATTTCAGGAATTTTGTCAGTTTGTCTTCTCTAAAATTTATCATAAATCATTGATAATATCATGTTTATATCAACACGTTCTTGTGATGTCTAACTAGTACCAGACTCCCCTCCCTCTCTCTCCTTTCCATCATTCCAACCAAGTGCATGCCATTAAAAGGCTTCCCACCATCCTGCAGTCAGGCCAAGCTCCTCTCACTGCCCAGTCCAATTTTTCAATCATGGGATTTTTATCTTGTCCTGCCTACTTAATATTTGGAAAATTAAAAAGAAAGAAATGGAAGCTATCAGTTATTAGGATATTAAAAAGTGATGTACCATAACCCTGGTGGTAAATAGCAATTTAATTCTTTTTTTAATTTTACATCAGGATGAAGACATTCAGTAAAGCACAGATTATTTCCATGGTATTCAGAAATACCAATGGTAAACCTAGTACTTATAAGAAGACTCATCTTTAAAGGGCATAGGAAGTCATATACATACAACGAAGCAGTGGTCTTGAGAAATTCTTCTAAATGAGTACATTAAAAGAGAATTTGTGGTATATTTTTGTTTGGATTTAGAAATTATTAGCTCTTATTGACCCTTGAATTATGACATGAATGTGGGAGTGATTACATTTCTGGAAGGTTTGGCAAATACTTTATGAGAAACAAAGTGACTAATTAGCCAAAACATTTGATATGAAAAAACTCACATGTTATAAACTGGAAGCAATGAAATACAAGTATTTATCAAATTCTGAAAAATGCACTGTTTTACCTTCCATTTCTTCCAAAGTTCTGGGGGAATTTTATATTGTTTTTCACACCAGTTGGTCTAAGAGAGTAATCAGCTTAGCATCATAACACCTATTTCAACATACTACTCATTGGTTAATACTTCTAAAAACTAGAGTTACAAATTGTATGTTATACCTCTCTAATAAAGGTTTTTTATTTTTATTTTTTACCTTTCATTATTGGCACTGGCAGGAGCTCTCACAGACATCAAGATCACCTGGTCTTCTAGCTATAGCCATAAGACTACGGAGTTCTCAGTCTTGTTCTAACAAAGCAGAGAAAACTAAGTTTCTTCTTACTTCATTCTGACTTTAGTCCTAAAGGAATTTAATAAACCTCTTCAGTTAGATGAATATGTCTTGCATACAGCTGTGAAAATTTTCACACATCAGTAAAAATCAGCAATATGTATTGCTGCAAACAGGAACACAAAAACCAGTTATTGCTAAGTGAAGCTTAAAGGAAATGCACCCCAATGTCTGTGTAGGTAAATGAGTGAACACAGACCCTGGGGTCCTAAACAGACCATTTTGGTGGATTATTATGCACGATTTGTCCACACTGGCAAAATGATTAACCATTTTGCATGTGTGAATCTATGACCCCAAACAGATGAAAGGTAAACATAGCTGTTGACAAATGGATTAGCTGTAAAATTCTGGTTTTAGACCAGGGGTCTCAAACTCGCGGCCCGCCCACCAATTTTGTGCGGCCCGCAGACTAATCAAACTTCGTGGATTAGTCTGCGGGCCAGTCTGCGGGCCGCACAAAATTGGTGGGCGGGCCGCGAGTTTGAGACCCCTGTTTTAGACTATAATGGAGAAAAATCTGTATGGAATAAATTTATATCAATTTTATTATTAGCCATCAGGACAACCTTCTTATTTTTATAAAAAATGATGCTATGGTATTAATTATTAATTCTATATGGAGGTAAGTGTGGAAGATAATTTAGGGTACAATTTGAGGGTGAAAGAAAGGGATAATAAGAATTAAAGTGAGCCTGACCAGGTAGTGGGGCAATGGACAGAGTATTGCCCTGGGGTGCTGAGGATGCACGTTCAAAACCCTGAGGTCACTGGCTTAGGGTGGGCTCACCAGCTTGAGTGTGGGGTCGCTGGATTGAGGTGGGATCATAGACATGACTCCATGGTCGCTGGCTTTAGCCCAAAGGTCACTAGTGGGCTTGAAGCTCAAGGTCGCTGGCTTGAGCCCAGGTTGCTCGCTTGAGCAAAGGGTCACTGGCTCAGCTGGAGCCCCTGAGTCAAGGCACATATGAGAAAGAAATCAATGAACAACTGAGATGCTGCAATAAAAAATTGATGCTTCTCACCTCTCTCCTTTTTTGTCTGAATGTCTCTTGCTAAAAAAAGATAAAAAGTAAATCAGGACTCAGGTTCAGGTTGGAAAAGCTTTAAATAACCCACCTTATCACCAGCAGAGTAAACATAGAAGTTTCTTGACTCAGCATCTTAGTAACCCTTCCAATATATCCTGGCTTTGAAAAAACTTGTAGGCTCTTCATATCATACCTTTCCTATCTTGGAAAGAAAAAATATGGACTACAAAAAGCTGGGCTGACATTCCTCAAAGAGCACCTGTTGAAGAGATGAATAATTTCTTCTTATTTTTCATTGTGTACCGAAATATTAAATCCTAGGAAATTTATTTAATATGTAACAATTAGGATAGTGCAATCCTGGAAATATTGGTAAATTACAAATTGTAGAAAACTAGCTAATTAATTGAAAAACAAACAAACAATAGACTACAAAAGGGCAAAAAGGGTGAGGAGATTGAGAGTACAGATTAGTAGTTACAAAATAGTCATGGTGATGTAAAATACAGCATAGGGAACATAGTCAATAATAGTTCGTAACTATGTACAGTGCCAAGTGGGAACTGAAAATATCAGAGGGAACACTCTGTAAAGTTTATGATTGTCTAACCACTAGACTGCGCATATGAAAGTAATACAAAATAATATTGAATGTAAACTGTAATTGATAAAAACTTTAAAGAACCCTAAAGTTAAGGGCATTTATAAAGAATAAAAGATCTTGCCTCAACAATCTTAGATTTCATGTTTAACCCATGACACCCTAAAAATTTCCCCAAAATAATAATAATAGAAACAAGAAAGAATGTTTTATGGTTTCTACTTTATTCAAAAGTGATTATAGTATAGTCCTTAGTTCCATATATTTAAATGATATCTAGGCCACTGTTTCCCAAACTTGAGGACATACTTGAATCATCAGATGATCTTGTGAAAAATGCAAGTTCTAATTCAGTAGGTCTTAAAGTTTGCATTTATAACACGTTCCCAGATGACCCTGATGTGGAAAGTCCAAGAATGAGTTTTTGAGAAGCAAAGATTTAGAAAACTTGGAACAATTCAGAAGAGCATCTAAAGAATATTACTTAATACTTAATCAATTAGATCTTCAAGGAAAGGTAATGACTTCTGGGAAAAATAATAAATATGGTAAGAGAAAGAAAAGTGAATAATAAAGTGATTAAAGTATATGTAAAGCTCTTAGTAGAGTTTTTCTATTCTACAGGTAGAACAATTACAAGTGAGTTTTCATGATACCCTAAAGAGTCTATGTAACATCTGGAAGAATTTTATGACAGTGAGAAGTGCTGAATATTAAAAAAAATTACTAAGAGAGTCCAGGCAATCCTTTATGAAGAGTTTGAGGTGATTTAAGAATGCTCCTTCCTCAGGAAATATAAATTTTTTTTATCACCTCTTAAGAATCTCTTCTTGGTAAATATGGGCAGAATTTCCATATCAATTTGCTAATTTTAATAATATGTTTGTGTTTAAAAATCACTTGGAAGCCAATTCTGAATATCAGAGCTGATAGCAGACCTCGTCGCACCATTTTTAGTTATGCAATTTATTTAGTTTGGTGGTATTGGGAGATCTCTCTTGAAGGAAGACAGTTATTAGTTTACTTTGCCTTGTGTGTAATAGTCCCTTTAAGCCTTCATTCTCTAATTTATCCAATGGCTAACTAGAAGAAAAGTAATATATATATATATGATTATGATATATATCTACATACACATACATATATATACACATATACTGGTATATATGTACATATATATACTATATATACATATATAACTTGAATTTATATTATTCTAAAAAACAAAACTTCACAATTTATGAGTGAAAGGCACAAAAATATAGTTTCAATTTTAAAAAATGCAATAAAGGATGACAGAAGCAGAAAGAAAGAAAAAAGAAAGAAAAGAAGAAAGAAAAAAGAAAGAAAAGAAGAAAAAAAAGAAAGAAAAGAAGAAAGAAAGAAAGAAAGAAAAGAAGAAAGAAAGAAAGAAAGAAAGAAAGAAGAAAGAAAGAAAGAAAGAAAGAAAGAAAGAAAGAAAGAAAGAAAGAAAGAGAGAAATAAAGGAGAGAGACAGAGAGAATGTTATGGGTGAATAGAGCCATGCTTGTTCGCATTTTTTGGTTCATTTTCACATCTTTCCAGAAAACTTTTTTTTTTGTTTTCAAAGAGCTTTGTTTCCAATGATGCTCTGAGAGTTGTGAAAAGGAATAAGAAATCATCATGTTGTATTTTTTCCATAATTTATTATAGACATTCCTTAGGATCCTTACCTTGATAACACTTTGCTTCTTGGACTAAGTACTGCAGAAGGCCAAGTGAGAAGTAGGTAGTAAAAGCTAATGCCCATAGTACTTTCTATTTGCCAGACCCTAGTCTATGTGCTTCTTGTATATGAATTTGTTTGTCATAAGGATATGATCAAGCTTCAGTAACAAAAGCAAAAACAATCAAATACAACATATTCACGCTTCCAAAAAGTAAAGCATGTGAGAAGTACTTTGGGTAGGTCTTTTTACATCTCATGTGAACTTCAGTGACATTAATGGCTATAAGGCAATTACACATGAGGGTACTGTAGAAGAACTGCAGGCAATTGTGAATATCAGAGTAGATGGCAGACCTCATCTGCAACGCCATTTATATGGAATGAATTCAAATGTTTCCAAGCACATCCCAGTGATATATTATTAGCTTCCCTGACCATAGGTCCCAGGGTAAATGTTGGCTGGCACCCTGGGCCTCCGTGTAAATTTATTCAAACTGTTCTATATGTATTTCTACCTCAGTGATTCAACAAAAAGATGGATACATTTTTTAAAATATTTTTTTAAATGGGTGAAAAACTTCAGAATAGACATTAACCCCCTTTTCTCACATCCTCTTCCTCCTGAACCCCAATACTATGTAGCACTGCAATTTATTAAGGGTTAACATATATGTGGTATTTCTTCTATTACAAAGTGATTAAGTCCTGTACTATGTGTTTATATGCAGTTATAAGACAAACCTGTAGTTAAGTAAAAATTAAACTGATCAGAGGAAAATTCCATTGCCCTAGAAGGTAGGAGTAAGCAGGACTGAGGCCTTCCTGTAATTAGTCCAGAAGGGAAATACAGTATAGTTGTCTTTTAATATCAGAGACAGTAGGACTTATACTCTTCAGCAAAGTTATAAAAGGAGATTGAGGGGAAGGAGAAAGGCATGGAGCATCTGTTCTCAAAGGCACTTGAAAGGTGCCCATGCAATGGTATGGGGGGGGGTGTATCTATGGACCAAGAGGCAGATGACAGATGACAGACAACGCATTACAGACAGGCTGATTGAAGGGAGGTGTATAACTGGAAACAGGTCAAATACTGGCAGCTCAGCTAGAGGTCCTCTGCTCTCTGGCTTTCTGCCCTCAGTCAGCTAGGAGTCTGATTCAGGCACAGAAGAAAGGCTTACAGCCATTTCCAAGGGGTCAATAACCAGCTATCCTAGAACGGAGTGGGTGCTTAGACAAACATTTCAATTATTAGTGCTTTACCTATAATTTAACTGCTTAATTTTAACATAGAAAATATGAGTTTCTGAGCCAAATTTTAAAATGAGATCCTGCTTAAAAACACTTATTTGAAGAATGAGCCAAATGCCTCAGAAGTCCCACTTTGGAAAAAAAAAAAAGTTATTCCTTAAAATTAAGAATATTAATAATGGCTCAGTTGTGAGGTCTCAATGCGTGCTTAATTAAAGGGATTCTGAATCTTTCAAATACATACTCGCTGTGTTAAAAATAATAGCTAGAGAATATTTTGCCATCAGTATGTGGGTGGTAGAGGGAAGTGGAAAAAATAAAACTTCACAATCCTAATGATTTATTAATGAGTTTCGTCTTCTTTTTGGAATGTGGACCACTAATTACATGTGTGTCTAATCACTCACTGGTGGGTGGAATGTATTCAGCCATCAACTCAAGAGACAGACACACTTCATTATTTGCAAAAGGGAAACTTTACAAGTGACACATCTTAAGCCATTCTCTATCCTCCACATTTGCAGACAAGCTGGCAAACAAAAGTTGTCCTTGAGACTTTCCATCTGGGCCCCCTAACTTTGATTAGCAATTGAAAGCAGGTTTGTTTATTTGTTTATTTTGTTGTGTTTGAATTTAAGAGCTACCCACAGCTTTCTGCTAATGATGGTGGATGGTTACTTTGCTGGGTAAAATGGCCCAAAGTAGCCCATTGCTGTGTTATTAGCATCCCACAGGTAAAGAAAACAAACAAACAGACAAAACATAGGCTTTCTAATTGGACTTAATTAATTAAATAATTTATCCATTCAATACATGTGAAATTAATGAAGGAAGGGCTGTTTAGATCATTTTAGCATTTATAATTGATAAGGAGCCCCACGAAGTAATGTATTCTTCAGACAGGCCCATGCTTTATGGTTAAGGATCTCTGAAAGAGGTAATTTAAAAAGAATACCTGCTCAGAAACTCACACAAGCTCTTTCTTGTTTTAACGATCATAACAAACTGGAAACAGGTCAAATACTGGCAGCTCCAGCCCCCTTTTATTTCTGTTCCCTAGTTACTCTTCAGTTTTCATTACTGTCAAGTGGAATTATTACTTTTTAAAAATTGATTTATTGATTTGAGAGAAAGAGAGAGAGAGAGGAAGGGAGAAAGAGAGAAAGAGAGAGAGAGAGACATCAATTTGTTGTTCACTTATTAATGCATTCACTGGTTGATTCTTGTGCGTGCCCTGACAGGGAATGGGACCCACATCTTGATGTATTAGGAGGACTCTAACCAACTGAGCTGGTTAATCTCGGCCAGGGCTGGAATTATTATTTTTATTAAAAATGTTTACTTGCTTGTTCACTCAGATTTCAAGCCATTCCTCAGGAATGCATTGAGCTGCCCTTGGCCCAGGCTTCTGCTACCCTGGTTTCCTCACATATTTAAGTGACTTTCCCCCGCCAGGCACTGTTCAAGGCACTGGGTATATACATACAGTTGAACCTTGCACAACGCAGGAGTTAGGGGTACAGATCCTTCCGCAGATGAAAATTTCCCTGTGACTTTCTGACTGTAGTCTGCCCTTTGCATCTGCGGATTCAGCCAATCTGGGATGGAAAACAGGGTTTTCGATCTGCACTTGAGAACTCCAGGTGGGAATCCTAGTGGGAATGGGAAGATACTGTTTTCCACCTGCTGTTCGTTATATCTGCTGATGTGCAACGGCCGATAGGACTATATTTATTGAAAAAGAATCTGCAGTAGTGGGCCTGCTCAGTTTAAACCCACGTGAAGGCTGAACTCTTATATTGAATAAGACAAGACCTCTGCTCTTGGGACCTTTTATTTTATTAAGAAGAACTTACAACTTCTTGCTTTCCCCCCAAATGGATTATTCTCTTTTTCAAAATTCGAATAGCCTTGTTCCTCCACTCGAGGTCTTTCATGATCAAGTCCAAACAATGGACTACTGAATGGCAGGAATCATATCTTTTTGCACCCAGTGTAGAAGGAAAGGATTGACAAGTGGAAGTGTTCTATTAATATTTGTACAATGATTGAATGATTTTGTCCAATCCAGTCACTCCCTGAGATCATGCGTAGACAGAGATAATAACTTACATATGTTTGGAGCTTTCAGATTGTAAGATGTTTTCAGATACCTTAGCTCCTTTGACCCTCATTATTTTTTCCAATGAAGGAAGTGAAGCAGTCATAACCACCCAGGTGACCAAGCTAGAGTTCAGCATGGCTAAACAGCATGCCTCACATCGCTGTTGTGCAAGGAAGCCAACATCTCGGAACCATCCTATTTTAACCATCACCTGTCTTATTTGTGTAATTTTCCTTTAATATCGGTTGTTTTCTTCCCTACAACTGGTATTACATTTATTTATCAGAATTAACTAGGGGTGGCCCTGGCCGGTTGGCTCAGCGGTAGAGCGTCGGCCTGGCGTGCAGGGGACCTGGGTTCGATTCCCGGCCAGGGCACATAGGAGAAGCGTCCATTTGCTTCTCCACCCCCACCCCCTCCTTCCTCTCTGTCTCTCTCTTACCCTCCCGCAGCCAAGGCTCCACTGGAGCAAAGATGGCCCGGGCACTGGGGATGGCTCCTTGGCCTCTGCCCCAGGCGCTAGAGTGGCTCTGGTCGCGGCAGAGCAACGCCCCAGAGGGGCAGAGCATCCCCCCTGGTGGGCAGAGCGTTGCCCCTGGTGGGCGTGCCGGGTGGATCCCGGTCGTGCGCATGCGGGAGTCTGTCTGACTGTCTCTCCCCGTTTCCAGCTTCAGAAAAAAAAAAAGAATTAACTAGGGGTGAGGAGTGCTGGTTAAAACAAATTTTGGACCCCTAGACGCCTAGAGTTTCTGATTCAAGTACGTCTGGAGTAGAGGGCAATAATTTGCATTTTAAACAAGTTCCTAGGTAGCTTCATGCTTTGAGAACCACCATCTTCAGACTGTAAGCTCCCTAAGAGCAAGCATGGCTTTTATTTCCTCAGTCAGTTATCTCTGCTCAGCTCCTGTTACAATGGCTTTGTTGTGTTACCTTTAACGGCTAACTCACTGTCAGGGAGTTGTTTTCATTCTGGAACCAAGTCTCATGTCGTTTAAATGGATTCACTTGTTCTATGGCAGAGATTCAAAACAACTGTGTGGGCTCCTCTTCTACTTATTTAGTAAGCATTTCTCAACTTGTTTTTCAGCAAGTAGATTCCAAGAACCACATGCAATAGCATCATCAGGGAGCTTAATAGAAACACTCCTTCCTGGGGCCTAGTTCTGAACCACTAAGTCGGACTCTGTGGGGTTGGGACCTAGTAATGAGCCTGTTAACAAGTGAGTCACTTACACACCAGAATTACAAAGCTCTGAATTAAAGCCATTTAACATTCCCCTTTCACTTGTATCTTCTCCTAGATGAAAAATTCTAGCTTCTTTAAGTTTCCCCCTTAAAGTTAATTTTCAAGATTTTTTTTTTCTGAATCCTCTCCAACTTGTTTGAGTAGCAGGAGATGAATTTTTGGGCATATTTTCAAAGAGTCCTGCATGCCATCCCCATGTGTGGGTTTCTGCTCAGTATTTACAAAGAAGTATTTTTAATAGGCAGTGTTTTGGAAAGTGACTACTGAAGATGTTAAATGGACTAGGCCAGGAAAAGTAGAAAGTTGCTTTAACTTTCACATAAGACTTCCCTTGAATGTTACATTTAATTTTCAGCCTGAAACTTGGTTCTTTAAAATTGTTATCTTAAATCAACCTGACTCTACAAAGGCTTTTTAAAAAATATTGTATTTATTCACTTTAGATCTCAAAGTCCTCAAAGTCCCCTTTAGTTTTGACAAGGCTTCATGAATTTTAGTTTGGAACATAACATTGTTTCAGGGAATAGCTTTTATTTTAGAGTAAACCATCGGTCATTAGGCTAACTATGTGCTTGTTTTTGTTGTCTTTCAAGTCAATGTTTTCAAGAGTGCTTTCTCGGTTTAGGAAACTTTCTTTAAAATGTCCTAGGAATTCTGGAACAAATATATTGACAAGTCTTTAATTGGTCTGGAGTAGCTGATCTTAACAGGACTTAGAAGTAAAAATTTTTTGGCTTGTGTCAACACTAAATATCATCTTTTTTTTTTTTTTTTTTTTTTTTTTTTTTTTTTTTTTTGTGTGTGTGTGTGTGTGTGTGTGTATTTTTCCGAAGCTGGAAATGGGGAGGCAGTCAGACAGACTCCCGCATGCGCCCGGCCAAGATCCACCCGGCATGCCCACCAGCAGGCGGTGCTCTGCCCGTCATCTGGGGCGTTGCTCTGTTGCAACCAGAGCCATTCTAGCACCTGAGGCAGAGGCCATGAAGCCATCCTCAGCGCCCAGGCCAACTTTGCTCCAATGGAGCCTTGGCTGTGGGAGGGGAAGAGAGAGACTGAGAGGAAGGAGAGGGGGAGGGGTGGAGAAGCAGATGGGTGCTTCTCCTGTGTGCCCTGGCTGGGAATCAAACCCGTGACTCCTGCACACCAGGCCGACGCTCTACCACTGAGCCAACCAGCCAGGGCAATATCATCTTATTCTCAGCCAAACCAGGAGTTCAGACACTTAGTAGAGGGCTCAGAGAACCCTCACATTATAAGAAACATTGACCTTCTTCCCATACTCCTCTACATCTAAGGATCCTTGTGCTTATATTGGACCCACCTAGATAGTCTAGGATAATCTCTCGATCACAAGGTAAAATGATTAGCAACTTTAATTCCTTTTGTAACCGTAATTGTCCTTTACTCTGGGGATTTGGATGTCAACATCTTTTAAGTGACCTTTATTCTGTCTACTATAGATTTCATCAGAGAAATAGCTAATAATTACAGTTTAAATCACCAAGTGTGGTTTCTAGACTAGCAGCATCAACATCACCTGGGAACTTGTTAGATATGCATATTTTAGGTGCTACCCCAGATGGAGTGAATCAGAAACTGTAGTGCTGGAGCCTGGCAATCTGTATTTTAACAAACCCTCCAGGTGATTCTGATGCACACCAATGTTTAAGAATCACTGTTGTAAGTAATATCATAAGAGGAAGCCAGAATAAACAAGCAGACTCTCTATTTTGACTTAGTACTGTCTATGCTCGCTTTGGCAGCACATAGACTAGACTTAGTACTGTCAGTTGATAAAGAATTTTCCTCTTAGAATTTAAGGTTCTGAGAACCTATAGGATTTTGGAGGTGCCTTGGAGACTCTATGGATGTGTGCAGATCAGCGATGCATGACATTTTCATCATCTTAATTCCACATTAACTTAGGTGGCTTGACTTTATTATTTATTTCTTACTTTTTATTGGGAGGGCAAGTTGTATAAAATTTTATTTGGAAAAACTTACCACTGCTAAATATTTTTATTTCTAAAAACAACTAAATGTATTGACTATTATTTACAAGTTTATGAATTCAGTCTAGCAGAGTGTCTCCCACATTTTTTCTAGTGATTTTGCTACAAGTCTAGCTGAGTAAGGTAAAATGCAGAGCAACCTAGAACCCTTTGTCAACATAGATGAGAAAAAATATTCAGGACTGTCTATTAACCTTGAAAACAAATATAAAACTTTATATTTTTGCTTTACATCATGCAAATTGAGTCTCTGAGGCTGTGATGATCTTCCCTAAGTCCTACAACTAGAAAATGGAGTTAATATGACATTATAGCCTATGGGGCCATCAGCTTATCATTTGTGGAAGGTTGTGGTATTTGGATGGAAAGATGATCTACCTTAAAAAATAAATAAATAGCCTGATCAGGCAGTTGCACAGTGGTTAGAGAGTCGGACTGGAACATAGAGGATCCAGGTTTGAGACCCTGAGGTTGCTGGCTTAAGCGTGGGCTCAATAGCTTGAGCACGGAGTCACTGGCTTGAGTATGGGATCATAGATATGACCCCATTGTTGCTGGATTGAGCCCAAGGTTGCTGGCTTGAGCAAGGCGTCATTTACTCTACTGTAGCCCCATTGGTCACGGCACATATGAGAGCACAATGAATGAACAACTAAGGAGACTAAGAAGCCACAACAAATAATTGATGCTTCTCATCTCTCTCTCTTCCTATCTGTCCCTCTCTCTATAATAAATAAATAAATAAATAAATAAATAAATAAATAAATAAATAAATAAAACGACTTTCCGACCATTGTTTCCTAAAGCTGACATCCCATGTACCACCTGAAGTTACCAAGTGTAAATATGATGGGAAGAGTAAGCATGAAAAAGCTCAAAAGATCCATGGTTTTAGTGTTTGCATCTTACAGCTATGAATAAGGGCCTGGTTTCTTACATAACATGAGAACTCTTCGGAGTAAAAGTACAAATGTACCTCTCTCGAGGACCAACATGCCTTCCTTGGATTTCCTCCCTTCAAGAGCGGCTTCTCCTGTCCCTACCATCCTGAATGTATCAAGTTCTCTTTCTTCTATCATTTTAAGTTCTTTGGATTTGCATAAAACCTTCAAAGTCTTTCTCAATTAAGAATTCAAAATTTAAAAAAATTAACTGAAACATTATAGGACAGGTTATTTGCTAAATCCTGGATTATAAGGCTGAGAAAAACAGACTTCATTCACGGACTCACTCAGCTTAAATATAGCCATATTGTTCTTCCCTGTCCTCTACTACTGGATTATGCAAATAGCATATATATATATATATATTATATGTATGTATATGTATATATACATATATATATGTATGTGTGTATTTTTCTTTCTACTAGTCTAAATGCTTTAACCATTTTGTGATGTTACCTCTTTGTTGTTTTTACATTTATCTCTGATGTGAACACATTTCAAAGCTAACACCATATTGTCCTGAAAACATATGCTATTTTTAGGAAGATTACTTAGATTATATTTCCAACTGCCTTCAGGCTGTTTCCATTTTTATGTGGGCTGATTCCTCTCCTTTGTTTCTAAATCTAATTAGACTTGAGAGTCATCACGATATAGGTTAGACAAATTTAGATTTGAATCTTAGTTTTGCTTCTTTCTCTCTCTTCCTCTCTCCTAATTATATTTATATATATTTGGGAATTTTAATGTAATATTTATAAGCCTCAGTTTAAGTTTTCTCAGTGAAAAAGGAGATTACATATTACCATATAAATTGTCTATAAAGATTAAAATATGTATGTATGAGTATATATATATGTACTTGTGTAGTTATAATAAACTTTGATTTAGTTTTATTTTTATCTGAATTTAATGGGGTGACACTCATTAACATAATCATAAGGGTATCATGTTCCCAAGTCCACAACCCATCTCTGTACATCTCACTGTATGTTCATCACCCCAAATCACGTTCCCATCCTTCACCATTTATCCCCCCAGAACGTCCTCCACCCCCTCCACCCCAACATTCTGCACACTGCTGTCTCTGTCCATACGGTGCTTTTTTTGTCCTTTTTTGCTCAATCCCTCTATCTCCCTCACTCATCCTCCCCCACATATTATACGTTTAAATGGAGACTTATTTATTTAAAACCATGACTGACATATAATGGGTGCTCAATAAGAATTATTCTCCACCTCCTCCTACTCAATTGTTTTTATAAAATATGAGCTTGTTTGGTTCCCTTTCTCTTCAGTACAATCACTGTAAGTCTTGTGTACAGATCTGTATTAGCCTCCTATTGGTTCCTCTCTTTAATCTTTCACCTGTAATTTTCCTAAAGCATTGCTTTCACCGTGTTACTCCCCTGCGAAGGTATATACTACAAACTCTTATTGCCCCTTGTAATATTCTGTCTGGTGTTCTTTGTGCTTTACTATTGTTTTACCCTTGGTAAGACCACTTTCATCGTTACCCTTGCAAAATCTTTTCCCTGTGGCGATACTTGCTTTTCTTTCCCTAGATGTACCTTACTCAGTTTCACCTCTGAATCTCTGCTTATATTATACTGTAGTTTGGATTTTAAATTTTATTTGAGTCAACCTTAATTTTGAATGAAAATGCTTAAAATTTCAGTTGTATGTTGCATATGCTTAACATGTTTTATGCGGTCTCTTTGATTATAAGGTACAGAAATCAAACTAGCTTCAGCCAAAAAAGTAAATAATTATTTTATGGAATCCAAGTGCAATTTTCATGACTAAATGGTGAGAGGACAGGGATTCAATACAGTCATAAGAACAGTTGGAACCAGAGACTAAACATGCTTCAGGACCTACTCCATCTCTCTTCACAGCTTTTCTAGACTTCTCAATTTCACACTCTTGCTGAAGACTTGGTGCTTCCACATTTCTGGCCCTTTGCCAAAGGCTCTTTCAGGGAGGGAGGCTGACTTTCTTTAAAGGACTCTGATTGGTCTAGCTAAGTTCAGGTGTTCACTCTTGGACTACTTTAACTCAGTCTTGACAGTAGAGTCATGTAGAAATATGGAAGTTCCCACAGTAACCATGTATGTGTCTGTCAGTGTGTTTGTGTTTGTGTGTGTATGGTGAGATATGGCTGGAGGTATAGTTTCTAGGTAAAGAGAGAAAAGGATGCTTGATGTCAATATTGTAGATGTATTATTATTAACAAAATGTCTGGATTCTTATACAATGAATGTGTTGTGCTGTTTTGAGTTTCTCATAGAAAATAACACCATCTTCACACATCTTTGATATTAATGAGAGAGATGCTATACTGATCTTGATGACCCACTAGTATGACTAGAAAGACATTTATTATGCTATATATTATAACTCTACTTGCAAAGGGATTTATGTGAGTGAGCTTGAGAATATAATTATTATTTATCTTTTGGATGTAACTACAGCATTCATAGTAGTGTCTCAACTATAATTTCCAGAGTAGGGTCACACAGTTTAAACTTAACGTTTCACACTGTTTTGAACATGTACTTCTGCAACAAAGTAACATGTGAAATCATTTTCCATGTATACCACCTGTTATGTTCAGGCCACTGCTGAACACCAAATAGTTCATGAAAAATACTCCTTGACAATAATATTGTATTAAATAGATCAGTTTTTATTTTAGATAGTGTGTTTTGGTACATTGAATATTACAAAGAACAAGAAAGATAATTATCAACCCATTCAAATAGTTATTCTCCATAATGGAATCACATTCATTAGATATAAAAAGTTGGTTCTAGTCATGTATTGAAGTTCCATTTAGCTTTGCAATACCCTTTTCATCTTGATGAGACTCTTGAAATTTAAGAAAATCTTCATTAAATTCACATCTGTCAAAATTAAAGATGAAAAAAAAAGGAAGTGGAGGTATCTAATTCAAACTTCAGGTTTCTAATGACCCTGTAAGTTTCTCTATTTGTAAGTTCAATAACTGAAATAAAATGTTAGTACTTAACAGTTGGAATCCTCTATGATTTTGGTTATCTTACTAAATAAGCTGCTGACACAGCATGAGAGCTTGTAAAAGATAAAAAAGATCATTTCTGGTTTGAGCTAAGACACCCTCTCCTACTGCTTTGCTTTACATATGTCTGTGTGGGGCTAAACATCTGGTAGACCACTTATTTGTGAATGAGGGCAATTATCCATGGCACAGGTGTGTTATCCCCTGAAAGATCTTATTCTTTTCTAATACAGACATGTCTACAAATAATTTATGAGGTGCACTTATTTTATAGTCATTTTTCTTGTGTAGAATAATTGCTAAACTGCTTTTCTTCCTTCCCCTTCCTTCCTTCCTTCCTTCCTTCCTTCCTTCCTTCCTTCCTTCCTTCCTTCCTTCCTTCCTTCCTTCCTTCCTTCCTTCTTCCTCTCTCCCTTCCCCCCTCCCTCCCTTAGTTTCTTCTTTCCTTTCTTCCTCCCTCCCTTTCTTCTTTCTTTTCTAAAGGGTTCGGTTGTGACATCTTTTAGCTAGGATGGTAATTACAGAATATTTGGCAAACACAAGGAATACTAAATAAGACATTGGTCTTTCCCTGTAGAAAAGATGCTATAATTTCCAAAATAATTTATTTCAAGATTAACTGTCCTTATACACAGTAGGTTCTCGGTAGCAGCTCTTGGTAACACTTCAGTTTTAGGTCATTCCTTCCTTTTTTTAATGTCAGCAGTAGATATAGAAGTCCAGCCTCAGCATTATTCTTATGCACTTCGTTTTTAACTGTGCAGATTTTGTTCCTCTGTTCTGTGCTTTTCTTTTGTGCATAGCTTGATTCTGTGAACACCTCCTTGAAAGTCAAGGATCTTTGAATTCTTTGAAAATCAAAAGTTATCATTTGCATTTTACATGTTTGCAAATAATTAATATAGTTTATTAACAGACATGGCAGGACTTTGGACTTATTTCCTAACAGGCAGCATTCTTTTTAAAGTCCATTCTGAGTTATTTGAAATTAAAAGCAATGGAATCTTTTCTCTTTACTGAGGCTGTGTTGTTCTATATAAAGTATCTTCAATAGATATTTATACATTGAGATATTTAAATATAAAAGAAAACAGAAATTGCCCTGGCCAGTTTGGCTCAGTGGTGGAGCGTCGGCCTGGTGTGCAGGAGTCCCAGGTTCAATTCTGGACCAGGGAACACAGGAGAGGCGCCCATCTGCTTCTCCACCCTTCCCCCTCTCCTTCCTCTCTGTCTCTCTCTTCCCTTCCTGCAGCCAAGGCTCCATTGGAGCAAAGTTGACCCGGGCGCTGAGGATGGCTCTGTGGCCTCTGCCTCAGGCACTAGAATGGCTTTGGTTGCAACAGAGCGGTGCCCCAGATGGGCAGAGCATCGCCCCCTGGTGGACGTGCCGGGTGGATCCCGGTGAGGCGCATGTGGGAGTCTGTCTGACTGCCTCCCTGTTTCCAACTTCAAAAAAATACAAAAAAAAAAAAAAAAAAAGAAAAAAAGAAAACAGAAATTAATGGTCAACATCAATGCTTAGTTTGTCAGATTATTTTGGACAAATCACTTAACCTCTCTGAATTGAGCAAACTGGTTACGCATAAAAACTCAGGAAACACAGACCTAGGTTTGAGTCCTGGCTCTGTCTAATCAATCACTCTGTGACCTCTCTTAAACTTTAGTTTTCTAAATATGAAATGAGGATAAAAATCTTGTTAATGTCAGGTAAATTTGTCTAAAGTCCTTAGCATAGTGCTTTAAAGAAAAAAAATTAAACTATTATTATTTTAAGTACTCATTGTATATTGATTATTATCATTAGTAAATACAAAATGAAAATAATAACACCTGCCCTACCTATCTCAGAGGGCATTATTAGTACCAAATGATGACATATTTATAAAATACCACGTAAATGTAAGATACTATTCTGATATTTTGTAAGCTGTCACTACCCTGTGTAAAAGAATCCTGTTTTTAACAGTGCCAAAATTTCGGCAATTCTCACTTGTTCACTGTTGTATCCATAACACTTAGCATGGCGCCAGGCACATGGTCGGAGTTCCAGAAATTCTTGTTGAATGGAGTTATTGTGTTGCTTACTTAAGCACTTTTTGAAATTTGAAACAAACTCTATTCCTTTCTTCTACCAGTGAGGTTTTTAAATTTCACTTGGTTGGAAATCCCTGGGGGAAAAAAATGGAGGTTAAATTTAATTTTTGAAGGGCTAGAGAAGTCAAACTAATGTGATGCAGTATCTTTAAAGGTGAAACAAAAGCAAATAGAAATGTAGTTTCTCTCTTACTTTCTCAAATTTGTCAGTTAGTGTCAAGTGGCTTTGAATAGCAGGAAGAATAAAAGCAGAGAAAGTTCTGGGGCTGAATATACAGCTAGGACAGGAGATCTGGCTGAGTTAGGGTTAGGGTGAGAAGCTAAGCTGTGTTGTGTTAGAAAAAAATTAAGAAAAAATAATCGATCTTAAAGATTATTTCTTTCACTTTAATTTCTCTCTCAAAAGACAGGGCTAAGTAGAGTGCTAAAAGAAAAGTTATTACAAAACCAAGGAAATAAGATGGAGGGGAAAGAAAGAGGAACCATTTTTTTTTAATAGCCAAAGAATAATACCATTTTTATTTGTTGCCACAAATTTAGTTTAAATGTGTTAGATATTTGGCATCTTTTGGATTTAGAATTTTCTTCTGGAAAATGTGATTACATATCTTCCTATCACATTTTTCCCCCTACAAAACTAGTTATTTCTCCTGTGATATATATCTGGAGGACTGGATAGAAAATGATACAATGTCCATTTCTGGTTTTTATTTTAGGCAACGCTTCTGTTCTCGAATGAAGATATCATTGAAAATCTTGAATTTGTCTAATTTATATTAAACAAGAGGTTCTCAACATGAGCATCATATTAACTTGGGGTGCTTCTTAAAAGTAAAGATTCAGACCCCCTTCTTTGGTAATTGGGGATATGGGGGTGAAGGAGGCTGAGGGGTGGGTGGGTTGTATTTTGAAAAATTCTGATGCAAGTGATTTTGATTGTGTAAACCACCAATCTGGTCCAAGCTAGCTGTTTTGACAAAGGAGGAAATTTGAATGAAGAAAATGGAAGTGATTTCTTTAAGTGTGCTCTCTAGCTGCTGAAGACTTGCCAATGCTCCAAGACAAGGATTAGGAAAAAGCCCAGAATAGACGTAAGCTTTAATAAAGAAAATTGAAGAGATTTTGCACCCGATCAAAGGCCAGAGCCCAGAGCAGATAATAAGTCCTCAAAAACAACTTTTTCCCTCCCTACCTCAATCAGATCTCTTGCACAGCATGTGACAGCATTGCTGGAATAGGTAGGAGCTCAAGCATAGTGAAAAAGAATTTAATGCCTCACCTGCCGGAAACAAATGCAAGACATGGTGAGACTCTCCTGTCTCCTTACGTAACCTGTGTCCTTATTAGTTGAGGCTTTGGGTGCAAACCTAAATATTAGTTATCTTTTTCCCATTAATTATTGTCACACAGATTTAAAGGGTCAGAGACTTGGAAGTTAAGGCCTCATTCAGTGTGGGAAAAGTAACACTATGCACTTTGGCTGCTGTTTTTCTTTCTGGCTGACTGCAGACCAATTGTTTCTGTCCCATCTCAGCTGGCTGGCAAAGTGCTAATTTGCATAGGGCAGCAGCTTTCATGTTGAGAAGAGGCAGCATCAGACTCATTCTAGATTTCAGGGCAGCACATGTGTCTCAAAACTTCTACCCTGTCAGTATATCCATTGTGTTTGATGCCTGTTCTTTTTTTTTTATATAGAAGACATCTTTGTGTTCATTCATTATGGCCAGTCTGGATTTCTCTTGTGGCAAACAGTTTTCTTTTTCACAAACTAAGGAGAGTCCAAAGTTCTTTTGTATTGTTTTATTTAGAGACAAGTGATACAGCATAGGTTTGGGAGGTAGAACACCGAGGTTCTAATCTGAGCAAGCTTGAGGCTGAAGCGTGTTGATTAAGCTTCCAGAGTTCTGGATTGGTCAGAAAACGAGAACAATAGCAGCAGCTTGGCTTATCACACCAATTACATGGGGATTTTGAAGTTTAAATAGTAAAGCAAGTGATTATAATTTGCTGTGAGAACAAGTCTGTCGTCAGTCTTGATCATCTCCATCAGTGATTGTTATTCTCAAGGGGAGCTGATGTCTGCCATTGGACTCCTTGGGAAAATTGTACTTCTACGGAATCTTTATTAAAAATCGAGTCCAAACTAAATAATACGTTTGAAAGAAAGTGTTGAGAAGTCAGTTTTTAACAGGTGGTGAGATCTTAGGAAGATGCCATCAAGCACGTGGACAGATCAGCAGGAAAGCATCAGCTGGCAGTCAGACAGAGGGAGCAGGGGCTGGACATGCTCACCTGGCAGTGGACAGGTGCAGAGGCAGCAGGAGAGCAACACCGTGGGCTCCAGTGCCTGACATTCATCACATTCCTATGGAAATTCTGCAACTTTTACAGCACACTCGTGGAAGGAAACTGTCAAATGCTATTGGATGGTGCTTATCCTGTATTTAAGGATAAAACAAACAAGCTCAGCCACCGAATGGTTTTGCCCCAGCAACATCCCGAAACAGAATGAAAATAATATTAAATTTATTATAGTGGCCAAACCTTGAGAATTCTGTAATTTTTTGAGGGCAATAGGTCCCTCTTTTGTGGTGAGAAAATATTTTGCTGGAAAAATACTGACTACAGATGAGGATTTAATTTTCCTCTGGAAGCACTGGAGGGTGTTGCTTCTAGAAAAGAGATTTGGCTTCTTTGCCTGTTGAGGGAGTAGAGGGGTAGCCGTGAATAGAATGACTGAATAATTTTCTCAGGCAATGCAATTCCATGGCTTGCCCCTATAACCTTCGGGTTACACCTCTTTATTTTTATAGAAGAAAGGTAGATTTTCTTGAAGACTATGGAGTTTGGCTGGATAAATATTTAGTAACAGTTTATTAATGAAGGAATGCATAATATTTCCATTGCTTGCTTCTTAAGGGACCCACTGTCCATAGGCTTCTATCTCAATATTTACAACTTATTAGTTAATGACAATTATTTAGCTGCTGATCTCCGGTTTGCTTTGCAGTTGAACAATCTCAGCAAGGATCAGGGCTCCACTGATCCTTCTGTTTTTGTCATACTCAATAAGTCAAAATTATCTTCCCTTATAGTCTAAAGGTGAATTGCTCGCTCTAAGTATCATTTTAAAGCAGGGAACAACGTTAAGGGAAGGGAGTCCTTTCTCTTCTCCCGTTTCTATTCTCATGGGAGGAAATCATTCCCAGAATTCTCTCAAAGATACTATGACTTAGATCTCATTGACCAGAGTGAGATTGTGTCTGTATCACCAGTGACTGGCAAAGAGGAATGGAATTCTCATGGTTGCCTTATATGGTCATGATTCATACTGGAGATAGGCCTATTCTCTCTCCCATAACAAAATTGGGGTTTCATTCAAAAGAAGGAAGCAGAAAACAACTACCATCCCTGTCTGCCATATTTCTTGACGGTAGCACCTATATTGTTTTGTTTAGTTATCCCTTTGCATCTAGCATAGTGGTTGTTCCATAGTAGAGCCTCAAGAAATGATTGAATAAGTGGTAAGTGGATGGATCTAGAGAGCCAATCAATAACTAAGAATTGAGCCCATAAAAGGTGGCATTTATTGAGCAATTAACATATTTCAGGTAAGAAATACAACTTCTAATATTTATAGCCATTTTCTAAGGTGGCTTTTTAAATCTCCATTTTATATATTAAGAAATTAAGGCAAAGAGAGTTTGAGAAACTTGCTTAAAGTTATAAACCTAGAAAGTGGTAAGCCTATGTAGTTCCAAAATCCGGTCTTCTTCCATAATTACCATAGTGTCTAAGCTGGGATATAGTTTTTGGTTCTTCCTGGCTTGCCTGATCTGATCATTTTATTTAGGGTCTTTAAGGAGTAGAAAATCTCTGGTAGAAAATGAAATCTTTAGCTTGTATCTTCTTTAAGTACCCAAACTGTAAAGAAATCAAACTAAATGGGAAGGTAGCAGGCAGAAGTGAAATACAGGCAGCGTATTAGTTACTGAGTATTTTTTTAAATTGACAAATTGATTTTCTAACCTGTTCAACTTAATTGTCTAGCAGCTAAGTTTTGAGACTTCAAAAAATAAGCTACTTAAGTTAGAAGAAAGAATGTATAGAATAAATCTTCTTATTCCTGGTCAATAAAGGCAAAGGTAATTTGGATTTGGTAATTTGAACCTTCCTGAGATATTTATTTCTTATTTATTTCTTATTTATTTATTTATTTATTTATTTATTTATTTATTTATTTATTGTATTTGAAGTAAGAAGTGAGGAGGCAGAGAGACAAGACTCCCGCATGTGCCCAACCGGGATCCACAGGGCAAGCCCACTAGAGGACAATGCTCTGCCCATCTGGGCGTTGCTCCATTGCAACCGGGGTCCACTTTGCTCCAGTGGAACCTTGCCTGCAGTAGGGGAGGAGAGAGATGGAGAGAAAAGAGATAGGGAGGGTGAAAAAGCAGATGAGTGCTTCTCCTGTGTGCCTTGGCTGGGAATCGAACCCGGGACTTCCACATGCTGGTCCAATGCTCTACCACTGAGCCAACTGGCCAGGGCCTCCTGAGATATTTCTTAATTTTTATCTAGACTGTGTAACTGGTGCTCTATATCTACTTGAGTCTTTCTCCTAATGGCAGCCTGAGTGATTTTTCAAAATCACATCTTTTGTCATTCACTAGCTTAAAATTTTTTATGGCTTCTTATTGTACTTGGATTAAGACTGTTGTGACTTTAATGCTGTGATGCTCCATTAGATCTGGCCTCCCTCTTCCCTCCTCACCTTAGACCACTCCTCCTGACTCTCTGCTGTCCAATCACTGGTTCCATTTTACTTCCCACACTTACGAGGCTTCCTCTTATCAAAAAGATTTCACACATTGATTCCTCACTGAAAACTTGTTCCTGATGCCAGGTTAACTCTTTAGGGCTCAAATGTCAGTTCCTTGACACCTCAACACTTATCCACACCCTTTCCCCACCTCCACAAGATTTGGCTCCTTTATCTTGTGTTATCTTAGAACCTTTCTTTTCTAGCAGTTATCTTACCTTGTGCTTATACACTGATTTACATGAGTATTGGATTTTTTTTTTCCTCCTTACAATGCAGTAAGGGGTAGTGGTGGTTGTATGAATGATAGAACAAAATGACCTGTGTTCAAATAGCTATGAGACATTGAGCAAGTCACTTTCTATGCCCCAACTTTTTTATAGTTTCCTTAACTGTAAAATAGAAAATATAATAGTATCTATTTCTTATAGGGCTGTGAATATTTACTCTTTGGTTAATACATATGTAAAGTACTTAGCACAGTGACTGACACATTGTAAACACTATTTAATATGATTAGCTCTGTAAGAACAGGAACCTGGCCTGCTGAGCTCACTATTGTAATTTTACTATAACCTCTCCAGAGAGTACAGTGCCTGCATATAGTAAATGTACAGCAAACAAGGTGAATGGATAAAAACAGGAACAGCTACTTTAACACAAACACCACTTTATTTGTTTCAATAATTCTTGTAGCTTTTCCATAGTACCTAATGAAGAAGGCATGGCTGGCTTTTGTAGTTTGGGAATGCAAGATTTTAATGTCTATTCAGGCTATTTGAAAACATTCTTAAATCTTTCAGTTTTACCTTGATACTGATGGACATTGGTGCTTGAATCATAATCGGCTTTCAGCTCATGTGGACAGAGTCATCTTTGAACTTTTTCATAGCTCTAAAATAGGTCCCAAATTACTTTTTTTTTTGTATTTTAACAGATTTGTTCATTACAGTTGTCTTTTTCAGTGAAGATTTTTACTTTCTTTTCTCTGGTTGGAGAACCCCCAAACGTGTACTGTTTAACTGGTTGGCCTTTAGAAATTTATTAAATTTCTTGGCAGGACTGTTGGTGAAGCAGGGTAGATATTTTAAGTGTTTTCACTCACTTTATCTTTGTCTTCATTTTTTTTCTCTATAATATGTATGGTCTCTGCCCACAGGTCCTTCAAACCCCTGTGTAATGGAAATAGGCAAACCAATGACATCAGTGAGCAGGTGGAAGGTATTGGGCCATTGGTTCATATGTTGACTTCTTCATTTGTTCTTTTATTTATTAATTTTACCTATGGCAAATATAGGAGTCCTGAACTTAGGTCATGAAGACCATTTTAATGGTTGAGATAGAAAAGGCTGTTGATTGAATCTTGACAGGACAAGATTCAGGGAGCAGGTGGTGGGGTACAATGGCCAGGTAGGAAAGAAAAGGAGAATAAGACTGAGAAAAACAGAGCTGATAGATGAGTAAAAGGAATGTAATACAAGCAAAGTCTTTAGAAACATCCTTTTAAAATACTAGCCAGTACAGATAAACTTCTCCTTTACTGTCAATAATGCATCTGAAATGTATTATTCAGAGAAGACAATATTACCAAAGTCAGCATGTATGGTGACAACTTTGCCTTGTTGCAGAAGGAAAAAATAGCATTGTGGATGTGCTTCAAGTAAATGAAAATGAATCCAGTTCATAATCAAGTAAAAATGTTATGGGTCCAGAGCCAGAGAATATTCTTATAGTGGGCTTTTTTCAGCACCCTAAATTTAACCAGATGGAATGCTTTTTAAAGCACCACCCTATTCAAACTTTGGAAGTGAAGAATTTGTCTTTTAATGGTAAATTTGCATTCCATCAAAAGATGGAACATATCATCCTCAGCTTACTTATTACCCAAAAATAAATTATAATGTAATTTATTTTACTTTATGATGTATGATGAATACCTAGATTTCAGAAAATTTATTTCAGATATGATCAAGTAGAGGTATACAAACTACATGGGTTGAAGCACATTAAAAATGCAAACTCCATTCCTGGTATACAAAAAGCCATGTAACCACAAATTCTTGTTGGTTTTAATATGAATATCTTATTTCACAAACCTCAAATAAGAGGTTAGAGAGAGAATACTCACTACCCTGAATACGGAAAAATTAATGCAGCTGAATTATTGGGGAGAATATAGTTGCTGAAATGCAAATGGGTCAACAGCAAGTTAATACAATCCAACAGGGAACCATGGAGTCTGTCAAAAATTCTTGGTTTGGAAATAGTCCCATATGCTACTGAAATAGCATCTTGATTTTCTGATAGCTACGACAAATGGAAGCTGTAGTGGTGGAATTAGTGCCCATGTTGCTCTAATTTCTAAACAATGGGCTGTGCTTTTATTAGCCAGCAGGTTGATTCAGACATCTGTTAGTACTAGGAATAAAAACACAATTTTTAACAGTCAACAAATATTTATTGAATGTCAAATATGTATCAAGCTCTGTGGTAGGCCCTGAGAATAAGAGAGGTGGTAGATACAAAGAGAACTAAGACACTTATTTATTCTTGTGGAATGAACAATCCCAGCAAAGGATCCAGTCCTAAAAACAGATAGTCATATTGTGCTTCAGGCTTTACTTGAGATCTGCACACAATGAAAGGGGGGCAGGGAAGGCAGCTACTATTGCTCCTATGGTCAGTGAGGGCAAGTTTGCCAGAGATTGCATTTGAACTGGGCCTTTGCAAGTGTTTAAGACATTCCTGGGTCAAGAAGGAGGAGAGAAAAAAAGCATTTAGGTGGGAGAGGAGTATTTTTAGAGCCTAGGAGATTTGATAAATCCTCTGGGAATGACAGATGAGTTGATGCGACTGGATCAGAGTGTATGAAAGGGAAAATATTATTACTGTTGAGCCTCAGGGAAACCTTGAGGGGTGGGGGGACACTATGACCTCTGGTTGACAGAGGAAGCAGAGGCTCAGTAAGGTTAAGTGTATGGCCAGTAGCTGCGGCTGTCACAGCCAGGCACATGCAGGTTCCCATTTGATTTGGGCAGACAGTAAAGAAACAGTTGAGCCAAAAGCTGGTGGGCCATTCCCCTATTTTAGCCTTGCAACTGGCCGGCGAGTAAAAACAAACACATGGGGCACCAAAACCCACTCTCACATTCTCCTGTTCAGTTAGAACTGAAAACAGTTCCTGTTTTCCGGTTTTCCTAGAATCAAAGGCCCCCCACCAGTCTAAATCACCTCTGGTTCCCCATCTGCTAACATGGCTTCTTACAAACTGGCTTCTCTCTCCTATCCCTCCATCTTGGCTGCTTTCTCTTCAGCACTCTTCCTCCCTGCTCTCACTCTGCAAAAACATGGCCTCCTTCTTCTTCTTTCTTCTTAAAATCTTTTGATGTGAAACCCCTCCTCCAGCACACATTAGCATAACAATGCCCTTCCCAAGCAGTAAGGTAACTAGTAGTTTCACAGATCACATACCTGGGCAGTGGCCATTTTTAACAATAAAAGTGAGCAAATGTAAAAATCATATTTACAAACTTATTTGCCCAACATTAAGCAACTTAACCAATATCACCCAATTCAGGATCATTTTCACAGCTTCCATTTCAGAATCTTGAGTAGTAGCTTTATAGATAATGTATAACTAAATTTTGGCCAATGATATTAAAATGTTAATGTGGGAGAACATATGATGTCTTAACGAAAATAAGGCTAAATATAATAAACTCCTGAATACTTGAGAATGAATTACTCATTACACATAAGCCTGCCTTCAGCTATCTGGCACATTTTTGTTTACCCACTTTTGTCAGAAAATGACCTTTCTTGGAATATACTGAGATAAAAGACTTCCTTCTGAGATTTCCTAGAGATGTAAGTGGTCCACTTAAGTTCATTTGAGTGGTTTACTGTAATGTATTGATGCACCTAAAAAGGAATTGTAGCCTGTAACATGGAAAAAAGAACCTGAGAGATGGGCAGGGCCTCCTGGTCTGAGGAAATTCCTCACAGTTAAGAGGAGAGGATGAAGGATGGTTTAGTGAACGAAAGAAGTAAAACACAAAATTCTTTTGATTTATTATCTAGGAAATGGACTCAGAAAACAAAGCCCAGGGAAAGAAAAATCTTCAAAAGAATATGAATTATAATGAACTCTTAAGTGACTTAATGGGTAGGGGAGGAGAGGAGGCAAAAGGGATAAAATGTTAGGAAAATGGTCCTTATTGTGTGGTTATGTTGGAAGAAAGAAATCATGTGGGGAAGTTGATAACCTGTTCAGAAAAGAGGGAATAAAAAAGGCTCAGTTCTCAAGATAGGCTACCCAACACTCAGGTGGTTTGTTGACACTTGGACATAAAAATAATAGTTAAGTTGTGTTCTGCTACTGAAGAGGTCTTCAAATTTAGACTGGAAAATTTAATGAGCTTATTTATATACAAAAAAATGCTTATCTAATCATTCTAAAGTCAGATTGATAAAGTTTTTAGATTTCTACTGTTTTGAATTATTCCATTTGGTTTTATTAGTACTGATATTTGACAGTTGATTTTGTAATCAATTCCTGTATTGGTAATTTGTCAATTGGGTACTTTATTTTTCCATAAAAATATATAATTATTTACCTACACTTGTAAAACTAAGGAGAAAATTCAAAAATACTTTAGAAGAGAAACAAATTGTATTTGTGTTTCAGAATTAATAGAAGAAATTTATAAAATAACAATAACAAATATACTAGAAATCAAGTAAGAAACAACTTACTAATGAGATTCACATTTATATAACATACATTTATAAAACACTATCCCACAAATTATAATTTCATCAAGTTTCCATTTGACATATATAATCACTAAAATAAGAGCCATAAAACAAAAGAGAAAAGAATTCAAGACTACTTTAGAAGACAAAAAAGATCTTTGTATATTTCTGAAGTATTTCAGTAAACTTGTTTATATTAAGATATATATTAATTATACCTACAAATAGAATAAAATAGAAGCAATTAATTTTTCAGATTCAATTTTAATAATCTAGAGCTATAAAATATCTAAAAAATGTAATGCCTTCCATTTGAGTAATTGTATTATCACTTAATTGCTATTAGCAATAAAACTAGAAGAGAAAAAAATCAAAACTGTATTAGTGGAGAGACAAAAATCTATCTTTCTGTGGCTCAGGATTTTCAGAAGTAGTCTCATTGGAGAAATTACTGCAACAGGGCAAAGTTGGCCTAATTCCTCCTTATGAAAGAATTTAGTTGTCCAGAAGATTCCCTGGTAGTCCCCATCAGTCTGATACCTCATTTGAAACATCAGGCACATTAAGTATACTTTTAGAGGCATTTAAATTCTTCAGTAACTTTATCTCATTCATGCATGTTTCTTTCTAGGTTTCCCTCAGATAGCAAGTTGAATTTCATAATAGGGTGTGATTCTTTTGATTTTTTTCTGAAAAAATCTTGAACTTTATAGGTGTTCAGCTCTTTACATACATGGCTGATATTTTTATCTTCTTTGAAAAGATTCTTTTCTATTTTTTCACAGTAAATTTTTTCTAAATTGAATTTTTAGTATAAATTTATTTCCTCAATGCAGTTCCAGAAGGAATTGAAATTTCTGCTCTCCCTGTCTATTTTACTGCAACTAGGCTTCCTCAGTTTGATGACTTTTAATATTGTAAATTGTTAACTGTATTAATTATTTTGTTTTATATACTTAATTTAATGTACATTAGGTTTCTGTTTTCTTTAAAATTTCTTAAGTAAGAGTTTAACCCAGCTGTATCAATCAGTTTCTTCAAAACACCTTTGGATTGATTTTCTAAAGCAGTGGTTATATCCAGTTCCAAGTTCTTGCTAACTACAAATAGCAGCCTTCTCCAAGAACAGCAACCCAATATTTCATCCCAGATGTTTACCCCAAAGCTTGATTTGATTTTACTCAATATTTTTCTTTTTAAATGTCACTATAAAATTTTAAAATGTTTTCTTCTTTTTAGTAAGTTTTTTTTTTATTTTTTCCATTCTTTAATTTTTGTGTAAATAGCTTTGTGTTTCCTTGAAGATGACAATGGTTACCTAACGCATCTTTCAGTGCTGTCTGAAATTGTTATTTATTCTTGCTATATATTTGAAGAAGGCTTTGATTGTAGCTACTTGAGAATGAATGTGTTTCAATGCATCTATGAAATTCTGAATCTTTCTTATAAAGTCATTCATTAGATTAATTTGTCAGAAATATTTAGATTTAATCTAGTTATTTTTATAAATTTTATTAAACATGTGAAGAATAAGACCATTGTTAGGAAAATAATATCAGAAAATAGAGAAAGAAGAAATATATCCCAGTTCATTTTATGAGATCAGTATAAGACTGACATCTGAATATTTTAAAGACATATTCAGAAAATTATAGAGAAATATTGCTTACAAAAATATTAGCAAATTGAGCCTAGTAACATTTAAGAATTATGATTCAAGATGACCAAGTGGAATTTATTTCCAGAATGCAAAGTTATGTTGACATTCAAAAGTCAATAAAATTAATAAAAAGATAAAAAATGTCATCATCACAGGAGAAGAGAAAGTGTCAAAAATTCAGCATGCATTTGTTGATACAGTGGTACCTTGAGATACAAATTTAATTCATTCTGTAATCAATTTGTAAGTCAGTCAACTTGTATATCAAACTGCCGATACTGGACCTGTGCGCCAACGCACCAACTAGTGGCAGCTTCCCGAATCAGAATCAGGACTTGTATCTTGGAATTTTGCTCGGATCTTGAACAAAAATATGACTGAGTTACAGCTCATATCTTAAAAAATTTGTATGTTGGTCTGTTTGTATCTCAAGGTACTACTGTATAACCTCTCAAAGGACTAGAAGTAGGTGGGAATTATTTCAATCAGATAAAATCTTATTGAACAGTAAAATAATGAATAATTTTCTCTTTAGATTAGGAACAAGACAAGGATACCTCTTCTTATCATATTTATTCAACAGAACATGCCCAAATCAGTAAGTACATTAAGGCAAAAAGAAAAAGCATAAAGATTAGAAAGAAGAAATAAAAGTTTTCAGATGACATGATTATCTACACAAAATTTATAAATTACTATTAAAAATGTGAAATTAGATTTAAATTAAATTTAACAGAAGATGTATAAGACCTCTACACTTAAAACTTAAAGTTATTGGTGAGAGAAATTAAAAAAAAAAACTAAATAAAAACAGAGGTATATCATGTTCATAGATACAAAAACTTAGGAATGTTAAAAAGTCAACTTTCCTCAAATTGAGTTTTAAATTCAACATAATTACAATAAATATCTTAACAAGTTATTCCCTTTAGAATTGGCAATTCAGCCCTGACTGGTTGGCTCAGTGAATATAGCATCGGTCTGGTGTACAGATATCCCAGTTTTGATACTTGGTCAGAACACACATGAAAAGTGACCATCTGCTTCTCTTTCCCTCCCTCTCCCCTTTTCTCTCTCTTCCTTTCTCACAGCCAGTGGCTCGATTGGTTCAAACACCAGTCCCAAGTGCTTAGAATAGCTCAGTGAGTCAAAGCATTGGCCTAAGGTGCTGATGATAGCTCGGTTGATTCAAGCATCAACCCAGACAAGGGTTACTGGATGGATTCCAGTTGGAGCACATGTGGGAGTCTGTCTCGCTATCTCAATCCTCTCACTTAAAAATATTGACAATTTGATTATAAAAGATATGACAGAGAAAGCATTTAAACAATTTTCCAAAAGGACTAAGTATGGGGACTCAAAGTACTTGAATTCAAGACTTCTACGTCTACAATAATAAAGAAAGTTTGGCTTTGATGTAAGAATGAGTAGAGACATCAATAGAGTGGAATAGAAAGTCTATAATTAGACCTACACTTTAATGGTCCATTTTTTAAAAAAATAGGTGTCAAAGCTATTTCATGAAGAAAAGAAAGGTTTATTTTTTGTTGTTTTTAGCAAATAATTTTGGAATAACTGTAAATGCGAAAGAGAAAGTGGACTTTGACCTCTGTCTCACACAATACACAAAAATTAGTCCAAGGTGGATAATAAAAATGAACATAAAAGTTAAAATGAAATGCTTTATAGAGGAAAATGTAGAAAAATATCTTTGTGACTCAGAGAGAGCCAATGGCTATTTAGGCAGGTCAGAGAGAGTTGTTACCATAAAATACAAACATCAATAAAATGAGCTTCAATATCTGAAGTTCCTCTTCTGAAGTCCCGAACTTCAACTTATCAAAACACCTCATTAAGAAAATAAAAACATGGGAGATCCAAGATGGTGGCAGAATAGGTGTATATTACATTTACCTCCTCCAGTACCAAACTAGAGTTTCAGCTAAATTTTATAACAATCATCTTGGCCTGACCAGGTGGTAGCACAGTAGATAGAGCATTCATTTGGGACAGAGAGAACCCAGGTTTGAAACCCCTAGGTTGCTGGCTTGAGTGTGGGCTCACCAGTTTGAGCATGGGATCACTGGCTTGAACATAGAATCATAGATATGACTCTATGGTTACTGACTTGAGTCCAAGTGTTGCTGACTTGAAGCCCAAAGTCACTGGCTTGAGCTCTAGGTCACTGTCACTGGCTCAGTTGGAGCTTCCTGGTCAAGGCATATAAGAGAAAGCAATCGATGAACTACGAAAGTGCCGCAAATAGAAATTGCTGCTTCTCATCTCCCTTCCTGTCTGTCTGTCTGTGTCCTTCTCTCTCTTTCTTGCCAAACCCCCCATCACACACACACACACACACACACACACACACACAACCAAAAGAACAATCATCCTGAATAACCAACTCAAGATTCAATAAACCGGAGTCTTATAATCAAGGATTCACAGAAGCTATATTGAGACTAATAAGAAGCACAGAGATGCGAAAAGTTCTGTCCCTGCTCCCATGAGTGGCAGCTGGGGTTCTGAAGGGTTATCTCAGCTGTGGGAGGGTTGGTTCCCCCGGAGAAGAGTGGGGCCTAAACCCCAAGCTTGGCTCCCTGTCCCAGAGAACCAGAGCCCAAGAAGAAACGCTCACATAGCATTTGGCTGTGAAAAGCAGCAAGGTTTTATTCTGCAAGAAAGAGACAGTGTCCACAGATACAAGAGCACCCTCTTAAAAGTTTGGCCAGTGCACAAACTTTTATTCATAGCCACTTACCCTGGGCTCCAGCAGAGGGAGGGCTGAGTGGCCTAAAGTCACATGAGGAGAGTTGAAGGTTTGTGACTCTGGGGACAGACATGATAGGGGGGACCACTATGATTCCTGGGCTGAGTTATTCTCCAGTACTATAGTTGCTATCTTTCTTGGGTGGAGCACTCCTTTCTGTACAGCATCAATCAGCCTTGGGGAAAGCAATTGCGCCACATTTGGACCTCCCATTTTGCCCCACCCTGTAGAGATTAGGCCCTGCTGAGAAGTCAGTAGCTTTGGCCAGGGAGTAGAGGTTTGGACAGACTCAGGGGGTGACAGTGACATAGTTGTCTGGCTTTGAGGTAGAGGCCATTCCCCCCACTTTCCTGTAAATGTGACTGGTGCTTCCTCCTCATGGGAGATTCAACAGAATCACCATCCTGGCTACAGGAAGATCCACCCTTGGGGCTCCAGAAGCCCCACCCACCTAGCTCCTACTGGCTCTGCCCTGTTGAGGTCAGGCTAAAATCTGGGATATGCTGAGACCTGTGACTCTGGGGTGGGGGCCTACACCTATTACCTCCCTGAAGCCTGACTGGCACTTCCCTCTTAGGGGATGTCCACTAGCCTCCTCTGCTAGATACCACCAGAGGCTCTTTCAGTGTCTGAACCTAAAGGCAACCAGCAGGCAGAGCCAGCTGGAGGCTGATCTCCAAGTGCCTTGGGACTTTTGGTGACCTGTCCTTGGGCCTTGTGCTGGTAAAAGCTGGCCTTGGTGTGCAGCTTGGTCTTTCCCACATGCATCTATACCCAGCAGAAGCAGCCACAAACTGTAGATAGCTTGTAGCTCCAAACAAGTTGCTGAGGGCAAGTCATTGGTAGTGTCTTACATGGGCTATACCAGATGCCTACCTAAGAGGCCCTAAACCAATACTTTCAGTGACCAGGTTCAGACAACATCAGAGCAGCATCTCATTAGCTTCACAAATAGTATATATAAGAGAGATGTTGTAAGGCACCAAACTCAGCTGAAGCAAAGTTCGCCTCCAGTGATCAGCACCTACACAACAGCTTGCATACTTTAGTTGAGATAAAGCCTCACAGCCAGCCAGCCTGAGGGTCATTCCCATGCACAACAGGCCAATAGCAATCAAGACTCAATTACAACAGGAGGTCACATAACCCACACAAAGGACATTTCTGGAGTACACAGCTCATGTGATCAAGGAAGCTGCATCATTGGACCCAACAGAACACCTACTACATAAGGCAACCCCATGGAGCCTGTGAATCATAGCAGATCTATCTAATACACAGAAACAAACACAAAGAGGCAGCCAAAAAAAAAAAAAAGAAAGAAAGAAAGAAAAAGGCCCCAAATGACAGGACAGGAGAAATCTGCAGAAAAACAGCCAAATGAAATAAAGATAAGCAATTTATCAGATATAGATTCAAAGTATTCATTATATGGATGCTCAAGGAACAAACTGAGAACTTCCAAAAGAAACAGCAAGTGTAAAAAAATGACATAGAAATCATAAAAATGAACCAGTAAGAAATGAAGAACACAGTATCTGAAATTAAAAAAAAATACTGGAAGGAATAAACAGTTGGATGAAGCAGATTATCAAATCAGTGATTTGGAAGACAAAGTATAAAAAACCCCAATCCGAGCAGCAAAAAGAAAATGAATTAAAAAAAATGAGAGAACGAAGAGAGTTTAAAGGACCTTGAGACAATATGAAGCATAACATCTGTATCATATGGATACCAGAGGGAGAAGAGAGACCACAAGCGATCAAGAACCTATTTGAAGAAATAATGACCAAAAATTTCCCTAACACGGTGAAGGAAAACATACCCAAGTCCAGGAAGTATAGCGTTCCAAACAAGATAGACTGATAGAGGCCCACAACAAGACACATCATAAATAAAATGGTAAAGGTTAAAAACAAAGAGAGAATCTTAAAAGCAGCAAGAGAAAAATTGAAACCTACAAGGGAGATTTCATAAGACTTTCAGCTTATTTTTCAACAGAAACTTTTCAGGCCAGAAAGGATTTGTATAAAATATTCAAAGTGATGAAAAGCAAGGACCTCCAACCAAGACTATTTTACCCAGCAAGGCTATCATTTAAAATTGAAGGAGAAATAAAGAGCTTACCATACAAAAAAAAGCTAAAAGAGTTAGTTACCACTAAACCAATATTATGAGAAATATTAAAGGGCCTATTTTAAGAAGGAGAAGGAGAATAGAGGAACATAGTTAAAAGAATAATATGGCAACAAATAGGTACCTATCAATAATTACTTTAGATGTAAATGACTTAAATGCTCCAATTAAAAGCAAAGAACTGTATGTTTCACATATAAGTGGGATATAAAACTGAGACTTATGGACATAGATAAAAGTGAAGTGGTTTCTAGGGGGAAGGGAATATGGGGGAGGGGGAAGGGTACTTAAGTGAATAGGGAAGGGTGTAAAGAGAGACAAATATAAGGTGACAGAAAATAATTTGACTTTGGGTGATAGGTATACAACATAATCAATAATTCAAATGCAATAGAAATGTTCACCTGAAACCTATGTACTGTTATTTATCAGTGTCACTCTGTTAAAATTAATTTTCTAAATAAAGTTTAAAAATAAAAATTATATAAAAGCAAAAAAAAAAAAAGATATAGGGTAACTGAATGGATAAGAAAGCAAGATTCATATATACAGTGTGTCCGTAAAGTCATGGTACACTTTTGACTGGTCACAGGAAAGCAACAAAAGATGATAGAAATGTGAAATCTGCACCAAATAAAAGGAAAACTCTCCCAGTTTCATACCTGTTCAGTGCAGTTTGATGTGGGCTCATGCACAGATTTTTTTTTTTTGTATTTTTCTGAAGTTGGAAATGGGGAGACAGTCAGACAGACTCCTGCATGTCTGACCTGGATCCACCCGGCATGCCCACCAGGGGGCAATGCTCTGCCCATCTGGGGTGTAGCTCTGCTGCAACCAGAGCCATTCTAGTGCCTGAGGCAGAGGCCATGGAGCCATCCCCAGCGCCCGGGCCAACTTTGCTCCAATGGAGCCTTGGCTGCTGTGGGAGGAGAAGAGAGAGACAGAGAGGAAGGAGAGGGGGAAGGGTGGAGAAGCAGATGGGTGCTTCTCCTGTGTGCCCTGGCCGGGAATCAAACCTGGGACTCTTGCACGCCAGGCCAATGCTCCACTGCTGAGCCAACTGGCCAGGGCTGCACAGATTTTTTAGGGCTCCTTAGGTAGCTATCCCGTATAGCCTCAACAGACTCGTCACTGACTGATGGCCTACCAGAACAGGGTTTCTCCACCAAACTGCCGGTTTCCTTCAACTGCTTATCCCACCAAGTAATGTTATTCCTATGTGGTGGCACTTCGTTATAAACGTGCCGATATTCATGTTGCACTTTGGTCATGAATTCGAATTTAGCGAGCCACAGAACACACTGAACTTTCCTCTGTACCGTCCACATCTCGACTAGCATGGCCATGGGCTGCTCTGCTGTATACACGGTGTTACATCATCATCTGTGCATGCGCACATGCTGCCACATCATCCTACAGAAACTGGGAGGGTTTCCTTTTATTTGGTGCAGATTTCAGATTTCTATCATCTTTTGTTGCTTTCCTGTGACTGGTCAAAAGTGCACCATGACTTTACGGACACACTGTATATACTGCCTACAAGAGACACCCCTAGAACAAAAAATACACACAGAGTAAAAATAAATGGATGGAAAATATATTTCATGCAAATGGAAATGTAAAAAGCTGGGGTAGCTATACTTATATATGACAAAATAGATTTTAAACAAAGGGAATAGTAAAAGACAAATAAGGACACTACATAATTATAATGAAAGCAATCCAACAAAAGGATATAACTCCTGTAAACATTTATGTACCCAACATAAGAACACCAAAGTATATGAAACAAATCTTGATGGACATAAAGGGAGAGATTGACAATAATCCAGTCATAGGCAGGGATTTTAATGCCTCATTGACTGAATGGATAGATCTTCTAGACAGAAAATCAACAAAGAAATGACAGCCTTAAGTGACACATTAGATCAGCTGGTTTTAACTGATATCAGAACATTTCACCACAAAGAGCAGAATATACATTCTTTTCAAGTGCACATGGAACATTTGCTAAGATAGACCACATGTTAGGACACAAAGCAAGTCTCAATAAATTCAAGAAGATTGAAATCATGTCAAGTATCTTCTCTGACCACAATAGCATAAAATTAGAAATTAATCACAAGAAACAAAAAAAAGAACACACAGATACATAAAGACTAAATAACATGTCACTAAACAATGAAAGGGTTAACAATGAAATCAAAGAACAAATCAAAAGATACCTTGAAACAAATGAAAACGAGAGCACAACAACCTCAAATTTATGGGCACAGCAAAAGCAACCATAAGAGAAAAATTCATAGCATTATAGGTCTACCTCAAAAAACAAGAAAAATTTTTAATGAAAAATCTACCTTTACATTTAAAAGAACTTGATGAATAACAACAGAACCCAAAGTGAGTAGAATAAAGGAAATAATAAAGATTATAGCATAAATAAACAAAATAGAGTCTAAAATCAGTACAAAAAATCATTGAGACTAACAGCTAGAATACTATAGATATATAGCCATGAAAAAGAAAATCTTACTTTTGAGGCAGCATGGATAGACCTGGAGAACATTATACTAAATGAAATGAGCCAGTCAGAGAAAGAGAAGTACCATATGATTTCGTTCGTATGTAGAATTTAATGAACAAAATGAACTAACAAGCAAAATAGAGACAGGCTCATAGATAGAGAGCAGTCTGACAGTTGTTGGAAGGGATTGGGTGGGCTGGTTAAGGGAGGTGGAGGGATTGAGCAAAAAAGGACCAAAAAAGGAAAAATTCGTGGACATGGATAACAGTGTGATGATTACCAGAGGTGGGGAAGGTGGAGGAGAGAGAGTATAAGGGGGATTGATGGTGTTGGAAGAAGACGTGACTTGGAGAGGTGAACACACAATACGGTGTACAGAGATGTAGAATCGGGCACCTGAAATCTGTATAATTATGTTAACTAGTGTCACCTCAATAAATTCAATTTAAAATTTAAAAAATTGAAAAACCAAGTTACATATTATTAAGAAAATAATCACAATACATGTATTTGACAAAAGACTTATGTCTGAATGTATAAAAAGTGACTGGTCAGACTGTGAAATGGTACAGCCACTTTGGAAAACTGGCAATTTTCAAATAAAATTAAACAATAAAGCTAGCTATTTTAAGAATTTACCCAAGAGAAATGAATATACATGTTCACAGAAAGACTTGCACAAGACTATCCATAGCAGCTGTATTCATTTTAGCCCCTGAATAAAGAAACTACAAAATGTTGATCAAATGAAGAATGGATAGGCAACTTTCTATATATTTCATACAATGGTATGAGACATTTCATACAAGAATTTAATATAGTGAAATACTAACTAGCAATAAAAAAAATAATGAGCTACTGTTTCATACAGCAACATGGATGAATCTCAAAGGCATCACGTTGACTGAGAGGAGCCATATACAAGAGTATCTATTATATGATTCAGTGTATATGAAACTCAAGAACAGGCATAACTAATCTATAATAGTAGATATCAGATCAGTGGGTAACTGGAGAGGGGTGATGGATTGTGATTACAGAAGAGCTTTCTGGGGTTAGAGAGAGGTCAATAACTTGATTATTGTGACCATACTGGTTTATACATGTCCTTCAGATCTTAGTGAATTGAACATTTTGCCTTTAAAAAAATCTGGACAGCGGTACTCTTGCTGAGAGAGTGAAATGAAAGCATTCTAAAACCACATAACTGCATCTGGATGATAACTTGCTTCTTAAGTATCCTTTGGCATCTTGAGAAGAGCAATTGAGGAACTATTAACAGAGCTTGAGCACTCTCACTTTCAGTAGACAAGATTGTTCACAATTTTCAACTGCTCTTTTCCAGACTTCAAGGCATCTCCTGTTGTTAATGATAACCAATATTAAAAGTGGGGTTATGTGGGAAAGACAATCTCAAATTTCCACAAATTAAGATCCTGTGGAAGTAGGTGGTAAAGGAACAGTGACAGAGGAGAAATGGGAACAAATATGGCATTCAACATAAGGGGGGAAACACCTGTCTGATTATTGAAAACATAAACAGTGTTTTTGCTTAGAACTGAAATAAGAGGTAATGTTCATATATGGAACATAAGTCAATAAAGGAATCAGAGTCAGAGAGATACCAGCAAGTGAACAATGTTTGCTATAAGCATTTTTCATGACCCTTTGATATTTAATAAATTATAGATGTTATAACAATGTCTATTTTGTTCATAAACCTTATATATTTCTTTACCAGTTTATTTTTCCTAATCAGGTTTCAGGTGAAAATAGCTTATTCCACATATTGTGTTATTTCATTTATATGATATATCCCAAACAGGTAAAACTATACAGTCAGAAAACATATTAGTGGTTGACTTGGACTGGGCAGTTGTAGGCATTATAATTAAGGGGTATGATGTTTTATTTTTGGCTGATGAGATTGTTTTAAAATTTGGTTGTGGAGATGTTTCTACAACTGTGAATACACTGAACACCAGTGAATTTTACATTTAGTGGATGAATTTTAAGTATTTGAATGATATCTCAATAAAGCTGTTAAAAATATCAGGTTTAAGCAGCAACTCATCCTAATTACTTTAAAAAATATTAGCAAATAAAAGTACTTGCCTTTAACAAAGCCTAAGTCACAGCACCAGAAAGAATCACTGACAAAACCCCCAGGTATCCTAACTTCCGAGGGGCTCAGAGAAGAACAGCCAGGGTTCCGATTCACCTCCCTCATTGAAAAGGCTTTTGCTGCTCCCTCATGGCTGCTGCTTCTCCTCCTCCGCCGCCCCCTCTTCCTTGCTTCTGCTTGCTTATTTATTTATTTACTTATTTACGGTATTTGTTTATTTAATTTTTTAACTGAATTTGTTAGGGTAACACTAGTTAACATAATTATACAGGTTTCAAGAGCCCAATTCTGCAACACATCTCTGCATACTGTACTGTGTTCATACCCCAAGTTAAGTTTTTGTCCACCACTATTTATCCCCTCATACCCTCCTTTGCCTCCCCCTTTCCTGGCAGTTACCAACTGTTTGTTGGCCATGTCTATGAGCTCTTTGTTTCATTCATTCACCTCCCTCTCCTAGCCTTCCCCTTCCCCCGCTACTGTCAGCCTGTTCTCTGTGTATAAGTTGGTCTCTGTTTTGCTTGTTAGTTCATTTAGTTCATTAGATTCCACATATGAGTAAGATCATATTTGTCTTTCTCTGACTGACTTTATTTCATGTAGCGTAATGCTCTCCAGGTTCATCCATACTGCCATGAAAGGTATTTCCTTCTTTTTATGGCCACATAGTATTCCATTTTGTAAATAAATGTACCAAATCTTTTTTATCCACTCATCCACCAATGGATACGTGGGCTGCTTCCAAATCTTGGCTATTGTAAATAATGTTGTAGTGAGCACAAGGGTGCATATATTTTTTTGAATTAGTGTTTTAGGATTCTTAGGACATATTCTGAAAGTAGCTTCACATTTTCCCCCCAAGTGTCTTTTCCTTGGAGCTTCCAGGATTTCACTTAGGAGTGAGTTGAAACTTGGCCCTCTAAGTGAGTTGAAACTTGGCCCTCTAAGTGATGGTCATCATGTAATGGAAGTATGAGGACCTGTGTTTGAAATATCTCTGGCAGCTTTGATTTGTGCAAATGTAGGCAAATGAACTGCAAAATGTAGCCTCTGTTTTATAACCCTATTCTAAAAATTGGGGATGAGAGCATTACATAGTGTAGCTCTCAGAGGGACAATGACTTATTGCATTTTATATCTTACTAGTAAATAGGTAGGCAGTGGTCAATAAATCGTTGAAAGCCACTGTGCTTTAAATACTATAAATATAATTAAAATACAAAATATTAATTATTCTAAGAGGGCAGTGATTACTTTATTAAGCCTCTGTATTGTTCACTGTTTTACATGTCAACAGTGTGAGCCAAGGAGTGTAGTAGAAAGAGCACAGATTTGGGAATTAGACGTGCCTGGATTTGAATCCCAACTCTGTCCCAAACTATCAAATTACTTAATGCCTTAAGCCTCTGTTTTCTTCATCAGATGAGGAGCTGTAATTCATCTAAATCACAGAACAAAACTGTCTGGCAAAACTCCTCACACATTTAAAGTGTACATTAAATGGTAGCTCTTTTCTGTATTTAATAAATAAAAATAACTGTGTTATTTAAATATAGATATAAATTTATCCCCAAATCAAGTATTGAATTATGGAATTATTCATTGATAGGAGTATTATTATTAAATTATTATTGTTAAAAATATTCTGGATGAATCAGATTTTAAATGTAAAAATGATTAGAAAATATATGTAATTTTATTAAAAATAAGGTCTTTCAAAGCATAAATTGGAAACAAAGATGAAAAGAAAAATGTTAATAAATTAAAACACCTAAGAATATAGCCTGACCAGGAGGTGGTGCAGTGGATAGAGCGTCGGACTGGGATGCAGAGGACCCAGGTTCGAGACCCCGAGGTCGCCAGCTTGAGCGTGGGTTCATCTGGTTTGCGCAAAAGCTCACCAGCTTGGACCCAAGGTCGCTGGCTCAAGCAAGGGGTTACTCGGTCTGCTGAAGGCCCGTGGTCAAGGCACATATGAGAAAGCAATCAGTGAACATCTAAGGTGTTGCAATGTGTAACAAAAAACTAATGATTGATGCTTCTCATCTCTCTGTCCCTGTCTATCCCTCTCTCTGACTCTCTGTCTCTGTAAAAAAAAAAAAAAAAAAAAAAGAATTTAAATTTATATATGGAAAAATCATAGTAAACAATCTTGAAAGACTAAATACAAATAAGGGAAATATTTGACTTACAAAGGCCAGATATTCTTAAAATATAAGGACTTTGCACATGAATCAAATGTTAAACAACCAAATTAAAAATGAAAGTACATAGAAGTACAGGAAAAGAATTATTAAAGGCTAATTGTATAAAAATTTATATTTACTAATAATTTAAAAATAATCAATTTAAATTTAAGATTTATATATATATATATATATTTTGTAAAAGTTAAAAACAGTACTATTTGGAAGATATCCCAAGTTGAGGATATTCTGGGGCATTAAACAAATGCTAGCAAATTTATAGCAGTGAAATTTTGTTTGCTCTAGCCAAAATAGAATCAATTTAGAAATCAGTAATAGAAGGGTATCAGGAAAATTTCCAAATGCTTGGGAACTAAACACATTGTTAAATAATCCATAGGTCAAAAATAAAGTCCCAAGGGAAATTTAAAAAATACTTTGAATTGAAATGAAAATACAACATATTGAAATTTGTAGGACTTAGCTAAAGCAGTATTGAGAGCAAATTTTATAGCAATAAATGCATGCATTAGAAAAAAAGAAAAATTTCAAATTAACTAAGTTCTCAAAAACCCATAAAAGGAAGAGCAAATAAACTCAAAGAAAGTAAAAGGAAGGGAATAATGCATATAAGCAGAAATTAGTGAAATTGAAATCAGAAAAGCAATAGAGAAAATCAATACAGCAAACAATTGATTCTTCAGAATCATCAATACAATTGATCAACTTGTAGAAAGATTGACAAAGAAAAAAGAAAAGAAATAGATGACCGATGTTGAGACTGGAAAAGGCAATGACAGTGCATACCCTGCAGACCTCAAAAAGATGATAAGGGAATACCACTAGGAACATCTCTGCACACATAAATTTGACAACTTAGATGAAATGAACTGATTCCTTAAAAAATACAAATTCTTACAACTCACCCATTAAGTAATGGATAATTTGAATAGCTCTTTAATATAAGGGACATTAAATTTGTAATTTAAAAAGTTCCCAAAAAGATATCTCCTGGCTCAGATGGTTTTCCTGAAGAATTCTACATTTAAAAAAGATTTAACACCAATTTTACACAGTCTCATCCAGAAAATAGAACAGAAGGGAAAACTTTCGGTCTTATTTTATAAAGCCAGGACTACTCTGATACAAAAACCACATAGAGACAATGCCAAAAATGAAAGCCATTGACAGATATCTCTTATGAAATTAGAGACAAAACTCCCTAACAAATATTATTAGCAAACAGAATCAATAATGTATGAAAAGAATTATACAACATGACCAAGTAGGATTTTCTTTACCTATGTAATTTTGGGTTCAGCATTTGAAAATCAGTCAGTGTAATCCACCATGTTAACAGGTTAATGAAGATGAATCATATGATCATATCAGCTGATGTAGAAAATAGCACTTAACAGGACCTACTCTTAATAAAAAACTATGTTAAAGAAAAGTCACAGCAACCTGATAAAGAAAAATGACTGCAACTTGATAAAGAACACTAACTACAAAAAACCTACAGCTAACATTCTACTTAATGGGGGAAGTCTGAAGGCTTTCCTTCTAAGAAGAAACAAGGGCAAAGCAAGGCTGTCTGCTCCCACCACTTTTATTTAATACAGTTCTAGAAGAGCTTTATTCATAATAGCCCAAATCTGGAAACAACTAAAATAGGCCAATGGTTAAACAGTGATAGATTCATACCCTGAAATACTATTCGGCAATAAAAAGGAAAAAAAAAACTATAAATGTAACAACTTGGATGGATATCAAGACTATTAATGTTGAGTAAAAAAAAAAAAAAAGCCATTCTTAAAAGATCACATACCGTATGATTCCATTTATATAGCGTTTTTGAAAACACAAAATTATAGAGATAGAAAACAGATTAGTGGTTTCCAGAGGCTGATGAGGGGGTTGGTTGCAGGTCAGAGTGAGATAGATGTAGCTATAAAAGGCAACACGGGGAATTCTTATGGTGATAGAAACACTATATTTTGACCGTCAATGTCAGTATCCTGGCTATGATATTATCCTGTAGTTTTACAATATTTTACTGGTGGGGAAACTGGATAAAAGGTATAAGAGATCTCTCTGTATTAGTTTTTATGAGGACTTGTGAATCTATTATTATACTGATCACAAAAATTAGGGGATATTTTAAAATGAATATGAAGCAATAAAATATCCCCTATTTTTTTGTGAACAGTATATTTTAAAGTAAAAAGTTTATTTTAAAAACTATTCAAAGTAATAAATATTATTTAAAAAGAGCATTCACATACATTGTTTTCTTTTTGGCTAACATATTGGTTTAACGTTTTAAAGGAACATAAGATAATAACTTTCATAATTTATAAATTGTATATCTTTTAACTAGTAATTTTTCCTTTAGAACTCTCTCTTTAAAAAAATCCCTTTATAAAAACGCTTACTTTAATTTTAACATTTACCACATGTACCTAATGATAAAAATTTTTTATATATTGCTGGTTAGTAGGGTGCAAGTAAAACTAATTAGAGCATTCAAGTAAATGAATATTCAGAGATGACCAGAACTGTGATATATTATTAAGTAAAAAAAAAAAAAGCAAAAAAAAAAAAAAGCAAGTTCAGAGCAACAGTTTCCATTCTTGGAAAGTAATAATAATATGTATGCTGGCCCTGGCCGGCTGGCTCAGCGGTAGAGCGTCGGCCTGGCGTGAGGGGGACCAGGGTTCGATTCCCGGCCAAGGCACATAGGAGAAGCGCCCATTTGCTTCTCCACCCCCACCACCTCCTTCCTCTCTCTTTCTTCCCCTCCCTCAGCCAAGGCTCCATTGGAGCAAAGATGGCCCGGGCACTGGGGATGGCTCCTTGGCCTCTGCCCCAGGCGCTAGAGTGGCTCTGGTCGAGGCAGAGTGATGCCCCGGAGGGGCAGAGCATCGCCCCCTGGTGGGCAGAGCATCACGCCTGGTGGGCGTGCCGGGTGGATCCCGGTCGTGCGCATGCGGGAGTCTGTCTGACTGTCTCTCCCTGTTTCCAGCTTCAGAAAATTAAAAAAAATATATGTATGCTTATACAAACATAGGAAAACAGAAGAGAACAAATGAAGATGGAACTGTAAATAGTTCACCATCACCCCACCCTGGGGCTGTGGTGAGATGAGAGTACAAGAAATATTCAATATGCATTTTTATCTATTTCTGAATTTTTTTTGTTGGACACATTTACCACTTTTATGATAATTATGACATAATCAGTTAATATCAGCTCAGGGTTTTTACATTTGAAAAGACACCTTTTTATATATATCAACTCATTTAATAAACAGCCTTGTGAGGTAGATAAGTATATCCATTTTTTAACAGGAGGAGATGGTTCTTCCCAGAGACTGACTAAATTCCTTCAGGACTGTCTGCTGGTGAGTGACAGAATGTAGTTCTAGAAATCTTTGGCCCATGCTTTTTCCAGGCTGACTCCATCATTAAGCTATTTGGGACTTTTCCCTGTTTGCACACACCTCTTTGGCTGCTGGAATGACTCTTCTCTATGTCAACTTGCAGTTTGCCAATCGAGACCACATCTTTTTGAAAGCCTATAGAGCAGGGGTTGGGGACCTATGGCTTGCGAGCCAGATGTGGCTCTTTTGATGGCTGCATTTGGCTTGCAGACAAATCTTTAATAAACAAATAATAACGTTAAAAATATAAAACAGCCTGACCTGTGGTGGTGCAGTGGATAAAGCGTCAACCTGGAACACTGAGGTCGCCAGTTCAAAACCCTGCACTTGTCTGGTCAAGGCACATATGGGAGTTGATGCTTCCTGTTCCTCCCCCTCTTCTCTCTTTCTCTTCTCACTCTCTCTCCTCTCTAAAATGAATAAATAAAAAAAATTTTAAAAATATAAAACATTCTCATGTATTACAATCCATTCATTTCCTACTGCTCATGTTCATGGTTGCTTGTGACTGGAGCCAATCACAGCTGTCCTCTGGGACAACATCAAATTTTTATTGGATAATGCATAATGTACACGGGTCGTTGTATGGCTTTTGCGGAATTCCATTTTAAATATGTGGCATTCATGGCTCTCTCAGCCTAAAAGGTTCCTGACCCCTGCTATAGAGGAATAGACCCCTACTACTACTTCTTTAGCAGGTGTCCCTCAACTGCCACATGACTCAGTTCCACCGCAAATGGCTTGCAGTACTTTTATGATACGTTGTATACTGCTAATTTTCCTTAAGTGTACATCTTGTATATACCCAGGGAAAGCATAGATGGTGATATTAAATACAGAGGCCAGAGCCACAATTTTTTCTGTCACCTTCCCAGTGACAGGAAATGCAGTCTGTAGTTCAAAATGAGTTTTATTCACTATGGGGCTCAACATCATCATCTAAATTAGCATCTCGCTGCAACTCATGAAGGGCATTGTATTCTTTTCAATTTGCTAATGATAAAATAAGAGAGAAGAATCACAAAATACCTCCAAATGGACAAATATAGATAAGGAATCCTTCCACCCTTGTACTGAGAGCCACTTCTCTCTGGAAATGTAATGACATGGCTTAAACAGGTTAGCAGCTCATTACTAAGAGGTCTTTTATTTAAAGATAAAATACTGTTTTGCCAGTAGCCATTTTCCTGTTACTGGGCTGCTGTTAAAGAAGGAATTTGACTCTGTTGACAAGTTGTCTGACCCTGAAACTGTAAAAGTTCAACTCTTTTGCTGTCAGTTTGACCTCTCATTAAAATTTTTGGCTCCTGCTTGCTTTTGGTTAGGTTAACCCTGGGGTGGGTTTTTCTATGCAGTTAAAAGATCAGGACCAAAGTTTGGAAATCTGATCAACAATCATAGTCCTGTTTATGATCTCTTACCACAAACGATCTGGTAGGCTGTCTCCTATTAACATCGCTTGAAGAGGTTGCGGGAGTCACTTTGCTCCATCTTTTGTGCATAGGGAGGTTCCCCTTCATTTAACCTTACTGGAGGAGACTGCAATAATCATTTTGCTTGCTGATGGGTGGCCATTGTATTATTGTTTGCTCATTTAAGTTGGTGGGTGGCATTTACAGTGTGAGCATTCCATCCTCTGGTGGTTGAGGGGTTGAGGATTGGGGAGGAGAGAGAGGTAAGCTAGGGAGGCAAAGCTACCTCTGAGATGAGATTCCGAAATAAGCTGAAAGGGTTCCCATCCTAGCAACCCTCAAAAAATACATAGAAACACATCTGTCCCTTATTTTTTCAGCTTGCTTTAATGGTGAGTCATTCAAGTTTTTAAAACCATACAATTACACATGCTAACAGCAGGGGAAAAGAGAGATAATAAACCTGGCAGGGGTAATTTAACCCAACCATGCATATCAGTGGTTTATACCAATAAGGGAGACTTAAGAATTCTCTTCAAGACACACACACACACACACACACACACACACACACACACATACACACACCCCCCTCTCCATAGGCATATCTATATAAGAATTACAGTACATATATGTATATACACATACACATAGATATATATGCATACTATCTTTAGTATGTTCAGAGGAGAAAGTAAGCAGGGTATTTTATTGAACAAATACAGTGCAAAATAAATATGGTTATAAGTTTAAAACAATGACAGAATTCACTCCTGCGTGTGTATTCTTGTTAATAATATTGAAGGAAAATTTATCTATAATGTAAGACCATCTATTACTAGTATGACATGTTGTCATGATGTAATTAATGCCTTTTTCACATTCAATAGCAAAAAATTGTGTGATATTGATACTAGAAGTAGTTGAAATTACATTTTTGTACCTGAATATGAAAGCCATCCTAGTTTATTAGCACACTTTAAATGAATTTTTTTACTCCTTTTCTCAATTAAAATGTTTGTGTGTATGTGTTCTGTGAAAAGAGTTTATGCACAAATCTGAATTCAGGGCACATTAAAAATGTATCTACCCTAGAGCATTTTACCTTAAATATATATATTTTTTATATATGCTATAACTTCAAGAACTTCCTCATGTGGTACATTAAAGTAATCACTTTCCTTTGAAATTGAACAAAATGTCTTCTTGTTTGTGTTTCAAATGCTTATAATTGAGATAAGAGATTATTTTAAAAATGTTTTCCACATAATTTTAAGTTTATAACATTACAATTTAGAAATGTATTGTCAAATGATATATTTTTTATTATTGTGAATTTCTTATCCTATTAACTAGTAAAGGAGACTTACTAACTGGACTCCTCTGAGTGATTTGATAGTCACCCTATGGTTTTTGTTTTAGAGTCCAGTAAAAAATATATATATCTGATTTTTAAATCTGATCTAACAGTACATGATATCTTGGGATATTTGGGACATTTAACTAACTTAACAGGAGTCTAAAAAAACCTTGCATCAAATGATATTTTATGACTTCAAAGCATATAATAATGTATATGGCAAATAACCATAGGATGTTAATGGCATACATTAGGAAGAATTTATTCTCTTACTCATGGGTCAGCTGGAGTGGCTCTGCTTTAGGCCTGGGTCAGTGAGACATCTGGGACAGCTGTGCTCTATGTATCTAATTTGGAAACCAGGGGCAAGTTCTCCTCAAAGTAAAGGCTGTAAGGAAACTGAGAGGACTCATGCCTCTTAAGGGCTGAAACACTGGCACTGCTACACATAGTCCCTTGGCCAAAGCAAGTCATATGGCTTAATCCAGTGACAATGGGGTGGGGGAAATACTTTGTCTAATAGGGGGTTGGGAGTGAGTGTTTGCTAAACCATAATCCACCATAGAGAAAAAAGTATTTTTGATCTCCTCATTATAATTTGAGAATTTTGTGCTTTTTTCCTGTTCATTGAATTATGATTAAGAGGAACTTTGGAATACCTGGCTCTTCATAGATGGAGTGTCTTTTAAATAGTGGTCTCAGGTCCCAGGTCCACAGAAGAATATGTGCCATTGTTTTCTGGAAATTTTGGCCAAAATACTATTTGTTTAATATGTTATTTATCACCTATTCATGGTTTTGTTTTAAGACATAAGTATGTCACAAACATTACACCTAACATTATGGATCCATTTTAATATTTACGTTTATAACTTTAAAATAAAATTTGGATTGACTTTTTAATGACGTTCTATTTAAACATGTCTTGAAAGAAGCAAGAGCCTTTACCTCATAATTATGCTACTTGCTTTTTAATATTTTGAAAAATTAAAAAGCTATATATAATATTAAAGGCCAAATCTCAGACAGTCATATAGCTGAGTATTCTTATTTACATGTAAAGACATCTTCTCCAAGGCCCACACATGCCTTTCTGAGAGAAACAAGTATATGAAAGATGCATTACTTGGCTGCACTCCCATTTAAGAAGCTACTATAATTCTTTTTACATGCAGTCTATTGCTAGGTAAAAAAGTACCACAGAATTAGTATTTAAAATAATGAAAACTTATTACCTCTCAGGTTTCATAGGTCAGGAATACAGGCACAGGTTAACTGAGTCTTGTGCTTAGGGTCTAACAATATGCAATCAAAGTATCAGCCAGACTGTGATTCTTTCAGAAGCTTGGGGTTCTCTTCCAAACTCATGTAGTATTGCCAGAATCCTACTTCTTAGGTTGTAGGACTGAGGTTCCTCCTCTCTTGCTTCCTATGACTGCTTTCAGCTCTCAAGTGCCCTCGCAGTCCCTTGCCACAAACTACTCACAGGCCTCCTTGTAACATAGCAACTTTCACCTTCAAAGACAGCCGAAGAATCTCTCACTTCAGCCACTAAACTGGAGTCTTATACAATGCAACATAATCACAGGAGTGAATGTCCATCACCATGTCATATAATGTAACTTAACCATGGGAGTGACTGTTTCATTACCTTTGCCATAGTCTGTTAGGTAGAAGAAATTAGCAGGATCTTTTCCTACTGAGGAGGAAGGGCTTATACAAGGTTTGAATCATTAGGGGGTCATCTTAGAATTTTGCCTACCACACACCATACATAATTTACCAATCAAAGTGCTCAAATCTAGCACTTTTGCACTTAGACGAATCGTATTTATCTTCAGAATTTCCAGCTTAACCTTCCAGTAGACATCATTCAAGGCAGTAGGCATCATTGAAAGCAGTAGGCAGTCAGTAGATCTGGGACTAATCTAAGCTTCCTGAGGGCTACTTTACATTCCTCAGAAATATAGGAGGAATCTTAGTCTGAATCCAAGAAATATCAATGATGGTAAGAGGGGCATACAGGTGGGTAGCTTCTTTAAAAACTAAATAGAAAGAAAAGAAAAAACAACTAACAGTAACACCTAGGCTTTAAAATTATGCCCAGCTCGTTTTTGACAATCCTTCTGATAGCCCAAATACTATAAATTTAGTTGGCAATAACAGAACAGATGGAAAAAACATATGGCTTGTAGGTAGTGTTTGGTGGTTGATATTTGCGGTACATTAGAGGAATTTATTTTATTTTGTCTCTTATGTAACTTTATGATACTTTATCAAGTAAATTTTGTAATGCTTATTTTGACTTATCTCTGTTGTAGCTATTAAATTCTCTTTGTACTTGAATATTGCATTAAAACGATTAGTTTCATAATTATTTTATGGCAGGCATTTAGATACACTGGCAGGAGGCTATTTCATCCAGGAAAACATATCTGTAGTCCTTTGGTATCATGTAGAACCTCTGATGGAGATTTACCCAGATAAGAGAGGCAAAAATTTAAAGAGATTAATTCAATTCAGGACTATTAAAGAAGGTCAGATGAACTGGGATTTAAATTAGAGAAGTATCTAGATTCTAACAAAGCCCAATAGGCCATGATTTAACATTGGTTTCTACAACTTCGTGCTTTTTAAAGAAAACTTAGTCAACAAATCAGGATGTACTGAGAATGCTACCTTTTGGTCCTGTTACAGAAATAAGGAAATTTTAATGTACAGAAAATGACATTAACACACTTGTTTAAATATTATCTTCAATTTTAATGTTTAGTCTAGATAGTCCCTGGATACCCTGTATCTCTTTGAAATTTATCTGAATTGAATTATAACTTCTTGATATTTGCCTATTAGCAATCTTATGATTTCTAAAGATTAGCTAATTATTATTTTTTTAAAAAGAACTTTCAAACATTAAGGACAAGATGAAAAAAAAATCTCTCTTTAAGCAGACTTGAGCAATTCAATATAAATTAAATAAGTATGTGTGAGAATTTCTATTATTTAATAACATGTCTACAATAATGGGGCCATATTAAAAATAAAATTTGAACTCTTGGAAATATTTTTTTTTCTAGGACTCATTCAGTTTCTTGGCATAACTCTTTTTTTTCCTTACATCTTGCAGCAATATATTGACTGTTTATTTCCAGTTATCTTAAGTAAATGAAGAATTTACTTTGAATATCATCTATATTACTTTTCTTTCTTTTTTTTTTAGTTTAAAATTTTTTTTTAAATAATTTTATTTTTTTAATGGGGCAACATCAATAAATCAGGATACATATATTCAAAGATAACAAGTCCAGGTTATCTTGTCGTTCAATTATGTTGCACATCCATCACCCAGTGGGTTCTCCCTATGTTCCCAGTTTTGAACTCTGCACACACACGCGTGCACACAAACACACACAAATCTATCAGAGTAGACAAGAAAAAAGGTGTAACTAAACTGTCTCATTCTCCCATAAAATATCCACTTATTATTATTATATATTATCTATCCATTAGCTAATATATTCTTCTCTTGTTCCCTTAAAACAAATGTGAAATAATATATTTGGGCAAAATTTAAACTTCCAGTCAAAATATGTTCAGGTTTAACTAGTTGATAGTGTTTAATTTGAATTATTATTAAAAGGACCAAACATATTTTCACCTTCTTTAAATTCTATAATTTTACAATAGCATCCGTGATCCCATTCACAAGTTATTGATAACTTTGAGGCTGGGTTCTTTTTTTTTATATGAAGTAAACCTGTCACAAAATTTAAGTAACTTGAAAATTACAGAATACTTTTGTCTCAAAACTCTATATGAGTCTGTATTTTGTAAATGCTCATAGTTCTCCCGAGCCCACTGTCAACATTTTATCTCAAAAAATGTTATGTTATGGCGTATCTTCATGGGTTTCACTGTGGCTTCAAGTACAGGTAAATGAATAGAGTTCATTGTTTTGGAAAGAAGTTCTATCATCTCCCTATTCCAGTGTTTAATCCTTGTTTTTGAAAGATATTCTTTAGTCTGATCTAATTTCCTTTCTGCTTTCACTGTAATCCATTTCCTGCTGTTCAGGAAAGAGAAGTGGTTAATAATATCTAAAAAATAATATTCCAATCACTCCTAGGCTTATGAAAATTGTGCCTTAAATTCGGTTTCTTTAACCTCCTTAATCTATTTATAAAATAGTCTCATTATAAGTGGTATTCCAAATGGATCAAAGCAATGAATGCTAGTTACCTTGTTAATGGATGCATTCAGCGGTCCTCATACAGCCTTGTTGAGAGAAATGCCAAAATTGACTCGTTTGTGAAGTTTTCATTATCTCAAGTTTTTTCACTGGGAAGCATAATGCTCCCAAGTGTTCTTAACGGCTAAGCTCAGCTACTTCCTTCTCCACCTGTTACATTGTTGCCAAGACCAAATCACTTTCCTAAAAGAAGATGGATTTTCTGTGACTGTGATGACAATATACCATGCTGCTTAATTTGCTCTTAGAATATAAACTATCAATGCAAAGGAGGTACCATCAAAGTCTTGTGCTTTGTGCTAAGATCCATTGAAATGAGTCTTTTTCTTTGTGCCTTGTCACAAATTCGGTATAAAATTAGGTTCATTTATTTCAAATTCTTATTCATTTTTTGAAGGGTAACTTAAATTAAAAATTTTTTAAATATATAAATCATTTATATGATTCTAAAGTCAAAACTCTATAACAGAATATATTCATAAGTCTCATTTTTTATAAAAACCAGTCACATTTTGTATTATTAGAGTTCACCATTTTTATTAGTTTTGTGTTTATACTGAGATTCTTACTTTTTTTTTGCAAATTTAATGAAAATTATTTATCCCTACCATAAACACACACACATACATATGCACACATGTATATATGCATGTATTATATATATACACAAATACATGTTTTATGTCTGTTTTTTATATGTTTAATACATATCTATGTGTTAATATATGTATGTATATGTGTATATATATATGCTTGTGTGTGTATATATATATACATGTATATATTTCTATATCTTGATCTTTTTCACTTAACAGTAAAGCCTAAGATTCACCAGTATTAGTTCTCTTCACTGAGGTGCTCTTCATTATTCCTTTATGGAGCTGCATAATATTCCTTTGTGATAATTTACCATAATTTGCTTAACTAGCTTCTATCAATGGGCATTAGAGTAATTTCCAATATTTTGCTATTATAGATAATATTGTGATAAATATTGTGAATTCTGTAAATACTATATCTTTGATTATTCTAAAGCCCACAAACTCTTAAGGTCTTTTCACTGAGTAAATTCATTGATGTTTTTTAAGTGGGAATAATAATCACCGATCCCTTTCATGAATATTTGGTATTATTATTATTTTCATTTTATTTTATTTTTTAAGTGACAGGAGAGGAGATAATGAGAAAGACTTTGGCACACACCCCAACTTGGATCCACCTGTCAATCCCACTTGGGGCCGATTCTCAATGAACTGAGCTATTTTTAGTGCTTGAGGCTGATGCTCAGACCAACCAGCTATCCTTAACACCTGGGCAGATTTCAAACCAATGGAGCCACTGGCTATGGGAGGGGAAGAGAGAAAGAAGGTGAGGAAAGAAGCAGATGATCACTTCTCCTATATGTCCTGACCAGGAACCAAACCCAGGATTTCCATACACTGGGCCAACACTCTATCCACCGATCCAACTGGCCAGGGCCATATTTGGTATTATTATATTTATGTGTAAAATTTAAGTACCTTGTCAATGCATTTTTCATCTTTTCTCATATCACATATATATTCCCATCATAGATAGTGTCTAGTTTTTATATATTCCACAGATATTGGCTACGATACAGTGTGACTTGTGGATTCTGAATATTTTTATCTGCAAGCTTTCTTCTATTTCCATGTTTATGAATCAATATTTGTGTTGAACCAGAGATTTTTTTCTTGTTAATTTAGAGAATGTTTATGAAATAGCTATTGTATATGGTGTTGTGCAGGACATAAAACTATAAGACAACTTATCTTGTAGGATCTCTGTATTTTTATCTGAAAAATGGGAACTATAATCTTTATTTGGATTTTTTTTCATGTGACTCCTGAAAGAACCCACAGCAGTGATAAATGTGAAATAGCTTGCTAAAATATAAAGAGCCATAAAATATATTGAATAGTTTTTGCTATTTTAGTATTGTATGTTTTTGAATGTTTTGAATTATCTTCTCCAATAGATTTAGCTGTTTAAGAAACATCAGTATAGCTATTGTTTGTTTTATATTTCCTTAAAACAGCTGGTACAGCGAGAATAGACACTGAATTTATAAAACATTATATTTCACAGAGACACTTTATTTTGTGCCACGGGTCTCAAACTCAAATTCCTACAGAGGCTACATGGAGGACATTAATTGGATCATGGTAGGAAGTGTTGAGAAATTATGGCCAAACTGGAGAGTGAATTCTAGATTAAAGACATTCAAATTCAAGTTTAAAAACAGTACTGAGTGAAATAAACAAAAAATTGAAGGTTACATTCAGCAATCTTTATGCCCAGTTTGTGAGCTGTGGTTGATATGACTGCTACATTTGGGAAAGAAACCTTGTTTCTTCACTTCATTCATATCCCGGATGACCTTAAAGATGTGTGATTTTGGCAAACACAACTGAATCATTATAATAATTATGAGTAATCAGTTAACTCCTTCTTTTTCCTTTCTCCTTATTCTGTTTTGTTTTATTTGTAAGTTGCCTCAAAATCTTTTTGGAAATAGGTGAGGTGTAAATGACAGAATTCCCAAAGTAAGTATATGCATATGGAGACAAGAAAGTAATAGCTCCCATGTTGTTGCTGTTTACAAAGAAATGGTGCATGCAGCTGGTGGAACATTATATATTTTTTATAAGCAGACTCTTAACAATGAAAAATGCAGGCTTTTCTGTATACTTCTATGTAGCTAACTTTTCTCAATTTTCCCTACAATATTTTGAAAGAAAAAAAATGTAGTTTTTTTTTTTTTTTAAAGAGCTGGGATGGTCTTTACTGCTATTCATCATGATTTCTGCCTTCAGAAACATGTTAGGATGATACTTTCTGGCCTTCTTTTGGTGGGACCACATGTTTACCTGTAACCAGTGAGTTGTGAATAGAAGTGACTGGAGAATGTGCTTCTGGGGAGAGCATTGTATTGTCCCTGTGAGACTGTTCAGCACTCCCTTTCCTTTAAGCAAGGTGACTGGCAGCATTTGAGGTGATGGCTGATGTAAGCCCCCAGTGTCCCTAAGTGTCGGGCACTTGTAAGTTGTATTTAGCCACTGAGACTTTGGACTTTGCTACCAAACCCAGTCTAGACTGTCCTGAGAGATTCAAAGACAATCCATAGGCCATGGATTCCTTGTCAATTCTGCTTACTCTTTAGTGGGTAAGGACGATGTAGGCAAGGATCTAAGAATGAGTCAAAGATGAACAGATATCACAATGTACCAAGAAATTCAAAGGAAGAGAATGAAATCATTCAGAATGAGAAATATTACCTTTCAGGAAGAAAAATCTCTTTTCTCTGAGCACTTCCACTGTGCAGCTTTGCTTACATTAGAATGAAGAGTGCATGTACGCACGCGAGCGCGCGCGTGCACACACACACACACACACACACACACACACACCTCCCTGAGACAACCTGAGTGTTGGATGATATGTTTACATACTTATCATCAACCCTGTGTTTGTGATATTTCCTACAGCTAGAGGTGAATGAGCATCCAGAGGAAAATAATGAATGGATTTAGCCCTCACTTGCCTTGACTCTACAGGCAATTTTTACATTTTCAGAAACTCAAGATGGTTATTTGGAGAAATTACTCAGGAATAAAGATATCCCACTAGGCGAAAGAGGATTTCATGTTTTTGAGACACCTCCTTCTTCAATTTCCAGCTTGCAGGTGGGACTGGGCAGCACAGGGAGTTGCAGATGTCTAAGTAGCATCTGCTACTACAGCAAGGACCCCCTGCACGCTTAGCAGGGAGTGGACTCTTGAAGCAAACAGATTGCCTACGTGTTTTTGTTGTTGTTGTTGTTACTGAAGTATTTTGGAGAATAGCATTAAAGAGGAGATGTGTCTTCATCTGAAGGAATGGTTTTCATCGACATGTCTGTATTTCCTGGGGTACAGTGTAGATGCTGCTTTCAGAAATCTGGCCTTGGAAAAATGACTCTCTTTTGCTCTTGATTTTAGGAAGAAAGTGCCCCCACGCATTATAAATACTGGTGTGACAAAAAAAGTGAGATCAGAGATACAGACAAGGTACAGATGGAGACACAGGCAAGCTGGGTTTTCAGAACTGAAAGATGCTCATACCTCATGAGGAACATTTAGATAACCTGACATTCTTTTCCTATTTTATTAATATAATATAAATGATGTGCATCACCAGGTTAAGGTGCATGATGATTTTATTTACATATATTGTAAACACTTGCCATCTCATATAGGTGCAATAAAAAGAAAAGAAAAAACATTCTCCTTGTGATGATAACTCTTAGGATCTCTCTTTTCACATTTTAAAGATATGGAATCCTTTTTGGATTTGCTTGTTCTCCTTGTGTGGGGGCTATGTTAATTTTCCCTGCAGTGTTCCAGCTTTAATACCTGTGCTGCCCAAGTGAGCACCAACCCTAACATTCCTGATGGAGCCATTAGTGTGGACTCATGGGAAGACAGGTAAAAAACACAATATTTAATGGATTTTTTCAAAAATTCCATAGAAGCCATATCCTCCTGGAAACTAAAAAGTTTTCGTTCCTAATGTTAAAATTGATATCTGAAGTCCTACTTTCAGCTTTAAACATTTAAGATTGAAAGCAAATCCAAAACTTTCTTTAAAGTTGTTTCCAAAAAAATTACTACATTAATTCTTACATCTTGGCTATATGTGAGGTATTGGTTTAATCCTGTCTATATACATTAAGCACATGTGTGTTGTAGTATTTCTTAGGAACTAAAAGTTTCACTAAACAAAGGCACACAAAGGTGTTCATTGCAGCACTGCTTATTGTAGCAAATATATATTAGAAACCAGCTATATTTGTAAAAATAAGAATTAGTCTAATGATTTTTACTATTGCTGTATAAAGCCACATTATATGCTCAGTAAAATCACATATCTCTGACAAAACATAAGTTAAAATCTGATTAAAAACAATATAATTCAAATTTTAAATAAATAAGAATTCTGTATGTGTGTGTGTGTGTGTGTGTGTGTGTGTGTAGGTATAAAAGAACTCTGTAGTACTTTTTAATACTTTTCCCCTCAATGGTCATGCATTGAAAGTAATTGAAAGCAAAAGGTAAGATTAGAAAGGTACGTGCAGTTGCTTCTAGTCCAGACCTCTCTTTTGGGCATCAGACTAATTTATATCTGTGTTTGAGGTCTTCACCGGGCTATTTACAGGCATGTCCAAGTCGCCGTGGCCCACTGCACCTGCTGTAATTCTGTTCCCCTCCAGCATTCTCACCTGAGTGAATGACAACTGTACTCATTCCAGAGAAGCTAACTAAGGGTCAACTTTGCACCTTTCATACCCACGGTCACCTCTACTTCCATCCAGTTTTTAACCATGTTCTGTTTTCAAAAGATATTTCCAAACAGACTGTGAATTCATCTGTGTCTCTAACTGAAATGATATCACCTCAACCCAAGCTTCCCACGGTCTCTCACCTGGTTCACTACAATATCTTTGGGTCCTGGTGGTGATTTCTCGCTTAGTGTTCAGGGATAGGCTTTTTTTTTTTTTTTTTTTTTTTTTTTTTTTCTGAAGCTGGAAACGGGGAGAGACAGTCAGACAGACTCCCGCATGCGCCTGACCGGGATCCACCTGGCACGCCCACCAGGGGCCACGCTCTGCCCACCAGGGGGCGATGCTCTGCCCCTCCGGGGCGTCGCTCTGCTGCGACCAGAGCCACTCTAGCGCCTGGGGCATAGGCCAAGGAGCCATCCCCAGCGCCCAGGCCATCTTTGCTCCAATGGAGCCTTGGCTGCGGGAGGGGAAGTGAGAGACAGAGAGGAAGGGGGGTGTGGAGAAGCAAATGGGCACTTCTCCTGTGTGCCCTGGCCGGGAATCGAATCCGGGTCCCCCGCACGCCAGGCCGACGCTCTACCGCTGAGCCAAGCGGCCAGGGCCGATAAGCTTTTGATACATCAGACTTCCCAGTGCTCCCAGGATAAACTCAATATTCTGTCATGATTTACAGAGGTTTAATGATCTGGCCCTGCCTTTATTCCAGCCTCATCTTGTACTTGGTTCTATTTTGCCTGCAATTTTCTAGCACCTCGAACCACCTCTCTGTCCTTGGAGCACTTCTCACCAGAAAGTCCTCACCATAGGACCTTTGTATAGGCTTTGCCCTGACTAGCTCTATAGTATAATTTGAAGTCAGGTAGTGTGTGATATCTCTAGCTTCATTCTTTTTCCTCAGGACTGCTTGATTTCACACATAGGTGGGATATAAAACTGAGTCTTATGGACATAGATAAAAGTGAAGTGGTTACCAGAGGGAGGAGGATGTGGGGGAAGGTGTATAGAGGAACAAATAAATGGTGACAGAAAATGATTTGACTTTGGGTGATGGGTATACAATGTAATCAATTTTTAAATCAGGGGTCCCCAAACTACAGCCCGCGGGCCGCATGCGGCCCTCTGAGGCCATTTATCCAGCCCCCGTTGCATTTCCGGAAGGAGCACCTCTTTCATTGTGGTCAGTGAGAGAAGCATAGTTCCCATTGAAATACTGGTCAGTTTGTTGATTTAAATTTACTTGTTCTTTATTTTAAATATTGTATTTGTTCCCGTTTTGTTTTTTTACTTTAAAATAAGATATGTGCAGTGTGCATAGGGATTTGTTTATAATTTTTTTTAATAGTCCGGCCCTCCAAAGGTCTGAGGGACAGTGAACTGGCCCCCTGTGTAAAAAGTTTGGGGACCCCTGGTTTAAATGCTATAGAAATGTTTACCTGAAACTTGTGTACTCTTATTGATCAATGTCACCCTGTTAAATTTAATTCTTTAAGTATAAAAAAAACCCAAACAATTCTCTTATCCCCTTTTCATGTTTAATTCTGATGCCTTTTCCAGATGTTTATTTAAAACTCCTTTTTTTTTCAAATCACATAATGAGTACTTAAATTATTATGTGTTCATTGTCTATCACTCCCACTAGAATGAATGCTTCATAATGAGAAGGAACTAAATTTTTGCTCACTGCTCTACATGTTTGTGGCACAATTTCTTGAAACATAGGAAAAGCTCAATGCTAAGTATCTGGTAAATATATCACCATATGAATAGATGTGTAATTGTGTCATTTTAATATTAAAATATTTATAAATTTGCTGTTCTTAGGCTATGGTATAGTTGACTTTTTCTAAATTTCTTTTTCCATTTTGACTAGATAAGTAGTTGGAAATAAAGTAATATTCCCTTCACTTTTGTATTCTACAGAAAAGTGATAAAGTGATTTTATGTTCAGATTGACAGCAAAATAATAATAGGAATTTTAATAAAAGTACAATGATAACATTGAAAGCTGAATCTTGCTGTGCCACATGGTATTCCATTGTGATCCATAAGAATTTAAAGATATTAGACTAGCTGCAGGCATACTACCTATTATTCTCTGAATGTAATAGGAACATTGAAAATTACAAGTTAAAATTGAATGTAAGTGCTACAGAGCTCAGACAAAACCTATTCTCCAGTTCAGGAAAATTGAAATTAAATTTTGATCATGGTATATATGTCAGATATGAACAAAATAATATTATTTTCTTAAATAAGTGGGCTTATTTGTAATGGTATAAATTACATTTGAATTATGTAATTAAATTCTTGAGGTTATAACGATACATTTGATAGACATAGAGAATACTGAGAACTTTACATGGAAAGTCAACTGCCAAAGAATTTAAAACTCATTATTTTCAATTTATAAGTTCTGTTGACATAGAATTGATGTTTGTATTTACTTTACAGGCTCTCACACCATCCAGTATTAACATCTTCGTTACACCATCCAGTGTCCATGAATTTTTTTCTCTTTTTTTGTCCTCTTTCACTCAATGCCCCTACCCCACCTCAATCAGCACCCCTCACAGCTGTCAGCCTCCTCTCGATCTAAGAGTCTGTCTCTATTTTGCTTGTTACTTCATTATGTTCTTTAGATTCCACATATCAGTGAAATCATATGGTACTTGTCTTTTTCTGACTGGCATATTTCACTTAGCATAGTGTTCTCCAAGTTCATCCATGCTGCTGCAAAGGGTAAGATTTTCCCCCTTTTTTTATGGCCACATGGTATTCCATTGTATAAATGTACCACAACTTTTTTATCCATCCATCTACTGATGGACACTTGGCCTGCTAACAAATCTTGGCTTTTGTAAATTACCCTGCAATAAACACAAGGAAACATATATTCTGTTGAATTAATATTTTGGTTTCTTCAAATAACTTCCCAGAAGTGGAATCGCTGGGTCAGAAGGCAGTTCCATTTTTTAATTTTTTGAGGTAACTCCATACTGCTTTTCATAGTGGCTGCACCACAGAGGGTTCCCATTCTTCCACATTCTCATCAACACTTGTTGGTTGTTGATTTACTGATGATAGCCATTCTGACAGGTATAAAGTGATATTTCATTGTAGTTTTAATTTGCATTTTTCTGATAATTAGTGAAGTTGAGCATCTTGTATTTATTTATTTTTAAATTATGTGAGAAGCAGGGAGGCAGAAAGACTCCCGCATATGCCCCAACTGGGACCCACCTGGCAAGCCCACTAGGGGGGCAATGCTCTGCCCATCTGTGGCCACTGCTCTGTTGCTCTGAATGGAGCTATTTCATTGCCTGAGGTGAGGCCATGGAGCCATCCTTAGCTCCTGGGGCCAAATTGCTCAAACCATTCAAAACATGGCTGCAGGAGGGAAAGCAAGGGGTGGGGGAAGAAGCAGATGGTCACTTATCCTGTGTGCCCTGACCGAGTATCAAACATGGGACTTCCATATGCCAGGCTGATGCTCTACCACTGAGCCAACTGGTGAGGGCTGAGCATCTTTTCATATGTCTATTGATCATCTGTATATCCTCTTTAGAGAAGTGTCTATTCAGGTTCTTAGTCCATTTTTAAATTCTATTGTTTGTGTGTTTTCTTGGTGTTGAGTTTTATAACATCTTTATACATTTTGGATATTAAGCCCTTATCACGAGTATTGGCGAATATGTTATTCCTTTCAGTAAGTTGTCTTTTCATTTTGTTAATGGTTTCCTTTGCTGTGCAAACATTTTTTAGGTTGATGTTGCCTTATTGGTTTTTCTTTTGTTTCCTTCACTGGAAGTGATATATAAGATAAAATATTATTACAAAAAATGTCTGAGATTTTAATGCTTATGTTTTCTCCTAGGATTTTTTTATTTGACTTTAATATTTTTTTTAAATCCATTTTGAGTTTATTCTTTTTTTTCTGTTTATTCCACTTTATTTTTTTTAATCTTATTTTTATTAATTTTAATGCAGTGACATTGATAAATCAGGGTACATATGTTCCGAGTAAACATCTCCAGATTATTTTGACCTTTGATTATGCTGCATACCCCTCGCTCAAAGTCAAATCGTCCTCCGTCACCTTCTATCTGGTTTTCTTTGTGCCCCTACCCTCCCCCCACTCCCTTCCTCTCCTTCCTCGCCCCTTCCCCACCCCTCCACCCCACTCCCTGTTACCATCACATTTTTGTCCATGTCTCTGAGTCTCATTTTTATGTCCCATCTATGCATTGGTTCATATAGTTCTTAGTTTTTTTCTGATTTACTTATTTCACTCCATATAATGTTATCTGCAATTTTCACACCACCATTTATTGAATAGACTATCTTTACCCCATTGTATGTTTACACCTCCTTTGTCAAATACTAATTGACTATTAAGATGTTGGTTTATTTCTGGGTTCTCTATTCTGTTTTATTAATATATATGTCCAGTTTTAAACCAGTATCTTGCTATTTTGATTTACAATTGCCTTGTAATATAGTTTGATAACAGGTAGCATAATTTTTCCAACTTTGTACTTTCCAAGATCACTGTTGCTATTCAGGTCTTTTGTGGTTTCATATAAATTAAATTTGCTTGTTTGTTTTTTTGACAGAGACAGAGAGAGGGAACAGATAAGGACAGACAGACAGGAAGGGAGAGAGATGAGAAGCATCAATTATTTGTTGCAGCATCTGAGTTGTTTGTTGATTGTTTTCTCCTATGTACCTTGACTGGGGGACTACAGCAGAGTGAGTGACCCCTTGCTCAAGCCAGCAACCTTGGGCTCAAGCCAGTGACCTTTGCGTCCAAGCTAGTGACCCTGTTTATGATCCCACACTCAAGCCAGTGACCCTGAGCTCAAGCTGGTAAACCCACACTCAAGTAGGATGAGCCTGTACTCAAGCTGATGATTACCTTGGGTTTCAAACTTGGGCCCTCTGCGTCCCAGTCCGACGCTCTATTCTCTGCACCACTGGCTGGTCAGGCTCATATAATTTTTCGAAGTATTTGTTCTAGTTCTGTGAAAACTGCCATTGGTATCTTGGTAGGAATTGCATTAGATCTATACATTGCTTTGGGTAGTATAAACCTTTTAATGATGTTAATTCTTTCTATCCATGAACATGGTATATGCTTTCCAGTTTTCCTCATTTGTACTGTGTTTTTGATGTTGTCTAAAAATTCTGCTTTATTCTAGGTTGTTAATATTTTCTCCAATCTTTAGATGTTTTATAGTTTTATATTTTACATTGAGTTCATTTTTTTTTAGTTTTTTTATTTTTAGTGAGAGGAAGAGAGGCAGTAAGACAGATTCTCAGATGCATCCTGACCAAAATCCACCTGGCAAACCCTCTAGAGGGTGATGCTCTGTCCATCTGGGGCCATTGCTCCATTGCTCCACAATGAAGACTTTATTTTTTAATGCCAGAGGCTGAGGCCACAGATACATCCTCAGTACCTGAGGCCATCTTGCTGTGAGAGGAGAAGAAAGAGAGAGGGAAAGAAAGGAAGAGGTGGAGAAACAGATGGTTGCTTCTCCTGTGTGTCCTGACCAGGAATCAAACCCAAGACATCCACACGCCAGGCTGACATTTTACCACTGAGCCAGTGGGCCAGGATTGAGTTTATTTTTGTAAAAGGTATGAGGTTTAGGTTGAGGTTCATATTTTTGCCTATGTATGTCCAATTCATCCCACACTGTTTATTGAAATGGCTATCTGCCTTCCTTGTACTTCTTTTGTGCTCTTGACACAAATTACTTGGGTATTTAGTTGTGGATCTATTTCTAGGTTTTTCATTCTCTTACATTGAGCTATGTGTTTATGCTTTGCCATTCCCACTCTGTCTTGATTACTATAGCTAAATAGTATGTCTTAATATTGGAAAGACTATTTCCTCCTACTTTATTCTTCTTTATAATGTTGTTAGAGCCTTTCAGGTTTTATATGTATTTTAAAATAAGCTTGTCTATGTTTATAAAATCCTTTCTGGTACTTAGTAGGAATTTTATTAAAAATGTAGGTCAATTTAGGAAAATGGATATTTTTATTACATTGAATCTTCTAATCTATGAATGTATTTTTAAGTATTTGTCTTTATTTCTTTCATTAATATTTGATAATTTTTAGCATATAGTTCATATACCTTTTTGTTAATTTTATACCTAAGTTTGGGGCAATTGTAAATGAAATTGCATTTTTTATTTTGGTTTCTATCTGTTTGTTGACAGTGTATAGAAATGCAATTTTTTTTTGTTTTGTATGTTGATTTTATATTTTTTTACCTTTCAGAACTTAGTTATTATTTTTATGGGGTTTTTTTTTTTGTAGATTCCTTGGTAGTTTTGTGTGTAAACAATCACAGCATCTGCAAATATAAATAATTTTATTATTTTTTTAAATTTTATTTAAGGAATTTTATTTCTTTTGCAGGAAATTTTATTGTAATGGCTAGAATTTCAATACTTTCTTGAGTAAGAATGGTAAGAGTGAACATTATTTCCTTATTTTAAAATATTAGAGGGAAAACATTCAATCTTTTACCATTAAGTATGATGTGAGCTTTAGCTTTATTCTAAAAATAACATGTTGTATTTTCACTTTTATTCTGGATATATTTTATGAACATTTCCTCTCTGACCAATGGATTACTTAAACATAGATCTCAAGTTAACAAGTATTTGAAGATTCTTTTTGTTATCTCACTGTTACTAGGTTCTAGTTTGAATTCCTAATAGGCAAAAAAACATACTCTGTATGTTTATAGTTCTTTAAATTTGTGAACAGTTTTTTTAACCTGCAGGATATCATCTATCTTGGTAAATGTTCCATGGGCACATGGAATAATGTATATTCTGCTATTATTTGGTTGATAATTCTATGTATGTCCATTAAATCTTGATAAATGTTCAGTTCTTCTATTTTCTTGCTGGTTTTCTGGATTCAATTACTGATAACCAAATGGTGTGCACTTACTTGTAAAAGTTGGTTATAATTCTGACTATCCTCACAGAGGTATTATAAATCATTAATAAAATAGTTTTAAAAATTCTCACAATTAAAAAATTTATATAAAATATTTACATTAAACATTGAAACTGATCTGCAAATTATTTAACTTTTGAGGGAGGAAAAAAAATTCTTCCATTTTTTTATAGCTCTTTATATATTCTGGTAGTTTTGAAAAACTAATGTATTGTTGATGACCACTAGCCTGAATTTTTCAGTTCAAAACATCAATAAATTTATTAAAATAGAAAGTAGAGGCCCTGGCTGGTTGGCTCAGTGTAGAGCATTGGCCCAGCAGGTGGATTTTCCAGGTTTGATTCCCAGTTAGGGCACATAAGAAAAGTGACTATCTGCTTCTTCACCCCTTCCCCTTCCCCTTCTCTCTCTCTTTCTTTCTCTCCTATAGCCATAGCTCTATTGATTTGAGCCACTTAGCCACAGGTGCTGAGGATGGCTCAGTGGAGCCTCCACCTCAGGTACTAAAAATAACTTGTTTAGGAGCATGGCCCCAGATCAGCAGAGCATCTACTCCAGGCAGGGGTTTCTGGATGGATCCTGGTCAGGGCGCATGTGGGACTCTGTCTCTTTATCTCTCCTCCTCTCACTTTAATAAATAAAAAAGAAAAAAGAAAAGAAAAAATGGAAGCAGAAAATATGAGTAAGAAAAATAAAAGTTAATTTAGCTATAGGTTAATTATAATGCTATTTTATACCAAAGAGAACAGTTCCAAATGCCAACTCTAGGCTTATCAACAAGCACTTAAACTCTTGAAATGAGAGAAGGTAGAAAGCATTCTCTGCTCCATTTTATGGAGAGAATGACTTAGATCTATAGAATTTAGGTAAGTGGGATATTGCTACAATTCAAGGGGAATTGGTAATTCTCACAATTTTCAATGCCTTTTCTTTGAGTAATTTTTACAGACTAATGGTAGATTATAAAAAAAGGAAATAAGAAATATAGAATAATGTATAGAAAATATAACATTGAATTATTTATTTACTCTGGTATTTCAGCTACTAAAAAAATGCTCTGCTCTTATGATTCCTTTTAATTTTTCTCAATATCTTCACCAAATATAAAACTTTAAGAGAGCTTTATCTTTTCTTAAAATGAAAAGCCTTAGGAGTTGTTACATACACTGAAGACTAGATTGCTGATTTCCTTGTACTGTATTTTTAAGGTAAATATTTTTTCAACTTAAAAGCAAAGCAAAAGAACAATAAAGGCTGAGAAAGAAAACCCAATAAAAAGGCAGTTACCATGGAATCTTCAACATCAGGCTTGAAAAAGAAAGAGCGTTTTTAATTCTTTTGAAAGAAAAGGAAAAAATAAGAAACATGATAGGGAAACCGTTGCTATACACATTACTGTATAAATCTGCCATTAGAACTGTAAACACAGGATTAACAGTGGATTTTGTACTTTTACAGCTGCTCTTTGATAATATAAGAGAAAAATAAATTTTTTATAGCCCCTGATTATCTGGCTCTAGCTTATTAAAGATATCAACTCCAGCTATTTTAATGCCTATATATTAAGTTGTCCTTGAAAAAAATATAGCTTTAATTTAAAATAAACTTATTCAAAAATATGACAAATAATACTACAGTTCATAATTAAAGCAAATACTACTCTTTCATAAAATATAAACAACCAACTTTTTTAGGGATTTAGAAATTATGGTTTATTTTTTTTGAGATAAAGATGAAAATAAATTTATATTGCCAGTTTTATGAGCTCAGGAATCTAGGTAAAGATTACAAGCAAGTAAATCCTTTATGTTATCAGCATTCTTGGTTAACATTTCAACTGTATATATGAGATTAGTTCTGTGGATAACGTCTAAGTTGATAACCGAAAGTACACTAATTAATAATGATTGAATTCTGCCTTTTCTGATAAATGAGTCACACCTAATATTATTCAAATTTATCATAGTTTATATTTTGGAAGCTCACCATTCTACAACTGTGCAGCCTTGGCAGAAAGGCAAGTGTGAGAGGCAAAGAGTGAGGATGGTATGGAATTTTGCTATTGAGCTGCTGCTGATGGCATAGTTTATGTTTGGTTTTCCCAAGTATTTGGGTTGTAACGACTGAACAATCATGATCAAAGGGACAATGGGAAAAATTAATTGTGAAGGTTAGAGTTTTCAAGACTATTCTTAGCTACAAAGCAGAGAGGGTTTATTTTCTGATAAATCTCTGTCAACATTAAAAAAATAAATTCTTCTTTCCTTCCCTCTTTCGTCTTCCCTTCTTTGTCTCTTTGTCATTCTCTTTCCAACAAAACAAAAGCTCATGGCACCTCATGAATAATGGGATGGATGAGAGGAAGAAATAAAATTAACTGTATTATTATTATGTGTTAGTTACCGTGAGATTTGATTGACGCCTATGATCAATTATAAATATTCCCTTTTTACAGATAAATTGAAGCTAAGAGAGGTGGTTGGGAAAAGACACAAATGGAACTTACCTTCTGTCCTTCCAACTTAGATTGCAAAGTCCAAAGTGCATCACCTTAGAAGCCAGTTCCATCAATATGTTACTGGTTTAGCTTAGGAGAAGTTCTGGAGCCCCATTTTCTGTGAAAAATGATTCAAAACACACAATATTATGTTTTCTACAGTAAAGATGCTAAAAGGTGTGAAGAGTCTTATTTTCCCTGAAGCATCACAAAATCAGACTCTATATGATGTTGACTTTACAGGTATTGCTATGGTTTCCCTGAGCAACAGAGTGTAAATAGAGTGTGATGAGAAGGGTGGGTGTATGGGGATGGGAGGGAAAGAATGCCATCCTTCCATGTTTTCCCATTCATATAAGACCCTTCATTTAGGAGCACATTATTTTTTGGGAGTTCTTTTGCAAATAAGTTGTTTGGTACATGGAATTCTCTTCTTCATTCAAACTATGCAAGAGGCATTGATTCAACTCTTTCTATAAACTAGCAAGCACAGGCCCACAAAAAGAATAGTGTTCTTAGAAAGATAAGCAGTGCAATGATTTGAACAATTTCTAGAAGAAAGTTCAAATGCTTTAGTTTGAGGACAAAGAGAAAATCCTGACTCACTGGCCAGTCTTTACATTTTATTCCTTCTTCAAGTCATTACTTCCAATCTCCTTCTCCATACTTCTGTTGCCTTGTACGGTCTTATTTTCCACTGAAGTGAAAAAATCTACCTGCTTTCCACATTGGAGTGCCTGGAGTGGGCTGATCTAGTAGGCACACCATTTCTAGCTTGGGATTTCAGAAAGTGGTGGTGTTGGTATTAAAGAAGTTATCTGGTAGGATTCCATGAGTAATTGTAATAATTAAAGCCAAACTTTTTTTATTTTACTATCACAGGATCTCATTAAGCAAAGAGTGGGCAATGAAACAACAAACAGTAGATATTAAAACTATTACTATTTAGGGCTTACATATATGAGGTGGTAAAATAGTACTATTTAGGAAATTCTCAATTTATGTAAGTGGTGAGCAATATGTCACATTTATTAAAAATGAGTTTGGTAGAGAATATATGTTACAAAGTTAAGAAAAAATTTTATAAGTGGCCTGATACAGTGGTCTTCAATGGGGCATTTGGCAATGTCTGGAGACATTTTTGATTGTCATGCCTGGGGGAGAAGGTACTACTGGCATCTAGTAGGTAGAGGCCAAAGATAATGTCCTTCAATTCACAGGACAACCCCTACAACAAAGCATTATTCCATCCAAATGTCAGTAATGCTAAGATTGAGAAACCCTGGACTATGGAAAGCAGTGTGCTGATATTTCAAGACCTTAGAACAAATTAGCCTAGTTATTAATTAATATATAAGTGATGTGCAGTTTTACTGAAGTAGAAGAGTTGAGTTTGAAAAATGAATTGCTTTTGAGCAAACCACAAATGTAGTACTATAAAAGCAATACACCATTTATTTTTATTGTATCACTTTGTGGGGAAAAGCCTTCTTCTCAAACCCAGACTGTTTAAAAGCATGTGCTATAATATTTATTGTGATGCTTTATTGACAAAGAGAGAGCGCCACAAAATTGTGGGCATATCTGGGTTGCCCAACAGACGTGGCTAATATGTTCAGTCCTCTTTATCCAGGAGATCAGGACATGATTTCTCTGTCACAGAATATTTGGAATTCTCTACAATTAAGGCAAATAAATCAATTCAAGCAACTTGATAGTTTGGTTGAAGGGACTGGAATAGATATAAGAACAAGTCGTAGCTGTCTTTGAATATATGAAGTACTACAAAGGGATATATTTATTCTCAGAGGCTCTGATGGGTAAAATTATGAACACTAGATAGAAGATACAGAGTGACAGATTCTATTCAACATAAGGAAAATTTTCATCATAATTGAATTATTCTTTTAAAACATATTTTTTTGCAGCATAAGTTCCATCAAGTGAAGTACACAGATCTTAATTGTACAGCTTAAAGAATTCTTACATATATATGCACCTGTGAAACAGTTCTAAGAGAAAAAAAAAGATACATAACATTTCTAACATGCCTGAAGACTTCCTTGTGTCCCTTCCTAATGAATACCTAGTCATTTGACTTTAAGAAATCAAGTCATTTTGATTACAGGAAAAGTAAAGAAAGATAATAACTGCATCAGCCCAGGAGAAGGGCTGCAAATATTTAGGGAAGTGGTAGAAAGTGTGTGAACTAAGCAATGGACTGGAATTTAAGGAAACTTAGAGCAGCATTTTATAAGTATACTCTAGTTTCACAACATGTTTATGTCATATATTAGAGAATTTAGGATATCATCAACTGTATGATGCACCATTACTTCATGTCCCTGCAAGTAAAAATAAAAATTCTGGCAATTAAACTATGATGCAATGCCCTAACAATAACAATAGTTCTGCAAAACCAGACCCCCATTTCTTGAAATTTCTTTGATCTCTTTTGAGAGATTTAGCAATTTCTTCAGTTTTCAATTAAATTGCTTGGTATGTCATAGGCAATATTTAAATATTTGCAAGTAAGAAAGCATAATTCATCTATATGTAGAGAGTTCCTTCTTATGGCCCATAAAACAATTAGGTTTTTGGAGCATAAGTGATATTTTATAAGAAAACTGAGCAGTTGCAGTTATTTATCCAATGACCAATGTTTGCGTCACTAAACTCAATTTATAGCCCACTGTTCTGTTTCCATGTGTGTCTGCTTAAAAAAGGGAGGGTTTATTTTGTTTTGTTTTAATGTTGAATTACAGCATATTATTTTTGAAGAAATTTAAAATGGCAATTAAAATTGGCATGTGTAATACCAATAAAACTCACCACTCAATTGTTATGATGAAAACCATGAACAGCTGTGGCCATGTTTGTATATGCACAGGACTTGACCATTGCCTACGACATAATGATTGTTTCCTACTCTCAAAGATGTTAAAATACAGTGAATATGTAAGACATGATGAAATGACATACCTGTTTTGATGAAATGGGTTCTGTAGTCCAAAAGGTTTGGAAACTTGAGATTTACCATTGTTGCGCAAGCTTACTGTGAGACTTCACAGAGACTTTAATATGTTAATAAAATTTATGACTATTCTAAGGGAGCAGTGTTTGATAAAAATTAATTGACCATAAATATTCTTCTGGCTCTCCTCTTGTTAGACCATTGATTTAAAAAACCATTGATTTAAAAAAAAATGCCAGTATTGAGATACTAAAAATAAGAGTTGAAAGAATGTCAAGGAAGCAATTTTCAACAATAACATGTTGTCAAGAAGTCAAGGAGAGTAAAACCTAAAAACATACCATTGGGTTTGTTAGGAAGTCACTATTAAGTTTTTGAGAATATTGGTGGAACAGGACAGTGTGGATTAAAGATATTGCATGGGGCTAAAAGAAAAAGTGAAATAAAGTTAATTAATATAAATCATATTTTTGAGAAATTTTGGCAATGAAAAACGGAGAACTGTTGTTTAGGTTCCTAGTATCTCATAGGCTTTCATACAATGTGCTCTACTGAACTGAGGTGAGTATTTCTATCATCTCTGCTGAGTTCTCCAAATCTTAAACCACATAAAGAACATGAAAAGCGATTATCTTAGACCTGTGCTGCTCTCAGCCTCCCTCCTATTTCTTCACTGACTCAAATGAATTACGTATAACAACTTCATTATGCAGGATCTTACGTAGTCTGCTTTTATTTTATTTTTTTTTGAAGGTTGTTATTGAGCAATATGTTATTAAAGAGCTGCAGAAAGAGGGCACCTAATTTATAAATCTAATGGAAGTGGTGGTGGAGGTGTGGAAGGAAATAAGTTTAAGACAACCCTGACTGCCTAGGAAACCAGTGTCCACAAAGAGGAGTGCTGACTTTCTAATTCTGGAGTGGTAGTGGGAATACAGGTCCCAGAGCTACTAGTCAGAGCTAGTTATAGCTTTGATCTATTAAAAACAGCTAAGGTGAGGACTAAGCTGATAGCCAGAGTTGCTGAATGTTTATGATACTTACCATTTTGTTGAGGGTTTAAAAATATGTATTGTAATTCCAGCTCAGAAATTAAAACGTACACAGAGTAAGTTAAGAATTCTATTTTAGGCCTGACCTGTGGTGGCGCAGCGGGTAAAGTGTTGACCTGGAACGCTGAGGTTGCTGGCTCAAAACCCAGGGCTTGCCTAGTCAAGGCACATATGGGAGTTGATGCTTTCTGCTCCTTTCCCTTCTCTCTCTGTCTCTTTCTCTCTCTACTTCCTCTCTTTAAAAAAATGAATAAATAAAAGCTAAAAAAAAGAATTCTATTCTATTGACAACAAATTTGCCTTAGCTTAGAGAAGCATCATAAATAACAAATGACAGTGAAAAGGATCTTCAGAGAAAGCTTTTAGTGGTAAAATAAGATATTGTTAATCAAATCCGTTGGAACTCAGAAGGCTTCAGAATATAATCATTTAAAAACAAAGAAACCAGGGGGTTAATGAGGTTGAGGAAGATAGAAGAGAAAGATGGGAGCACCATGAGACTAGAGAAAAGGAAGGTTTGTCTTTAGGGATCTGACCTGGAGAATCAATATGGAATGAATAAAACCCTACCTGAGAAGCAGTAGGGCCCAGATAAAATCTGACAGCACAGATTAATAATAACCATGTCACTATAGTGACATCAGAAAAAAGCCTTGTTGGCAAATAATATGACTTTATCCCTTCAACTGTACACAATGTCATATGTTCACAAATTCATGTCATCCAAGTGTTCTTTAGTATCTACATGTATAGTGAGTTGAACATTCAGTTATTATTTTCTACAGAATAATCTAAAATATCAGGGCATTGCCATAGAAAGTTATGACAGCTTATGGTGTGTGTGTATGTGTGTGACAGCGACAGAGAGGGACAGAAAAAGGGACAGACAGGGACAGAATGACAGGAAAAGAGAGATGCGAAGCATCAATTCTTCATTGTGGAACCTTAGTTGTTCATAGATTGCTTTTTTTTTTTTTTTTGTATTTTTCTGAAGTTGGAAACAGGGAGGCAGTTTAGACTCCCTCATGTGCCCGACCGGGGGGGGGGTACAGCAGACTGAGTAACCCCTTGCTCAAGCTAGCGACCTTGGTCTCAAACTGGTGAGCCTTGCTCAAACCAGATGAGCCTGTGCTCAAGCTGGCAACCCCAGGATTTCAAACCTGGGTCCTCTGTGTCCCAGTTCGATGCTCTATCCATGGCGCCACCACTTGGTCAGGCTGTTGACTATATAACAAATATATAATACCCAAGTAAAGTTACTTGAGGAAAAGAAACATGAGTTGAAAAATTGGGCCTAATTCCTATTTGACTGAGTAGAGTTAGCTCTTGAGTTCAATACAGTGCTTTTGATTGCAGAAATTTAACCACTAATAACCTCTAATCTATGAAAAACAGGTAAGGTGAAGACTAAGTAGATAGCCAGAATTTATAAATGTTAATTGATATTTACTAATTTGTTGAGAATTTAAAAAGATATTATTATAGGTCAGAAATTAAAATATGCACAATGTGAATTAATAATATAATCCATACAAGTCTTTAAATGCCTATAATTATTTCAAACATTATTGATGAAATTCATTTTGAAGTAGATTACATGTTTCTGTACTTTGAAAACAAAGAATACTGACTATAATTTAGAATTTCTTGGTGACTCTGAGTCAATATATGAACGCTATTGAACTCAACGTGTGGGCCTGTGCAGCAATCTGTATGTGGGGAAGCTTACTCCAACACTAGATGCATTAAATGACCCCAGTCTCCTCTAGGCCAGTACTATCCTGGCACTTCTAATTTGCCTCACATATTCTGTGACTCACTGGAAAATAAGAATACTACCCTAGTTAGAATTTTAACTAAAATAATATATAGTAAGTATGCTCAGAGTGAGGATCTGAGGTCTTCACATGAAATATACACAATTGTCTAGATGAAGTTAGGTAAAATCTATTCTGATTACATTTATAACTTTTTATTTTCTGATTCATTTTTATAAAATGGATGAATGAGTCAGTACATGCGAAATGCTGACTTACTGATAATTTGTCCCCACAGCATGGATGCTTGTTTGTTTAGTATGCATAATCTCTAATCCTTGCAGAAACTATAGTAAGTGGAAGAGGGCATTGTGAGGTTTGCAATATTTGCAATAAGTAAAGTTAACACATTTTCTAGTTAATTTGGGAAGTTCAAAGAAAAAAAGCTGCAAGATGTATTTATTTGGGATAAAACTATTATCAGTCTTTATATCTTATGTTTACACTTTATATATACAGCATTTGTAATTTAAGTATTCTTATCTTTGGGCCTAAACAGGCCAGCCAAGCCTTTTGTATATTAATATTGACTGGTTATTGGGTTATAGAATATACTGAATACCTCCTGCCATAAAATGATGAAAAGTGATCATGAAAAGTACTTTGGTTTAGAGACTGGTGAATAAAAGGAATACCACTTCAATTTCCCTGCAAGATCTCTGTTGGCTTTTACTACATGTACAAAAGGAGAAGAAAAATAAGGTGATAAAAGTCTTAGGGATCCTATTAATATTTAACATTATGAAGAAATATTTCATGAATCCATCTAAAATTATGAGACATCAGAGAATAAATAATCCTTGTACACAATATTAAAATTTATATGCACATATATGTATATAAATTTAAATATTTAAATAGTATTTAATGGAAATGATGTTTTTGATTTCATTATCAAACTTCAAAGAGATTACCTTAAGTAATAATAATGAATAAAGACGAAGAATTAAGTTTAAAGTTTTTGTCGCAGCATAATTTATAATAGTAAAAAATGGAAAACCTAAATAATAAAGAATAAGTAAAAAATTAATCAACTGTCATATATATAAATTTTTATGGGAAAAATAACAATAGAACAGTGCTAAGAATTAAAATAACTAGATGTAAAACAGTATATATAGCATGACCTCAGTTTTATAAAACAATTTAAAAGGAAATACATAAACATAAGAAAAAGTGAAAATGAAGCCAGTGCCAACAGATGTTTTCTTTGGGTAATAGAAACCTGTGTATTTTTTATGTGATTTTCTACTTCTCTGTATATCTTTTACATTGTATCTGCATTTTTATTACTAAAATGGTTTTTTTCTAAAAATATTTCTAAAAGCAGAAAACTATGCAAATATTAAGTATGGCATCTAAGAGATTTCTTAAAAGGAGTTTACTTGAACTAAACTATGAATACTAAAAATTTGATGATGAGTTTAAACTGGCTTGATCAAAGAAACAGTAAAAAAATTTATAGAGAGAACAAATACTATTACTCTTAGAATGTAACATATGTAATATATGTGATCCCAATCTCTACTCTTCTAATTCTTTCACTAGAACAAATTTATTTTCAGAGAAGTGAGTTTCAACTAAAACTAAATAAAACAAAAATAAAATTTGTAAAAATTATTGAACTGAGCATCATAAAAACTTCAGCATGCAATTAAAAACCTTGTCATATATCTGCTTAATGTGCTTCCAGCAAAAATTAGAATGCATTGAAAATCTTAAACATTGTGCCAAGGAGTCAGTTGTTGTATACTCTGTCACAGTCTTGGTGTCACTGCAAGAATGTATCACTTTCTGAAAATAGTCCCCAAGATGTTTACCTTCTGTGTTTCTGCTTCACCTGCCTTAGCAACGCAGTCTCTTCTTTTTTTTTTTTTTCATTGTGGTTGTGATAGAAATTCTAAACAGTCACAAAAAATTAGTACTCATTATGGCAAATATTCTATGTGTTTAAATTCTACATAAATGCTATGTTGTAGGGTCTTGGTAATGTGTCCTGCAACAAGTTAAATAGTAACTTTTTATGATAAAATTTTTTTTTGATTTGTCATAAAGCACAGACGGTTAATTGAATTGGTTAACACAACATTGTAGAGGCTCAAAATTATATTAGGCTTTACCAATGGGCCTGAGAATTTGTGGGCAACTTGACTTCTTGTAGAAAATAGTTCTGTTCTTTTAATATCTGACCAGGCATCTGGCAAAGGTGTTAAATTTAAGAAGTGTCATTGAATTAGCATATATTCATGCCCCTATTCTAAAAATACCCTTTTAAATGTTCATTTCTGCATTTTTATGAGTTAGGCATTCAGAGAAACTCTATCTGGTATAGAAAAACTAAAATGCTGAAATTAAAAAAATATATATTTTACATTAGCCAGCATGGCAGGAAAAAAGGAAAATGATATAGGCCAAAAATGGGCCCTGAAGCTGGCTCTTGATCCAGGAGTATCTGCTATCTGTGATAGCCTGACAGGCTTTAAATGAGTCATGAGAAGGTGTCAGAGGATCTAACCCAAACATCAAACAGGATATGATGTCATATCAGAACCCGTCTCATTAAGCTTAGCTTATCTAAAACAACACTTTTAGAGAGTGAACTAGGAAGAAAACTGTTCTTGAAATTGTGGACAAGGCCCACGGGGGGGGGGGGGGTGAGGATGATGGAGACGCAGAGACCCGACTCTGGGGACCAGGTTCAGAGATGCAGATCCAATTTATTCAGGAAGTAAGCTAGCTTATATACACAGGTTCAGCCTATAGGGTGTTACAGCGTGTCCTTCACAGCCACTGACTGAAAAGGTCAGGGAGCTGCCTGGTTGGTGCTGAGTTACTTCCTTATAGTGGGAGAGCTCCCTCCTGGGTGTGCCTAGGAGGGTTTCAGGTGCTGAGTGTTCTCACAGCATTGTATCAGCCACAGCTGCTAGGAATGCGCTCTGAGATCTACCCACATGAAATGAGAAAATAAAGACTATGCCTAAATAAAGACTTAGCCTTGGCTCTGAGAAATAGAAAAGAGTCTTCTCTGAGAACTCTTAACCCCAAACTTGTACTGATGCAAGTTGGGGCAGAAATTTGTATACTGTGTAATTAAAAAATGAAAAAAGCAAACAATAGAATCAGACAACCAAAGGCAAAGGCCATTAAATAAATGTGAAAATATGTTTAAAATAATTGCAAAAGGGTAAAGAAAGTATACTAAAGAAACAAGAGGCTATGAAAATGGACCAAAATGAAATTCTAGAAATAAAGAATATAATACTTAAATTTTAACCTCAATGAATGGGATACAGGAGCAGACAGAATTAATAGACTAATTTAGTGGTAGCTTATTGAATAATTTAGACCAATCAATGCAGTAAAAAAAATTGAAAAACTAGACAAATTATTTTTTTAAATCACCTTCTTATAGATATTGAAGAAATAACAGGTAAAATTAGATTGCTGAATCAAAAACTGAAAGAAGAAATACAGATAAGTGAAATAGATATTTGGGGCTGCCTTTCCTAAGGCATCTTTAATTCCAAAAATAAAAATGAATACAATAACTTGTATAATAACATACAGGTGTATCATAATAATAGTTTGATGTGCTACACATAAAACAATGTATACTATATAATTTAATTTACATAAAGTTAAGAAGTAGAAAAAACTAAATTCAGTGTTTAAAGATGCATATTTAGAAAACTCAAGAAAGAAGGTACTACAAATGTGATAAAAGTAGCTGTCTTTGGAGAATAAGGAGGAAGTTATAATTGGGGAGAAGTACGTGATGAGGTTGGGTTTGTTTTTGGGAGCTATCAATATTATATTTCTTGTCTTTGATATAGGTCATGGAGTAAGCTTCATAACTGTTAATTATATTTTATGCTTTTCTGTATTTGTATTATATTTTGTAATAAATATGGATTAATAAAGAGAATTAGTACACTAGAAAATAGATAAGAATTACCTAGAATGCAACACCGGAGAAAAAAAGCTGGAAAGTGTGGAAGAGAAGTTAAAGAACTTGGAAGATAGAGTAAGAAGGTCCAATATATATGTAATCCAGCATTTCTTCAAAAGGAATATTGGTTAGCAATATTCAAAAAGATAATGTCTGAAAAGTTTTTAGAATTTTATTAAAGTTCTGGATTCAGGAAACCAAATAAATCTTAAGATGGGTAATGAAAAGAAACCTACACCTAATCTTTATTTAGTAAATATGTATAATACCAAGTGTTGGGGAAAGATAATTAAAGCAGTTAAAGAAGAAAGATATACTATTAAGAAATGTTTGAGGTTGATATTGACAACTGATTTTTCAGCTGCACCAATGGAAGTTGGAAACCAGTGGAATAACATCTTCAAATTCTGGGAGAACTAAATATTGAATGACAGTTCTATATCTAGTAAAATTATATCTCAAGGATGAATGTAAAATAAGTATAATTTTAATTCCAAATATAAAAAAAAGGATATTTATTTTAAATAAATCTTCTGTTAGGTAATTTTAAACAGTGAACTAAGAAAAAAAAAAAGAAGAATCCCATAATGAAAATTGGATATGAGAGGAATTGTGAGTAAATAAAATGGTAGCTATTTAGTAAATGTAATTGGCTTTATTAAACAGAAACAATAATGTCTACTATGTACAGTTAAAATCAAGAATAAAAACTAGAAAGCTGGATGGTAATTGAATATAAAATAAGGAAGGTATGATTTGGGTTACTGTTCTAAAAATTTTGCATCTTTTAGGACAAAAAATGGATCCAGAAAAAGTATACCAAATAGAGGACATACTATACATTAGGAGAAATGATTTTAAATACAACAACAAGAATAATTAATTTAAATGAAGTATGGTCTACAAGTAAAGTTTGCCAGACTGAATAAAAAGAAGAAAAAACTTGATCATATTCTGATTTTAAGAAACACATCTGAAATGTAACAAAACAAGGAGATAGACTATGAAAGGATCTAGGAAAACTATGCTAAGTAAATACTGGCTAAAGAAAGCTCCGGCTGATTGGCTCAACAGTAGAGTATTAGCCAGTATGCGGAAGTTCCAGGGCACACAGGAGATGTAACCATCTGCTTCTCCATCCCTGCTCCCCTCTATCTCTATCTCTATCTCTATCTCTATCTCTATCTCTATCTCTATCTCTATCTCTATCTCTATCTCTATCTATCTCTATCTCTATCTCTATCTCTACATTTCTATCTCTATCTCTATCATCTCTATCTCTATCTCTTTCCCTCCCACAGCATGGCTCCAATGGTTTGAGCAAAGTTGGCCCTGGTGCTGAGGATGGCTCTTTGGCCTTGGCCTCAGGCACTCAAATACCTTGGTTGCCTAGTAATGGAGCTGCTGTCCAGCCAGGCAGAGCATTCCCTGGTAGGGGCTAGCCAGGTGGATCCCAGTCAGAGGTCATGTGGAAGTCTGTCTTTGCCTCCCCTCCTCTCACTTAATAATAATAATAACAAAGAAAGCTAGTATAGTTACATTAATACCAAAGAATTTAGATATTGAAGGGAGAGAAACATTACTATAGCTATGAGGCCTCCTAATAGATATTGATTAAAATTTTAATTAAAATTGTATACAATTTATAGCATAGTATTAAAATATAGGATGGAGCAAAAGTAAGTTTACAGTGTTCTTGTGAAAAATAATACAATAATTAATAAATAATAATATAAGAATAAAATCTGTTTTGAGTTCTCAAAACTATAAACCTATCTTTCCTACACTGTAAATATAATTATAAATGTATATAAAATATTTTAGGTTGTCTTAATTTTTCAAGAATTAACACCTTTATTATGATGATTAGTTGTATTTTTTATAAACTTAAATTCCAATTCTAAACATTTGAACTCATTGTTCACTCAAACAAGGATATAAACTCCTCTTCAGTAGGAACAGTCTTGGTCATCTTTGTCTATTCCACAGGGTACAACTTTGAAGGTAATAGGTAATTTTTATTCAGGTTTTTAAAAAAAACCCTATACATTATTTTTAATTTACTTTCCCATCTTGCTTACAGTTTTTCCCAGAATAACCCAATTTCCTCTGCTTTCCTAGAAGCTACTTGGTCTTAATAAATATAACTTCCTTTTCATACTTATTTACGGATACCTTTTCTTAAAGAATCAACTTCACTGCTTTTTCTAGAGCTGCACTAAAGATCTTTGACTTTCCTCCTTCTTACATTTCCCTCCCAATCCTGGTTCTTGTCTCTTTACCGTGCCCCTCTTTATTGTAAATATTTCATTATGCCTCTTAATTCTCCAGAAATGAAAGTCACAGATAGTATAACCTATCTACATATAAGGTAAGGCAAAGTATGTTTTTACTTGTGAGTACATAAAACGCAAAGTTTATTCTTGTATTATTATTTATTATATTATTTTCACACAAACAACTATAAACCTACTTTTGTCCCACCCTGTTTAGAAACAAAGTTGAGAGAACCAGTGTGAAATGACAAATACATCATGATGATGAGATTTTAACACATCTGTCAGCAGTAAATAGATCGTGTTGATAATAAAGATAAATAATTTGCTTAATCTAATTTTTATATTTAGAACATTTTCCTGAAAATGAAACAATACACATCATTTTCAAGCCTATGAATTTTTATAAAACTGATTATGTACTAGACCATAAAGCAAACTCAAAAATTACAGAAAATCAATTTCTTACAAACCACCTTCACCAACCACAATTCAATAGTTATTAACACATTGCATACCTCAAAAAATCATGAGAGATTTGGAAATATATATATTTTTTCATAACCCATGAATAAAAATATCATAGTGGAATTTAGGAAATATATTTAGATTCTTCAGCAAAGAAAATAGAATATATCAATACTCATGAAATGGAGTTAAAGCACCACCATGTAAAAAATTTATATGTTTTAATATCTGTATTAAAAAAAGACAATATTAAAAAGTTTAAGCATCTAAATACCTATTACAAAAATGTAATTTTAGAGCCTATATATGTGGAAATAGTAAAGACAGGACAAAAATTGATGAAATAAACAAACTTATACAGGATCAACAAAACCAAAGATTAGTTATTTGGAGAGGGAAATATAGTTAACTCCTTCTGGAAGACTGAGTTTGAAGAGAGAAGAAATAATCAATATTATGAATAAAAAAGCAAATATAACTATAGATATACCAAATATTAAAGGGGAAGAGATTGTTATGAAAAACTTATAATAATTTGAAAAATAGATGAACTAGACAACTTTTTGGAATAATATAAATTAATAAAATTGATTTAAATATAAATGGAAAACAATAGTTTATGACCATTAACATTTTCAGATGGAGATAAAATATCTTACTATAAGAAAAAATCAGGTCCAAATAATTATACTTGTGAGCTCTGGAAGAAATCAGAATTAAATTATTTTTATTTTCCACAAATGAATGTTGTAAATCTAGTGTGTGTGTGTGTGTGTGTGTGTGTGTGTGTGTGTGTGTGTGTGTATAGCCTTGGTATCAGAACAAGAAATAGGTAGTTCGAGGAAAGAAAAGTACAGGTTTATATTACTCTTGGACAGAGGTGGTAAAATTAAAAAAAAAACTATTTAAAAAATATTTAAAAATTTTATTGATTGATTTTAGTGAGAGAAAAAGGGAGAGAGAGAGAGAGAGAGAGAGAGAGAGAGACATCAAGTTGTTCCTGTATATGTGCGCTGATTGGAAATTTAACTGATAACCTCTACACTTTGGGATGATGGTGCTCTAACCACCTGAGCTATCTGGTCAGGGAAAATTCTAAAAATATATTTAAAAAATGAATCTAGACAATATTAAAACAAGACTTTTGTGTTTATTTCAGATATGTAAGCTTAATATTAGAGAATCTTTTTACTGAATTCATAACATTAACAGGTAAAAGAAAAATATGAACTTTTCATTAACTATAGAAATAACATTTAATTAAGTTTAATAATCTTTTATGATAAAAATTCATAGAACACTAAAAATAAGAGGTGGGATTTCTTAACCTGATAATGATATCTACAAAAACCTAGAATAAATATTATAATAATAAAGAAACATTAAAAGCATTTTCTTTGGAAACAGAAATGATACAAGATGATTCCTATCACTTTTTACTTGAGGTCATTCTTAACCTTGTTCTTGAAGTTCTAGTTTGTATAATAAGACAGAGAAAGGGCATATGGATTGGTAAAGAAAATCTTTTATTCAAACTTCATAGATGAGATACTTGTCCACATTGAACACCCTAAGGAATCCACAAACTATTAGTGTTGATAAGTTTTGTAAGTTTGCTAAGTACACACAAGTCAATTGTAGTTCTATACACCATCTACAAACCCATGTTCCCAAAAGAATTTTTATAAAACTTGAGAAGCTAATTCTAAAATTCACATGAAAAAGCAAAAGGCTAAGAACACTAAGACACTCCTGAAGATGAAGTTCATTCCTTACCTAATTCCATAATTACTATATTTGTAATTTTTATGATAATTAATTGAACATTGGCACAAGAATAATAAAAATCAACCAATAGGATAGCAAAGCAAGCTCAGAAAGAGTCATGTATCTATGGCTATCTAATGTATGGCAGAGCTAGTATTTGAGATCACTGGGGAAAGGACATTCTCTGATCAATATATGGCATGAGGACAAAAGGTTTTCTTTTTTGTGTGTGGGTGACAGAGACAGATAGACAGAGAGAGGGACATATAGGGAGAGACAGGAAAGAGATGAGAAGCATCAGTTCTTAATTGCGGCACCTTAGTCTCTTTAGTTGTTATTGATTGCTTTCTCATATGTGCCTTGATGGAGAAGGAAGTGGCTCCAGCAGAGCGAGTGAACCCTTTCTCAAGCCGGTGACCTTGAGCACAAGCCAATGACCTTGGGCTACAAACCAGCAACCATGGGGTCATTTCTATGATCTCATGTTCACACCAGCAACCTCACACTCAAGCTGGTGAGCCCGTGTTCAAGGCAACGACCTCAGGGTTTTGAACCTGGGTCCTCTGCATCCCAGTCTGGCACTCTATTCACTGTGCCACTGCCAGGTGAGGCGACAAAATGTTTTCTTTTTGGTTAAAAAAAAAAGATTCCTATATCAAATTATATCACAATTTATGAATGAGTAAATGCATTTGAGATGGTCAAGAGTTTAATATCAAAATAAAAACTTCGGAATGCACAGCAGAAAAAAAAGAGGAATATTTTTATAAGATCAGGTTTTGAAAGAATTCCTTGAAGAAGAGGCATAAACATCGAAAGACCAATAAATTTGACTACAACAAAACTTCATAAAAAAGTATAAAGAAATAAAGGAATAAAAAGGAAAAAGAAATAAAAAAAGGAAAAAAAAGAAATAAAAGGATAGTTTAAAACAACAAACTAGGAAAGGATATTTATAGTACATGCAATCTATGAAGGACTGATGTCTAGTAGAATTACATAACAGATTCTCATGAGCCATTGCAAGCAAAGCAAAAAAACAGAGAGATGGTCTAAAATTATAAACAAGCAACTCACGGAGGAGTGAGCCTGAATGGCAACAAGGAGAAAAGTTGCTCAACCTTGTGGTAAGAAGAATATGATTTAAAACCTAAATGAGGAACCATTTGCCACTGTCAGACTTGCCAAAAATTAAGTCAAATAATGTGAAGGAAGTCTAAGAATGTGGAGGAATGTCCTAGAAAGAATGCTTAGAAAATAGCAGGCACCTCGTAAATGTTTCTGATTTTCTATTGTTGTGTAGCAAACCACCTCAAAATTTGGTGGCTTAATTTATCAATTATTTTATTATATTCATGACCTGTTAGAAATTTGGGCATGTCTTTACTGGCGATTCTGTAACTCACATGGCATAGACTGGGTCACTTGGTGTTTGGTGCACAGTCCAGTCCGGGGAGGGGGGGCAAGTAGGCTTCATTGGTGCATTGGTGAAGATGACTAGAAGCTGGACTGAATTGAGCTGGTTTCTCTCTCCATATATTGTTAAGGTATCTTCAGAGGGTAGTTGGAATTCTTATGGGGGGTTCAGAGCTTCAAGAATGAGCATTTCAAAATAAAGGAAGTAGATGATGCCAGTCTTTTAAGATTTGGGCCCAGAAACTGGCATAGTTTTCCATCTGCCATTGGTCAAGGCAGGCATAGAGCCTCCCTGTTGTAAGAGGAGGAAAGGCAGACCCTACCATTCAAAGGCATATCCAAGAATTTGTGGCCATCTGTAATCTGGCACAGTAATTATTTGATGATTAAATGAAAAAAAATCATAAATGTTTATTGAGTGCTTATGTTTACTGCAGTGGTAGGTACAGTGTAATTATATTAAATTTTATTAAATCTGATTCCTTTCTTTACTGTTTATTATAAATTTTTATTAATTTTAATGTGGTGATATCAATAAATCAGAGTACATATGTTCAAAGAAAACATCCCCAGGTTATCTTGTCATTCAATTATGTTGCATACCCATCACCCAAAGTCAGATTGTCCTCTGTCACCTTCTATCTGGTTTTCTTTGTGCCCCTCCCCCTCCCCTTCCCTTCTCCCTCCCTCTCCTCCCCTACCCTGTAACCACCCCCCTCTTGTCCATGACTCTTAGTTTCGTTTTTATGTCCCACCTACATATGGAATCATGTAGTTCTTAGTTTTTTCTGATTTACTTATTTCATTCCATGTAATGTTATCAAGATCCACCCATTTTGTTGTAAATGATATGATGTCATCATTTCTTATGGCTGAGTAGTATTCCATAGTGTATATGTGCCACATCTTCTTTATCCAGTCATCTATTGGAGGGCTTTTTGGTTGTTTCCATGTCTTGGCCACTGTGAACAATGCTGCAACGACCATGGGGCTACATGTGTCTTTACATATCAATGTCTGAGTTTTAGGGGTATATACCCAGTAGAAGGATTGCTGGGTCATAAGGTACTTCCATTTTCAGTTTTTTTAGGAACAACCATACTTTCTTCCATAATGGTTGTATTACTTTACATTACCACCAACAGTGGATTAGAGTTCCTTTTTCTCCACAGCCTCTCCAACACTTGCTATTACCTGTCTTGTTGATAATAGCTATTCTAACAGGTGTGAGGTGGTATCTCATTGTAGTTTTGATTTGCATTTCTTAACTGGGGGCATTACAATACCTGACTTCAAATTATATTATAGATCCATGACAATCAAAACAGCATGGTATTGGCAGAAAAATAGACACTCAGACCATGGAACAGAATAGAAAGTCCAGAAATAAAACCACATATATATGGTCAAATAATTTTTGATAAAGGAGCCAACAACATACAATAGAGACAACAAATGATGCTGGGAAAACTGGAAAGCCACATGCAAAAGAATGAAACTCGACTACAGTTTGTCCCTTTGTACTAAAATTAATTCTAAATGGACCAAAGACATAAATATAAGACCTGAAACAATAAAGTACATAGAAGAAAACATAGGTACTCAACTCATGGACCTGGGTTTTAAAGAGCATTTTATGAATTTGACTCCAAAGGCAAGAGAAGTGAAGGCAAAGATAAATGAATGGGACTACATCAGACTAAGGAGTTTTTGCTCAGCAAGATAAACTGACAACAAAATAAACAGACAGCTAACTAAATGGGAAATGATATTTTCAAACAACAGCTCAGATAAGGGCCTAATATCCAAAATATACAAAGAACTCATAAAACTCAACAACAAACAAACAAACAATCCAATAAAAAAATGGGAAGAGGATATGAACAGACACTTCTCCCAGGAAGAAATACAAATGACCAACAGATATAAATCTGAGTCTTTGTCCTTGAAAGTCTTCAGGTCTAGATGTGAAAAGGGAGATATTATGTGTCAATATAAATCACTAATATGTAGGTATATAAAAGATAGTTTAAAAGAAACGGCAAAAGGGTGATAAGCATTCTAAGAATTCATAGAAAATTCTCCTTTACATTTGAGAGATAATTTTAAGACTCAAGGAGGAGATGGAATATGAATGAGGCTGAAAGTAAATAAATAAATATTGAAAAGAAAATGAAGTCATGACCATACAGTGGCCTAGCTTGTTTATTTGTTCGATTTTGATGGAAGGGATGGTAGATACAAAATAGGAGTGGAAAATACAATATAATAAAGCTGAGGACCAGTTTTTAGATGGTCAGTCCTGCAACTCAAAGATCTATGCATTCAATAAATATCATCAAGAAACTACTTTGTGTCAGAAACTGTACAGTGTACTGGGGATACAAGAAAGAATCCACACTATCACATCCCTAAAAGAATGTACAGTCTAGTGGGGGATGGAAGAAGGAGACAAGTAATGAAAACACAGTGTGGTAAGTGTTCTTGTGCTGTAGTTTTAGGGAGATATGCAAGTGCCCAGGAAGAACATCTAACCTAGGCTTGTGAAGGAGGTGGTTACTGAAGGGAATACATACAGTATGTGGTATCTAAGTAGAAAAAGAATAGATACTAGTGAGATGAAGGTAGAGGGGAGGTGGGCATTCTAACAGAAGGAACATGTGAAAGGTAAAAGAGACTCATATTTAGTGCAGCTTGGTTGTATTGTGGAGTCAAAGGGGGAGACTTGATTGGGGGGTGGGTGTGGGGAAACTGGGTTAGAGGGTCTAATGTAAAATGCTAAGTAATTCAGAATTCATTATGAGGGCAAGAGAACCCCATTAAGGCATATTAAACAAGGTAGTAATTTGATTTTAAAAATATTGTATATTTGAAAAAGATATTTGTTCTCACTGAAGTTTGAACAATGAATAAAGATGAAACCAAGGTAGAAACAGAGAGACTTGTAGTAGTTATTCAGGAGGCACAGGGTAGTGTTCTGGATAAAGAGATATAAAGAAGAAAATGGTTTCAAGAGGTTTAGGGGACAGGATCAACAGAATCTGGCCATCTGTTGGATACAGGGGAAAGGGAGAAGAAGGAATCAAAACAACTCGTATTTCCATCTTGAGCAGCTCAGTGGATGGTGAAGCTGTTGCCTGATCCAGGGAACACGGAGAATAAGTATGGGGTGGTAGAGAATGATAACTGGGAGTTACTAACCATTCCCACAGAAATGATGGGTAACTTAAGAAGGGTTGTAGAGAGGAAGACTAAGGATTAGACTTTGAGGAATGGAAAACTTAAAAATTAGGCTAATAAGGAGGAAGCATTGAGATCAGGGGCATATTTCAACATGGAACCAAGTGAAGAGTAGATTTCTGAGTGGAGGAGAACAAACAATAGTGAGATGTACGAGGTCAAGTGGAAAGAGTCCACTGGTTTGTGACAATAAAAGTTTTTGGATGACTTTGGTTGCAATATATTTGCTGTAGAGTTCTGAAGAAGTAAGGACAGTTGGTATAGACTTTTTTTTTTTTTTTTTTTTTTACAAACTATGGCTTCAAATGGAAAAAGAACTAGAAGGGTGTGTGAGATATTGGGTCACATGTGAGGAAAGTTTTTGTTTTTAATAAGTGTGTAAGACTTGAACCACTTTAAATGCTGATCCATGTAATAAATGTATTATATATAATAAAGATGACAACATAGAGAAGATAGAGTTAATCACTGTAGTTATATAAGAAAGGAGAGAATTTTGCAGACAGGTGGAGGAGGTTTAGGGGACAGGATCAACAGAACCTGGCCATCTATTGGATGCAGGGGAAAGGGAGAAGAAGGAAGGAATCAAAACAACTCAGATTTCCAGGTGGAGGAATTGGCAGTCAGAATGCAATGCTGTAGTTCCAGTATTTTATAGACTCTGTAATGTTAATTATTACAGCTTTTCTATTTAAATTATATGAAATGTTTTCATCCCAAATTCACTACTTCAGTTCTTGGGAACTAAATCTTGGACCATGTGGCCTTGAATTCATTCATTGAAGGAGAACTTAGGAAAAAGTCTAGTGATTATATTATCAAAAGACCAAATTATAAATGTAATCTAATGAATTTTCTTGGAGTCTGGTTTTTTTTTTTTTAAACAAGTTTCTCATGAGTACTACTATTATTTTTTATACCATGAACACATATATACTCAAGTGGCTATTTCTGAATCTCACCAGTAATCATTTCATTTTGATCAGCTAACTGCTGATAGCCCAGATGAACATCTTGCATACAATTTTATTTAGCACATCTCTTAGAATGACTGAGGTGTCAGAATATCCCAGGTACACTGCTGTAGATACCAGCTGCACTGGGGGAGTGTTGCACAAAAACATCTGGAACATTATTCAGTATGAAAGGGAATAAATATGTTTATGGAAGAGACATTCACATCTACTGTGATCAGGCTTCTTTCAAAGACTCCAAAGTCCACATGATTTCTATCAACCTTTATTTTTTTGTGGAACTTTTGATAGAATTAAACTTTATTAGTTAGATTTTTTGCTCAAAAGTAAAAAGGCTAATATTTTTGTAGGTTTGGTGTGAATACTGTACCAAATAAAGCATTATGAAAAATAAGTTTTAAGAACTGAGTTGTATGAATCAGAAGAATCTAATATATATATATCAGATTATATATAATATAATCTAATTATATATTATATATAATATAATCTAATTATATATTATACATAATATATTATATATATAATATAATTATATATTATATATATAATATATTATATATAAAATATATTATGTATATATAATTTTCTTTCTATTTCTCTAAGGATTTGGAGGAGGAAAAAAAAAGAAAGTATGACTGATGTCTTAGGAATGGACAGGAAAAAGATAGTTTCATGGGTTAACTTTTCAGAATTTATAACAGTGATTACTATTTGCTGAACATCCATTCTGGACCAGACACATAAAGGCACTTACTTTACATATTTTTTTTTGTTGTTGTTGTTTTGTTTTTTTAGATTTTATTTATTTGTTATAGAGAGGGAGAGAGAGAGAAGGGGGGAAGAGCAGGAAGCATCAACTCCCATATGTGCCTTAACCAGGCAAGTCCAGGGTTTTGAACCGGCAACCTCAGCATTTCCAGGTTGACACTTTATCCACTGCACCACCACAGGTCAGGCACTTTACATATTTTATTATTTCTCTTCCTTGTAGCAATCTTTGCAAGGTCAATATTCTTTCCCTCATTCTCTTGTTAGGGTAACTACTGACCAATGATTAGAGAGATTCAGTAATTTACCCATGATTACATTACTGGTAAATTAAAGAGCAGATACTTGTATCCACTTCCATCTAAGTATTTGTCTCTTTTAACATATTCTGTTGCTACCATACAAACTGAAGAAAAATTTGGAAATAACGTTAATAATAATATGGATTCTGAGATATTTTTTCTTTACTTAATTAGAGAAGACTTAAAGGCATCAGCATTTTGTTCTTTTTATATATATGAATCTATCAACATATACCTGTGAATAATCATATAAAGAGAGCAAACAAATGCTTATTTTTATAATATACTACTTATAAATATCAGATAAAAAGAAAGTATATGATTTAATTCTACTGTAACTGAAGATGAAAAAGAACTTTGAAAGATTTTCTTTTCTCCCTTTGGTTCACTTTCACTTAGAAGATGCTTATTTAGCATATTGCTAACCAGAGGGCACAGCTGCTATTAGCAGTGTGATTTTTCAATAGGTGGGTCTAGACATGACTATTAACTAAGATAATATTCTTATGCATTTTATTAGTGACTGATGTTTTCTTTCTTTTCTAAATATTATTGACTATATTTCCTGTGTTATAATTTATATCCCTGTGACTATTTTGTAACTGCCAATTAGCACTTTTTAATCTCTTCATCTTTTTCATCCAGCCCCTCAACCTCCCTCCCCTCTGGCAATCATCAGTTACAGTTTAATTTTTAGAAGTAGTTGAATATTTTTTTTTTTACAAAACATGGAATCATTTTTTATCTATACTCCTCATTTCTATTGCCTCTTCACAAAACCTAGCCTGCCTAATTTGGGGTATCCTAGAAATAAAATGTGTACTAGCCCCAGCATTGCTAGCCTAATCTATAGAACACTTTTTTTTGACATGTCTGGACTTATGTTTGTAGATGCATGTGGCAAAGATATTCCCCTTGATAAAGGAAGAATTATTTATGACAACCTTCAAAAACCTTTCATTTTCTTAGGTGATAGATTACTTAACCCAGAAGTAGAACTTATAATTAAATTATTTAGAATGGTCAAAGTGGTATATTTTCAGCATAAACCTGATTTGGACTGTTAGTAACAAAAAACTTGGGAATCTATTATTTTAAATGTTTTTTTTAAATTTATTATTACTATTATTAAGTGAGAGGTGGAGAGGCAGAGAAACAGTCTTCCTCATGCACCCTGACCAGGATCTACCTGGCAAGCTCCCAATGGGGTGATGTTCTGCCCATCTGGGGCCTTGCTTTGCTGCTCAGCAATTAAGTGATTTTAGTGCCTGAGGCAAGGCCATGGTGCCATCCTCAGAGCCTGGGCCAACTTGCTTAAATAAGCCATAGCTGCAGAGAGGAAGGGGGAAAAAAGGGGGAAAGGGAAGGGTGGAGGAGCAGATGGTTGCTTCTCCTGTGTGCCCTGATCAGGAATCGAACCTGGGACTTCCACACGCCAGGCTAATGCTCTACTGCTGAGCCAACTGGCCAGGGCCCTATTTTAAATGTTCCTATCTTAACAGTTCTATTAACTGCATATTGAAGACATCAGTCATTGATAACACACACATATAAACAATATCTATAAACACGGCGTGATTTTTAGTCAGTGTAACATTTACATACCATTTTAACCAACTTTGCCTCCATTTATTTATTTATAATTGGAGGGTTTTGTACTATAGTTTAAGTATCTTTTCACTCATCATATTTTTTTATGACAATGTGTGTGTTCTCCTCCTCTTGTACTCATATCCCTTCCTTACTCTTTTCACTGATGACATTTGTGTTGGGGAGTACTGTTGCCTCTATTGGTCTTTGTGTTCCCTTAGAACTGGCTTAATTATTTGTAGATTCTAATGTCTTGTATCCCTTAATGATATTAATTTTACATATTAACTTTTTCTTAACTTATAATTGAATTTATTGGGGTGACATTTGTTATAAAATTATATAGGTTTCAGTGTATAATTTTATACTACATCATCTGTATATTATATTGTGTATTCACCATGTTTTCTTAAACGTGCCGTACAAATTTTCTTTCTAGGAATTTTCTTTAGTCAGGTTGCCTATCTCACCTGAGCACAGAAGGAGAGACCCCTTCCAAGACGATTGCTTTATTACTCACGTTAAAATATCTAGGGGCAGGGGCTGGTCTAAGGTTCCGGATTGGTGGTGAAAACAGTTTTTACAAGCCTTTTCTAATCCCAAGGGGTCATTTCATATCCCATCCCTATTGCTTTAACCACCCCCTTGGTAAAAGTGCTTTTCCAATCTTCTAAATGTAAACATTTCTCCTTTGGACACCAAGGGTCTAATCACTAGCAATAGAGCAGTTAAATTCCAATCTGACACCCTGCAGCTTGGAGGAGTCCCTAGAGCTGGAATTTAAGTCTACACTACTCAGGGGAAAGGGAATTCCCACGATGAAGGAGGGATGAAGGGAAAGGGATATAAATCCCCTGGCCTGATCCCTAAAAGTGACCGCGCTGAGCAGATGTCCTTTTCTTTTGCCAGGCTTTGGGAGATGCTTTCGCTTGGTTCCTCACGTGGAGAACCATTTGTGGTGACAACAATGAATTACTCAGAAAACAGATGACATGCTCCCAGGGACTGAAGAGAGGCAACAGGCCCGGTCAGCAGACCGAAGGACTGAAGCTCTGTCCCCAGCCTTACTCAGATATTTATTAGCCAGTACAAATAACTCAAGGAAGCAGACAGAAGTTCTCAGGGAGTGAAGTAAAGGACAAGGAATGTGCTGACTCCTAATCTCTGTTCTGAGAGCCTAAACATTTCTTGTTACTGAACCTTATCCTGCTGTTGTACTGTTTCCAGTATGGGGTCAGAGAGGCCCCTGGACTCTCGTCAGCTCAGAGCTTTCACCCTAGGATGCCTCTCTGTTATTCTAACTCTGTATATTTTCAAAGCATATTCCTACATCATGTCTTGTGTTTTAATTATTATTTAGACACTGGTGAAGGATGCACCCCCTCCCCACCTATGTTATCACTTTCATAAAGTAGTGAGGATCCAATTTGGTCTTTGTCCTTTCTGAAAAGACTCATCTTACTTGCTACAGTATCATATTTCCCCATGTATAAGAAACACCCTTTTTTGAAAAACTTGTGGTCTAAAAACTGGGTGTGTTTTACACAGTGATTGTAGATTTTTTTACTTGCATTTCCTACTTTTTTGCGCTTGCTTTTGTGCTCATTGTAGTAGACATTTGACACCAGCAAGAAGACTGACGAAACCAACTATAGGAGAAGTTAGTACCTGAGAGAAAAGATCCTGGGATAATATTAAGATTGAGATCATTGTCAAGTCATTTAAGAAGAGTGGCATTTCAAATGCCATAGATGGAACTGAGGACGAGGCAATATATGAAGACAATGATTCTCATCAGACACAGATGAGGACAAGCTAATGGATGAGAGTTTTGACAGTGATGAGTTGTATGAATTTTATGATGAATAAAACTGGAGTTCAATCACTTTATGTAATACATTTCTTTTTAAATTTCAGGCTTCAAAATTAAGATGTGTCTTATACATGAGGAAATATGGTAACTTACTCAGAATGCTTTTATAACTCAGGTTCCTCATCTGTAAAAAAAAATAGTTTTTTTTATATGAGGTAGGTTTTTTAGGAGATTATATGACATCTTGCATATGAAGACAACATATTAATACTTGGTACAAATAAAGTGTTCAAAAAGCACTAGTATAATATGAATCAGAATGGATCCTGTCATGAAGCTAAACTTTACAATATCACAATCATTCTTGCCTTTTGACATCTCAGCATTCTGACTTTGCTTTCATCCATTTAGCAGACATTGAATGGAATGTGTGAGTCATTGATTTAGGGTATATGAATAGATAAAACAAAAAAAATTTTTTTTGCCCTCACTGAGTCATATCTTTTAATAAGAGAGACATACAGCAAACAAAAGAAATAAGAAAACATATGGCAGGTCAGATAGTAAGTCCCGAAAAGGAAATAAAGCAGGGGAGGAGGAGAGGAAATGATAAGGATGAATTTGTGATTTATATGGGGTGACCAGGAAACTACTACCCTGAGAAGGAACTCTTGAGTAAGGACATATGAATAAAGGACCAACTCATTAGGATATATCAGGAAAGGAGACCCAGGCATAGGGAAGAGCAAATACAATAGCTCCGAGACAGGAGAATGATTATTAGCAAGTTTAAGAAATAGCATGGAGGGTGATGTGAAATGCTTTTACATCCTTCAAAAAGTCAGCATGTTTTACCAGATGCATCTGTTTCACCAATGCTCAGGGACCCAACCTTTTTCCAGTTTATCTCTCTTCATTCCTAGGGAAAGGTCATTATCCTTAGAGTCCAAGATAGCCCTATTTATATTCAGGAACCCACACTTAATGAAAATTTGAAAAGGAAAAGAAAAGAAAAGGAAAGAAAAAAGAAACAAGGTGTGCTCAGTAGCTGTGCCTGTGGAGAGTTCACAGAGACTGCCAAAGCAATGTCTGTTTACCTGCCATTGGACAAAACGTATCAGGGAATACGATCAGATTTGGGTAGTTCTGCTTGGATGAGAAGTGGAAGAAGCAGCAGACTCCCAAGAAAGCTGGTATTTTGGGCAGATGCTGATGCTCAGTTTGGCAAACTCAGCTCATCTATAGAAGATTCAGATAAGCATCTGAACTTTTATTTCTTAGACCTACTGAGCCTAAGCTCTGAACTTTATGAGATTTACCCATTCCTAACTTTATGTGTCCCCTCACTGTACAGTAACTCTTTGGGAGAGGAGATTGGCTTTTTCATGATCTAGTTGATTTCCCACACTTTGATTCAAGTCCTATTTCCCATCTAATTTCAAATGTCCAACTTAATAGAACCCTGTAACTCATGTTTTGAATGCTCCACTAGCATTTAAGTGTTTTCTATTCATTTCCCCAGTTGTTAGTAATTCTCTTTTTAGAAGGTCTATAATTTGGGGGTGAGGTACAATAGTTTGTTTTTTCTAAAAACGTTCTCAGCTCTTAAATGTCCTATAATTGAGTAGGTCTTGGAATAGAATCAATTCTTGGAAAGGTTTTTTAATGACTTGTTTTACTGTTCTTATGTTGCTGTTGATACAGAAGACCCAAACCCCAAATTGAGGTTCAATAATGTTCAAATGTCACAGATTATATTGTAATGGCTCTGCACAAAGGACCTATAAAACAAAGCATATTCTTATACAATGTTCAGTTAGCCAGTCTTTTAGTAGTTACCACAACCTTTTGTCTTTTTTTCCCCATTAGAATAAAGATTTTGTCATTATCATATTATTACATTGAAAGTGATACAACATTAGCAGATGAACAAAATTTACTCTTTTTACCATAGACATCTCCACTCTTTCCACACACCTTTTGCCTTTTTTTAATCATTTTTTTGTCAGTTTAATTAAAATCTCCTTTAAAGATTGTTGAATTATAATGTGGTTTTTCCAATAAACATTGCTATTAGAATTGGTGCTGGGTTGAGATGAAAAAAAATGTGCATTCTTTAAACATCAAGCATTTAAGTTGATGACTATTTACAGAAAGCTCGTTGATCAACAGTATTCGCCTCTCCAGAGGACTACATGTTAGTGTACTAACTGACATAGCTCTGTAAGCACTGATGACTGGGTGTTGTTTGCATTTATGAAGAGTAGAATGTTGTGCTCCATCAATCTTATGTTTACTAGTTGTCATACTTAGCAATTCAATGCCTTTTTTTCCCTTTTGGTCTTGGTGATACTGTTATTTTACAAAATATTTTCTCTTTCTTATTACAAAAGAAATACCCATCCATTATGGGGATCTTGGAGAATTCGGGAAAATTCAAAGATGAAAATAATAGAGTCTTGCGAGTCATAAAGATGGCTAACATGAACAGAACTGTAATTTTCAGTACCATTTTACCTTTTTGAGTTACTTGTGTTTGTTTGCTTGTGTCTGTTTTACTTTTATTTATTTATTTTTGTTTTATTTTATTTTTCAGCTACAGTTTACGTTCAGTACCATTCTTTACCGATTTTAGATGTGGCCAGAAAACCATGCACTCTGCCGAGTGCTCTCCCCAAAGCCCCAAGCCCCCACCTGGCCCCATACCCAGTTATCTCAACATTATTCACTCTATTCTTCAGGCTGCAACTTGCATCTCTGTGGCTATTCTGCAACTACCACTCCTCTGGTATACCATAAATGCACACCAATAAATACTTGTGTGGATAAAATGAACAGATGAATGAATATGAGCGACAATGAAAAAAAGTCTGTCCTTTCCTTAAATGTCTAAAATAGGAATTTCAAGGTTCATAAAGTTTCTTAGTTGTTAGTTATCATCTCTGTGACTCTTAAACCATTTGCCTGATTTTTTTAAAACTTCACTTGTTGAATCTGGCTACCCTCAACATCATTATTAATTACCTAGGAGGTATATAGTAGATTATGTTAGACTTTCAATTTTGGGGTTTAGATTTTGACCTTTGTGTCTTTGCATTAGTGAAATTGGAAGAATGTTTTTGAACTTTTATAACTTTCAGAGACTGTGCCATGGATTATATTTCTGCTTTTTACTTTCATGATTTATTTCAGCTTGTTAAAATATTTTGTGTTAATTATTTTGTACTTTCATTTTTATTATGCAAAATTATTCAGAATAAAGCATGCATTTTCTAAAAAAGAAGGTAACATGCGGACAGTGTTGCAAAACTCCAGGTGGGAGCTGTGACTGTCATGTAAAAATGACATATGTAAAAGTTATAAAATATACAACTGAAGTGTTTGAAGGAGAAAGGTGTCATTTGGGGGAGATTTATTCTCAAAGTCATAAGAAGAAAAAAATGGGAAGTGATCCCACCTGTTCCTTTTAGAGGTTCTCATTGCATTGCCATGTTTAATGGCAATTTATGTGCTGTATTACAAACAATTTAAATTAAAAAAAGAAAGACAAGCTTTTGCCTTCTGGAAAATAGACCAGTTAGAAAAATGATACACAGTTGCAGGATTAAACATCTTCATTGAGTTGTTAGAACCACTTAAGTTCACAGATAGCGATATTGAAAGGCACATAAAAGAAGCCATACTTGCTCTGGTTTATTGCATAACATGCGTAAAAATATCTTTAAAAATATATACATATATTCCTTTTTGAGATAAAATTAATGTGAAGTGAACTGCATACACTTTTAAGTGTATGGTTTAATGACTTTTTAAAAAAATGTTATTTAGAAAATTAAATTTAACAGGGTGACATTGATCAATGAGTCAAATGTACGTAGCCTGCCATGTAACCTCCACCCTATGAAGAACAGGCACTGTCATTGTCCAGCAAGCATTCTTCCATAATTTCTTTGGTTAATCCTCTCCCTTACCCAAATGTAACCATTGCTCTGATTTTTAAAACTATTGATTTAGTTTTGCCTAATATTGACTGTTGGTCAAATAAGTTTGTAAATTGATATATACGTTTGCTCGCTCATATAAGGTCTACCAGAAAGTTCTGTCCATTTTTGGAATAAAACAAAATGCAATTTTTTCTTACTGTCAATAAACTTTATTAAAGAATATAATTGCCATTATTATTAATGATTTCTTGCCAGTGTGAGGGCAATTTGTATATCCCATTTTTGAAAAATGTTTTATCTTTTGATGCAAAAAATTGAACCAGTGCTTGTTTGATATCTTCTTCATTTTTGAATTTTTTGCCCTCAAAAGTTTTGTAAGGACAAAAACAAGTGATAGTAGGAGGGTGCTAAGTCCGGGGAATATGGTGGATGCGCCAGGCATGCTTCTGTAGCATTTCTTCCTTGTTGAAATTCATAAAAATTACCGTGGCATAAATGAACTTTATCAGTAGCCATGGGTACACTACCGTGTCACACATAAGACTAACGTGAATCAACTTTGTTTTAGTTAATTTGCTACGTCAATATGTATACATTAAGTGATAAAAATAGAGAGGCACACATGCGCCAAATAAACATGTGCTTATGTGTTGAAACTTGTGATAGAAACAGACAGAACTTTCTAGTAGACCTTTAGTTTGCATTGAGTGTGGGGGACAGGCTGTAAGCAGTCTGGGTCATTATAGCCTGAGGCTTAGTTTGAAGACTAAGCTTTTCCCCACACCCTTGACTGTTGCATGATGTGGGTGGTGCACTCTAATGAGGAATCCCATTATGCTTCAGATAAGTGACTTTGTATCAGAGACTTCCTTGTTTGTATATTGGATTAAAGGGTTTTGATTTCTATACTATAAAGTGGGGCAGACTGGGAGCTTGCTCTCTCCTAGTTCCTGCTATCACCATTGCAGGGGCCTCCCTGTTCCCTTGCCCTTCATGGGAAAAGCAGTTTTTCTGCTTTTCCCTTGTCTTCTCTTGTGGCTTGCCTGTCTTGGTGAGACACCAATAAACAGAATGGCCCACCATCCTCCGACTCTGCCATTTCTTTACCGTCTGCCCGAATCCAGTGGGAACTTGCATGTGAATGGCCACAATGGTAGCTCCTGGCCATAAATTGACCTTAATATAAATGGATGAATGGAATTGTGTTCTTTTGTGTTTAGCTTTTTTTGGCATAGCATAATGTCTCTTAGATTTATTCATGTTGTACATATCAATATTTTTTACAGCTGAGTAGTATTCTGCTTTATGAATGCACTAAAATTTGTCCATTTCCCTCTTGATGAAATTTGAGTTTCCAGTTTTTGCTATTTATGCATAAAACTTCCATAGCATTCTTGTGCAGATGTCTTTGTGAATCTGTATTTTTATTTATTTATATTTGGTAAATATCTAGAAGTAAAATTACTGGGTAAAAAATGCAAGTATATTTAACTTTAAAAGACACCGCCAAACCTTCCTCCAAAGTGGGGTAGTATTTTACACTTCAAATTCCTCATCTATTCTTACTGTTTTCAAAAAAGGTATAAACTTCTATAATTCATAACAGAAAACAAAACTTAGATTGAATGCCAAAATCATTCTATATACACAAAGTAATTTTAAGTTTTGTCTTAATGAGCATCTACTGTGTTTATTGACTCCTGATAAAAGAGTGGGGTGTTCCTTTTTCTGCGTACCACCTATGAAACAAAATGTTCTTAAAATTTACATGTTAAAAGAGCACTTCAAATCCACTTAATAGATAAGTAGATAAGAAAGTGCTAAACTATGGCTATTGTGAGGATGATTAATTGATTTCACAATTTCAATTTTTACCCCTAAACTTTTTTTTTGCATGTAACATGATGTAACAATCTTTATTACTTGTGTTTCTAGGCACTTCTCTAAATGCATTACAGAATGGATTTCACATTCATTTCCTAAAAAAAAAAAAAAGAAAAGAAAAGAAAAAAAGGTTTTAAGTAGGATATAAGGAGCATTCTTGAAACTATTTACATTACTTGAGTTTTTAAAAATGTGAAATATGGAGCACTTCACAGATTTGCATGTCAACCCTGCACAAGGGCCAATCTAATCTTCAAGTCATTCCAGTTTTAGTGTGTATGTATGTGCAGCCCAAATGAACACTCCTCCCTCACAATTTGAATTTATTAAACCCAATATATATTGTGACAAAACACCTTTACTTTAATTTTTCACCTCCATGGTTGATGGTTTTTAGTATTTCTAGCTTTTTTCCATTCAACTCATCAAAATTTTGGTTTTTAAAGTTATTAAATGTTGAAAAGAGCATAGGAATTCCTGCAATCCCTTTTCCCTCTTTGGAAAAGGGAGTTGTGTTTTGAACAAATTTTGAAAGTGGTTTCATTCTTTAAGAAGTAAAAATCAGTTCTGAATCTACTATCCAGAAACCCGGCAAAGCCAATCACCCTCACCCTTGACTGCGCCCCTTTGTGATGACGTAGAGACTACAAAGCTAACAGCAAAGTACTTAAAATACATATGCTTTCACAAAGCTATTCTCGTCTAAAATGTTCTTTTTCCTCAGAAACATACTGGTGTTTGAGAAAAAGCAACTGCAGGGCAAAATTTTGAGGGAAGGTTGAAAACAGGTACTATGGAAAATATTATTATTGATTTTTATAAATGTATTTGGCAGTGAACGTGGACTGACTTGTCCAATGTAAGCATCCAGGATTTTTTTCGCCCATTGGTAGTATAGCAGACTCCTCTCTCAGTAAACATTTGCTTTTGGAAAATATAAAAGGTCAGTTTTGGACAACTGCATCAGTCCTTACTCTGCCATCTGTAAAAAATTTAGGCTTTGCTTTTCTGAATGACCCTTTAAAAATACACAAGACCTAATTCTATCCTTTAGTCCCATAAAACTCCCATTGGACTCTGGTGGGAACATTTTAAAGTTTAGTTCTGAGGAATAAGGACATTTCATAATGCCTTCTTGTGAGAACTTCCTTGGGCAGAACTTGGCCAACTCATTTCTCTTGAGAGAGTTCTGTGATCTTATTGGTCTTAGAGCTTTATAATATACCCTATGCTTTAAGGCAGTGGTCCCTGACCTTTTTTGGGCCACAGACCGGCCTTTAGGGTGAAACAGATAAATGTATCACGTGACCGAGACAAGTGTCAAGAGTGAATCTTAGACGGATGTAACAGAGGGAATCTGGTCATTTTTTAAAAATAAAACATTTTTCAGACTTAAATATAAATAAAACAGAAATACTGTAAGTTATTTATTTTTTTTCTCTGCGGAACGGTACCAAATGGCCCACGGATAGGCACTGGTCTGCGGCCCCGGGGTTGGGGTCCGCTGCTCGAAGGCAGTTATGCTTTTTTCTGATAGGTATGTAAGTGCTGTCTACAAGTGAAATTCTAATGCAGGGAGCAGACATTGTAGATGACTTTTGGTACACTGAGAACCTACACTCTTCTGTCAGTCCTACTGTGATCACTGGGTGTGTCTATTCTCAATGCTCTCTCTACTCCTTGATTCTTTAGTGCTCTATTTAAAAATATATCATTAAAAAAAATTCATAGGATGTACCAAGCACTGTTGTAAAACTTTACATACATTATTTCACTTAGTTCTATGATTTACTGTGGAGAAACTTAGGGTGGCTAAAGGTGTACTAAGATCACACAGCAGAGCCTATATATATATATATATATATATATATATATATATATATATATATATAAATTTTATTTAGAAAATTAAATTAACAGGGTACCGTTGATCATTAAGAGTATGTAGGTTTCAGGTGTACATTTCCATAGCAGGTGAACTGTTGATTATGTTGTATACCCATCACTCAAAGTCAAATCATTTTCGGTCACCTTATATTTATTCCTCTTTACACCCTCCCCCAGCCATCCCCCACATCACTGCATTCCCCTCCCTTGGTAACCACTTTACTTTTATCTATGTCCATGAGTCTCAGTTTTATATCCCACCTATGGGTGAAATCATACAGTTTTTAGCTTTCTCTGATATATTTCTTTCACTCAGTATAATGTTCTCAAGTTTCATCCATGTTGTCATAAATGGCACTATGTCATCATTTCTTATGGCTGAGTAGTATTCCCATTGTATTTATGTACCACATCTTTTTTATCCGATCTTCTATTGAAGGACACTTTGGTTTTTTCCATGTCTTCTCCACTGTGAATAATGCTGCAATGAACATGGGGGCAGACATGTCTTTACGTACCAATGGTATTAAATTTTAAGGTAGATACCCACTGGAGGGATTGCTGGGTCATATGGTAAAGCCAAAATTAAACCAGGCTTTTTCTGACTCCAAAGCCATGGATCTTAACTGTTGTACACCTGGTATTATATGATACTGTTGCCCTTTACACACCTGTTTTATACCAAAGGGATGATCACTGCTTTGAAAAGCCTTGTATATTTACCTGTCTCTCTAATGATATTGACTGGTATGAGAAAGGGTTCTTGTCATCTTCATCTTTGCATGGCTAAAATAGGGTTGATAAGATTTTAATAAATAAATCTTAAATTTAAAAAAACACCTTTACTTAGTGACTATAAAAGTTTACATCTTTTTTAAAATATTAAAAAAAAATTTCATTGATTTGAGTGAGAGCAAGAGGTAGGGTGCGAGAGAAGCATCAACTCATTTCAATTACTTATTTCATTTAGTCGTGTATTCATTGATTGCTTCTCAGATGTAACTGGGGGTCAAACCTGTGACCTTTGGTGTGCTGGATCAATTCTTTATCCACTGAGCCACCTGGCCAGGGCCAAAGTTGATGTCCTTTTTATAGAAACCTGGACAAAAAATGTAAGCTGTTCTCAAATCCCATTATTCAGAATAACTAAATAAGTATTTGATAATTGAGTGAATTCCAAAAAAATTTTAAAAAAATGTATGGTCTCGTTCTTTTCCTAATACATTTATATAGCATTGGCACACCATGAATTCTTGATTGCTTTATGTTTATTAAGCATGATTAGTGCATGATGAAGTCTTTAGCCTTCATAAAGCTGGGAGGTAAAAAAGAGGGAAAAATAGAAAATGTTTTTATGATAAAACTATTTTAATATCATAATATAAACTTCCTGAAATAGCATTTTCTTTGTGAATATACATTTTTGAATCAATTCATTTGGAGCTATTAAACTGATCTGACATACATATTTAAAAATTATCTTATCAGAAATACATTTCAGGGTTAACAAAATACTTTTTTTCTGTAGGCTATTTAAATAGGACTTTAAGTGCTATAGTTAAAAGTAGTTTATTGGTGAAAGTCTAGCCCCTAGTGGACAGTAGTCTTTGATACATGCCCATAAGCTGAGCTAGTTAGGGACAGCTTGGAGGGGTGCCTGCTAAGCCTCCAGGGCTTCAAAATGAAAGTTTTTAAAACTCTTGATGTTCATATTTTCTTCTCCCTTTATTTTTTTATATAATATGTCACAGTTGTATGTCTGACTTATAAGAACTTTGTGGTATTTTAATGAATACTAAGACTTTTCTTCACTATTTTTTTAAGCAGTGAATTTCTTAGCTTATTAAGGAGTGAAGAGTAAGCTTTCTTCTCTTTCCTTTCCCTTTTTCCTTCCCTTTCCCCTTGTCTTCCCTTCCCTTCCCTCCCCTTCCCTCCCCTTCTTTCCCCTTCCTCCCCTTCCCTCCTCTTTGCTCTTCTCTCCTCCATTCCTCTCCTCTCCACCCTCCTCCCATCCATTCTCCTCCCCTTTTTCCTTTTTTTAAGTGTGAAAATTAAAAAAAATTATAAAATAAGAGTGAAAAAATTAAGCACTAAATAAGATAGAATGACCATACTTGTGAATAAATAACACCTAGTATATAGTATCCTAAAGAAAATTGTGATTTTCTTAATTTTGCTAAATCTTTGTCATTCTCAGCATTGTTTTTAAACCTATTTTATCATCCATAGAAACTGTAATTTGATTTTTCTAATCACCCTGATGAATATAGATGAATCTTACTGAGACTCAGAAATGTAGCCAGTTCTGCTCTATGTGTTCCAGGCTCATGAAATGAAGCATTTAGGGGTATTAACAGTCATTAACTTTTTAGTGATGCTCAAGATAGGAAGCCACTAAAAATGGTAGCACTATTGTACACACATTAAATCATTAGGAAATATATAAATGTTACAATAAATATGGCTCTTTACCTTGCAACAAATCTAAAGTTTGCTTGTGGGTATTAGAGGGATTGCAGCTTGTGAGTCATTGTGAGGTGGTGGCAGGAAGGTTATCTGAAATCAGATGGGAAGTTTTAATAGTGGATGTGGATGAGTGTGGCTCATAACAGGCTGGTGAACTGAGGTAGCAGATGTTTGTGCAGTGTGTGTGTTCTGTGTATTCCTGTGTGGTTTAGATCAATTGGGTGCAGTTTTCTGCATTCATCTAGTGTTGTTCATGGACAAGATGGTGCATAAGCAAACATTAAATTTGCATTGTCCTCAAATTGTCCTCATGATATCAAATGAATCAGAACAAATTCCCATCTTCCAAGCAGGAGCAGAACTGATTGTACTCTTTGCAAAGATCTGAAATAGAAGAAGAATGACTCATTTGGAATGAAAGCTATTTAATGTTTAAGAAATGGTATAAAACACTGCACATAAGCTGTTCTAGACTTGTTAGCCCCAGTGTGGTATATGTGTGGCTGCTACCATCATCAACACAATTAAATGTATTTTTTATTCCATGGTGCTTTAAATCATACTGTGGGTTTGGAACAATGCAACTTAAACAGAGATGTGTGTAAGTTTTTCTTGAGTTCATGCTTCCTAAAACTTTCAGCAGGAAGCATTAGGGGAAAATGATTTGCAGACAGTCTTTAAATTTTAGTTGTTATATAGGTACCGTTGGAGCATATAACTCAGTACATAAAGGAAGGGTGGCATTATCTCTTTGGTTAGTTAGGATTTGTTTCTCCAAAGCTAAAATTTTAGAAAACTAAAAAATGAGTTTTTAAGAATTTCCAAGTTAGAAAAATACAAATTTCCCTTATTCAGTGTATGTTGTCAAAATAGAAGTACCATAAAAGAACACTTGATTTTCTCTTCCAAATTTACACCTCAATAAATAAGCACCAATATAGTTTCTCAAGCCAAAAGCAAGGATCATTTTAGATTCCCACCTTTCTCTTGTCTCACCCTCACAGCCATTGCACATCTGTCAGCTGTCTCTAAAATACATCTGGAATCGCCCACCCCTACTGTTACCACCATCTCTCACCTGACTGCAGTAGCCTCATAGCAGTTCTGCTTTGTTCTCTTTCTCCTCCATCCAGTCATTGCCCAGCTGCTAGGGAGACTTCTTAGAATTATAACTTGGATTACATTCTTTCTCACTCTTACCTTCTGATGGCTGCTCATCTCATTTAGGATAAAATCTGAAATAGACCAGGGCCCATAAGGCTCTACACAGTCTGACTCTTGACTATATCTCTGATATCATCTCCCATTCTTTTCCTCAAGAGCCACACTGACCTTTCTGCTCATTGACACCAGCTCTTCCCTCTTCTGGAATGTGTTCACTCCAGTCTTTGCTGAACAATCTTATTCAGATGTCAGCTGTAACCTTACTTCCAGAGTTTCACTTCCCCACCATGACCCTGATCCCTACACCCACCTATTATAAAATTTTATTTTATTTTCTGCACAGTTCTATTACTATTTAATATTATCATCATCATTATATTTATTTTTGTATTTATTTTCTCTCTTTGCCTCTGGAATTGAAGCTTGGTGGGCGCTTGTCTCTCTTAGTGCTGTATCCCTGGTACAACTTCTAGTGTATGGCATTGGGTGCTCAATAGATTTTTGGAAAATGAATGAATGAAGGTTGAAAAAAAAATAAAGAGAAGCATTTTTCCCTAGGAAATAGGCAGATTTTTGTGTTTAATAATGCAAATACTTTCAGACTTTAAAAAATGGTAGTGGGTCTATGTGGTTGTTTCAACCCAGTAAATAAGAATAGATGATCGTAAACATTTAGTGATGACTTACTATCTCCAACATACTCTCCAAGTCCTTTTCATATATTAATCTATTTAATGCTTGCAACACTTCTTTTAGGTAGATACTATTATATCAAATTTAAAAAATGAGAAAACTGAGTTTCCTAGGTGGTGCAGTTAGTAGGTGTTAGGGTTGGGATTTGAATTTAGGCAGCTCTACTAGAAAGAATTTGGCTTAGTCTCTGTACTGTCTCCTTAAGGGCATTTAATCATGTAGTCATACTTTCTTACCATGTGAGCTACTACTTAGCACCTAGTACAGTCCAGAACCTCTATTTTTTTTTGATAGTATAAAAAGGATAACAATCAGTTAAACACAAGAACCATTATATACAAACTATTATACACATGCCTAATATCAGTGTAAAGAGCACATCCTATTCCCCCCCCCCCCGAATGCGTTTCCTAGACTCTTGTAGGAACCTTAAATAAGAAGCAATATGTTGATTAGCAATGTAAGATTTTGGCGGAATAGCCAGTCAAGCTTATTCTGAATTAAAAAAAAGAAGAAGACGTTGACTGTCTTTTCTTACTAGCTTATAGCTTTTAAGAAAGACATCTGGAAAGTGGCTTGAAATTTAGTTTAGAGCTCATGATGACAGCCTTAGCATAGCCTAAGGGTATGGAAACAAAAGAAAAAGGGACTGTGACTTTCAGAAAGTACAGTAGAGGGACCGTGCTGGGTAGGAACACATTTGTGAATAATCAAGGACTGCCAATGCCTGGGAGGGAAGCAGTAACACCGAGATGTAGTTTGCATTTATTGGAAAGCTTGCTGGAATCTACTGAGTCTACTGAGTCAAAGTACCATGCCAGGAATAGGGAGATAAAGTTCTTGTCTTTCTCCTATAACTACTTAGTGTAAGCCAACTGCATGTCTGAATCTTAGTTAATGTGTATGTAATTGATGATACTATATTACACTCAACAGCTTACCTGAGTGGAATCAGAATACGGGACTAGGTGTGCTCTTAGGAAATATTCTCACTGTCATGGATGTGATAATAATACTTTGTAGTTCAGAAGAAGAATAATGAAGCAATGACTACAATATTAATAAGGACAGAGTTGGCAAAGGATGTACACTAACACTTTAAGTTGGGAAAGCCTTGAGATAGAGAATTAGTCCTTATGCAACTTATATATAAAAGCACTAGAAAAAAACCCACTAATAACTTCTGGGACTACAGAATCATGACACCATGTGCCAGCTGTTTTGTATTGTTGTTTTAATTTAAAAATATGAAATTGCAAAGAGCCAATAAAATGTGGTTTAATATGTCTTTATTTTTTCCTTCAGTTTAGATATTAAACCCAAGAAATTCAGCAAAAGGAAAGTCAATCTTGAAAATTTTGCCATTACTCTATACCAGATTTATATTATCAAATGAGTGAGAGACACACTCCATTGAATGGGGATGTGGAGCTAAAGTGCTCTACATATAATGGAATTCAATAGTTTAAAATTTCTCTGATGGGTTAGGGAGGGAAGACTTTGTGAGTTCTAAAGTGTGAAGCAAGGAAAGATACCCAGGGAGGTGGCAGCCTGGCAGGAGAGCAGGGTCTGAGGGGGGGGGGGGGAGAAAGGAGGTCAGCGAGGAATTTACTTTGGCATATGGCTAAGATACTTCTAAAAAATAGTAATTCTTAAATTCGGTTTTAAATAACTCAATGATCTACCCTTTTCTATGACCCTTCCTGTTTCACCTAAAATAAAATTACTACGTTCTGTTTTTAAGGAGTAAAAGAGATACCCAAGTGGTGTGGTGAGAAGACAGCAGCTGCAGGAAGTGAGAGAGTAGGGGACGGAAGTGTCCCGAGTGAGCGAGGCTGAGGAGACTGCATCTACCATGAGACAATGTGGGATATTTGGGGAGAGTCCTGGACTTCCCTGGGACATGGGATGGGAACTTAAGTTTATTTAATTTGATTATGTTAGCCATGCGTTCCCCAAACACTAGAAGACTTGAGAGTGTCCTGGCAGCAGACACTTTGGATTATATATATAAATACTTGTATTATGACATTTTTGGAAGACTTCAAGCAAAAGCATTACATAGCCACTAAAGAGAAGTGTGTATAGAAAGATGTAAGATACAAGAGAATGTATCTTCTCTGAATCCATTCCCCTTGCTTCTGGCAATAGTCGTTTGCGGATCTACTCCTTCCCTGATCTGGCCTGTATGGTTTGGGAAAGCATTCCCAATTTTTCCAAGGATGCAAAATATGATTTAGACCTAAGCCATTCAATAACATTAGTCCCTGACCACAGCAACTGAACAGAAATATAGGCCCTGACTTAAACTGGCATCAATGAGATGTAAGGAGAAGTTTTCTGAGACCTCCAGGAAACCTACATTTAGACTTTCCTCTTAGACCTTGCATTGGCTTTATGTTCAGGATCTGACTGACCCTGCTGCACCATTTTGCTACATGTGGATCCTAAGGAAGAGGAATAGCAATGAAACAGCTGATGGCAACACAGGAAGAGGAGAACTCGAGTGAGGAAGAAAGAACAAAGTGGAGAAACTCTGAGTATTTAAGTGCCAGGTGCTGTGTTTAAGCTACATGTACTATTTCTGTTAATTCTCAATGCAATTAATGTTTGCATTTGGCAGATAAGATACTTAAGTCTTAGAGAGGCTGAGTATATTGCCTTGCCCAAGTAAGAAACAAGACTTGAATGCTCTAATATTTGATTTCATTCCAGGCTCTGATCTTAACTGCCTCTGACATTCTAGAGATAAGAAAGGGAGAAATTTGGGGGCTGACGGGTTTATAGGGGTTTTATTTTTGAGCTCAGAGAAAAGATAATTGTATCCTTGATTCTCTAGGACTCTATACTGTGCCCATATTACCACTCCCCCTTTCCCTGCTGGTACAGTATGGGAAACATGAGTTACATGGATAGTACTTAGTTTTTATATAAGCCTTGTATTTCTCCTTATAGTCTAGGAAATGATTTTCTCAGTAGTAAAAAGAATTTTAAAAGTCTAGAACAAAAATTTCAGCTACTGTTTTGTAACTGTTCTCATTGGCTCTTAAGCCTGCTGAACATATCTTATCTCTACAGAGGAGTACATAAAGTATCTGAGTTACTGAAAATTTTGAATGATCAAGATGTGAGTTAATGAAGCTTTATCTATGGTAGAGAACTCTTCTAGGTATGGAAAAATGGAAAGGGAATTAATGTTGTAGGGATATGCATTCTTGCACCAGAAAAGTTAAGCTTTACTTTCCTAAGTGGGCAAAGTGAACTTTTGCATATAGTAGCGACAATGGAGACAATGGAGGCTGGAACCCACTGGTTAGCACTGTTGAAAGCTGCAGATTTTCCTTTCTGTGTTTAAAAAATAGCCATAAAAAGGTGGTTTCTAGAAATAAATGTGATTACAATGCCTGTGTTAACTGCCGATTTTTAGTTATAAAAAAGAAAAAGAAGATGCCATCTTTAGCATATGGAACTAATGTCAGGAAAGCCTTTTATTGTCTAAAAGGGCAATTATGCTCTTGGGAGCTCATCCCTTTCCTCTCTCCCTAATACAATCAACAGCAGAGATTTAATGGGGGATTTAGACAAGACATTTCTTTCATTGTCCCGTTTTTGTGGGTGTTTTTTGGATTACTTTAATACAGAAACCATCTTAGTGCTCATTATCAATTCTGAATGAGCATTAGCTGGATTGAATGGCATGCTAATGATTAAGATTGAAAGCAACTGTTAAAATTCAGTTGTTGCCAGAGGAGATAGGGCACTTTCCTGAGGTCAACCTTTACTGAAGGGGGCAAGAAAAAAAACCTAAGTCAATGTACTTCTCTTAGAAAAATGACTTTTAAAAAATAAAGAATATCTTTGAATATACTGTTGTGCTTTTATTTTAAACACATGAGGAGAGCTTAAAAAAGAATTATTTGAGTCCCAACTGAGATTGTTGGGTCAAAATGTAGGAATTTTACATTAAAAATGGTGTGGGGATGCATTCTTCTCAAGTGCACATGGAACATTCTCCAGAATAGTTCATATGTTGGACCACAAAACAGGTCCTAATAAATTTAAGGAGATTAAAATCCCATCAAGCTGTTTTTCTGATCACAATAGTATAAAACTAGAAATCAAGTACAGAAAGAAAACTGGGAAATTTATAAATATTTGGACATTAACCAACATGCTACTGAATAACCAATGGATCAAAGTAGAAATCAAAAGAATAAGAAAACACCTTGAGACAAGTGAAAATAAGAATACAACATACCACCTGACCAGGTGGTGGTGCAGTGGATAGAGCGTCAGACTGGGATGCGGAGGACCCAGGTTCGAGACCCTGAGGTTACCAGCTTGAGCGCGGGCTCATCTGGTTTGAGCAAAGCTTACCAGCTTGGACCCAAGGTCGCTGGCTCGAGCAAGGGGTTAGTTGGTCTGCTGAAAGCCCACAATCAAGGCATATATGAGAAAGCAATCAATGAACAACTAAGGTGTCACAACGAAAAACTGATGATTGATGCTTCTCATCTCTTTCCAGTCCTGTCTGTCTGTCCCTATCTATCCCTCTTTCTGACTCTCTCTCTCTCTGTCTCTGAAAAAAAAAAGAATACAACATACCAACATTTATGGCATGTAGCAAAAGCTGCTTTGAAAGGATAGTGATAAATTCCTACCTCTAAAAACAAGCAAGATCTCAAGTAAACAACCTAACTTTACACCTCAAAGAACTACAAAAAGAAGAACAAACTAAGCACATGTTAAGCAGAAAGAAGCAAATGACAAAGATTAGGGCAGAATAAATGAAATAGAGAACAAAAAGAAAGTAGAAAAGATCGATGAAACTTAGCTGGTTTTTTTTGAAAAGATAAACAAAACTGACAAATATTTAGCTAGTCTCACCAAGAAAAAAGGGAGAGGATGCATGCATATAAATGAAATCAGAAATGAAAGAAGAAATGTTACCACTGTTAGCAAACAAACACAAAAATGGTATGGAGAATTATATGTCAACACATTGGGCCACCTAAAAGAAGTGGACAAATTTCTAGAAACACAACCTACCAAGCTGAACCATGAAGAGACAGAAACCCTGAAAAGACTGATTACTAGCAAGTAGATTGAATCAGTAAGAAAAAACCTCCCAACAAACAAAAGTTCAGGCCCAGATGGCATTACTGGTGAATTCTACCAAACATTTAAAGAAAAATTAATACCAACCCTCCTCAAACTCTTCCAAAAAAATCAAAGAGGAAGGAATATTTTCAGCCTCATTTTATGAAGCCAGCGTTTTCTTGATACCAAAACCAGACAAGGATACAAGAAAAGAAAATTGTAGGCCATTGTCTCCGATGAACATAGATTCCTCAAACAAAAATCTTCAACAAAAATATCAGCAAAATAAATTCAGCAACTCATGAAAAGTACCATATACCAATGTCGAGTTGGATTTATTACAGAGATCCAAGGATGTTTAAATATATGGAAATCAATCAATGTGATAAACTGCATTAACAAAATGAAGAATAAAATCATATGATCATCTCAATAGATGCAGAAAAATATTTTTGACAAAATTCAACATTAATTTAATTTTAAAGTGATTTAAATTGACTTTATTGGGGTGACACTGGTTAACATTATTATATAGGTTTCATGTGCCCAATTCTCAATATCAATTTATGGTAAAAAGTCTCAATAAAGTGGGTATAGAGGGAACATATCTGAACATAATAAAGGCTGTGTGTGATATTCCCACAACACAACAGTGAAATGCTGATAGCTTCTCTTCTAAGATCAAAAACAAGATAAGAATGCCCACATTTCTATTCAACATGATAATGGATGTTCAGGCCAGAGCAATTAGGCAAGAAATGAAACAAAAGACCCCCAAATCAGAAAGAAGTAAGTAAAGTTGTCTGTTTGCAAATGACATGCTATTATGTGTAGAAAATCCTAAAGACTCCACCAAAAATCCTGTTCACTAATGAAAGAAATCAGTAAAGTTTCAGGAAATCAATGCACAAAAACCAGTTGCATTCATGTGCACCAACAACAAGCCAGCAGAAAGAGAAATTAAGGAAATAATGTCATTTATAATAGCATCAAAAAGAATAAGTTATTTTCTTTTTTGCAAAGAGACAAAGTATAAGTATTTTAGGCTCTATGGACCATGTGGTCTCTGTCGTAACTACTCACCTGTGCTGCTGTACTGCATGGTCTCTGTCATAACTACTCACCTGTGCTGCTGTACTGCAAAAGCAGTTATGTGTAGTTTGTAGATGAATAGGTATAGCTGCATTCCTATAAAGCTTTATTTACAAAACAGGCAGCAAAGTGGATTTGACCTGAAGGCTGTAGTGTGTTGACTCCTGCTTTTAAAACTTAAGTTGTTCTGCTATAATTTTCCTATCAGGGTTTACCAAAGTATGCATATAACATCCTCATTGATCACCAGCACTTCAAGCAATATTGTAGCTTCCATTGGGTCAAGTGACAGAGCTGCTTTTTCTACAGTCTGGACAGGACAAATCACTTTCTCTTGTTTTGACAATCATTCAAGCTGGTAGCCTTTGAAATCACCTGGTCAAAGTATCAGCAGTGCCTCCAAGTGTGACATTTTTAGACCTCCTAAATCCAAATAAGTCTTTTTATTTGGATAAAGAGAGGGATCCATTTTCCATGTCAAAAAGAATCACATCTGGAAAAAATGATGGAACCATTATCTAAAAAAAAAGCTTATGTGAATCCTAACCTGATTATATTTCATATAAGGAGCAACCATTCCCTAAATTCTATCTCTATTTTATACTTGTCAACTGGAGAATTAAATGGGGATGTGATAAGAATGACCTGCCTTGTATTCTTTGACTTTGAAGATGACATTATTCTTTGTGATTCTCTTAAATAGGCAGTATTTTTTTTGAGATTTAACATTTTATTTTTATCAAATTTACTGGGGTGACATTGGTTTGCAAAACCATACAGATTTCAAGAGTACAATTCAGTAAAACATCATCTGCTCACTGCATCATGCATCCATAGCCCCAAGCACAGTCTCTTTCCTTCCCCATTGCCCCAGCTCCTTTGCCCATCACTTCCACCCCCTTTCTCTTTGGCTATCACTACTCTGTAGTCAGTATCTGCCCACTAATTTGATCCACTAATTTGAAAGAGTGTGTGCACCCCTATGTTATTTGCAACATTATTTACAATAGCTAAGATTTGGAAAGAGCCCAAGTGCTCAGTAGATAAGTGGATAAGAAAACTGTGGTACAATACATTTTCATAATGCAATACTACTAGGCCTTTAAAAAAAAGGAAACCTTACCTTTTGTGACAGCATAGATGTACCTGGAGATTATTATGCTCAGTGAAATAAGCCAGTCAGTCTGACCAGGTGCTGGTGTGGTGGGTAGAGTGTTAGACTGGGACGTGGAGGACCCAGGTTCAAAACCCTGAGGTCACCGGCTTGAGTGTGGGCTCATCTGGTTTGAGCAAGGCCCACCAGCTTGAACCCAAGGTCACTGACTTGAGCATGGACACTTGGAACAGGTTGACAGAGGAGGTGGGTTGGGATACTGGATGAAAGAAGGTGAAAAGATTAAACAAATATATATATATATATATATATATATATATATATATATATATATATATATATATATATTGTATTTCACATAGACACAGATAACAGTTTGATGATAGCCAGAGATTTACCATTTTAATAGACAGAAGGAGCACCGGAGGCTTTTACTAAACTCTTAATGACATATCTTTATGTCATGGGTCATATTATATTATCCTTGACTCAAGGGTCCATTGTAGGAATTCTTGTAGTTAGAAGATATCTGTTCCAGTGACACACTTAGAATCTGGGAAAATAACTATAGTATGGGTTTGGGATTCCACCATATCTATTCTACTAGGACCATTTCATAACTGACCCCCATGAGGCTTCCCTTTGATCTATGAAATTGCTTGTGTTTTTACATTTTCAGAATTTACTTTTGGCTTATAGTTAGTGCTTAATAGTCCCTAAATATCTAGGTATTTACCTTTTGGCAAGCATAGTTATCCTTGTAAATGACTGTAGGTGCTCTTGCAAAAATTAAGGAGCTACTACCCAAAGAGTTCTTGGTTGCCCTTTACTTAAGGGTCACTGCCTTATGAACTCACTCAAGCATGGGAATTGGGATAGAGACTTACATAATTTTGTATTGTGGTAGCTCAAGTCACATGTTTGTCCTCGAGAACTAAAGCTTATTTAGTTGTGTATATCAAATAGGTCATTAGTAGGTTGCCCATCTACTTTATACCTTGTCACTCTATAATTTATACACTTACAGGCTCAGATTCTAGAGTGTCAGACTATTCTGATTACCACACTTTCCTTCCTGTCCACTACATGATAGATGCAAATCATATTTATTTTGCTTCAGGCAGTGAAACACTACTAATTGATATCTGCCAAACTGAGATTCTGGTATATCATTTAAAATTCAAGTATATCATTTAAAACCCATTGAAACCCATTTCTACTACATCTTCCTTCTACCAGAATTCCTTCAATGAACCCCTGAGTCATGGATAATGTAATATGACCCATGACATAAAGATATGTCATTAAGAGTTTAGTAAAAGCCTCTGGAGCTCCTTCTGTCTATTAAAATGGTAAATCACTGACTAAACCAAACTGTGATCTGTGTCTATGTGAGGTATATATGATGGGCCCTTGGGGAACGTGGTCAAGGAATACATAAGAGGAGTACACATGGCAAATAAACTCAAATTTGTAATATCTGTGTGTCTGGATTGCTTTCTATATCTTATATGAAAAAAAAATCCTTCCATTTCGATTTTATTTCATGTAGGTCACCACTGAGTCTACATTTTAGTCAACCAAACAAGCAAACAATTATAATCATTCCCAGGTTTTTCAGCTAGTACTCTGAAATCAGAATATTTTATATTGATAATTTATAGATTATCTCTCTATAGATTCATATGTAAACCTAAATATATATCAATATTCATATATAATATATCAATGATTTTGGTCCAATTTAACATTATATTCCTTTTTCTGTTCCCTCAAAATTCATTGTATTATTGACATAAGTGAGCAACATCTTGAAATTATTATGGTGTGCAAACCTTTTATTTTCCAAGGCTGACTTTGTATTTTACCACTGAGTATATTAGGATTTGACTCCAGTTAAAGATTTAGAGATACTAAGAAACAGTGGAAGTAGATATAACAGAATAAACATTCTCTTGCAAAACAAATCTTCAGATAAAAGTTAATATAAGGCATGTAGTTTTACTCTAAGTCTTCTAAACCCTCCAACATATCCTTGTTTTAATTTTTATCATTGTATTTTTCTTGATTGATGTCCTTATTTTTATATAAAAGATTGGTTAAGGTTTTGACTTGAAATGACTTTTTAATTTAGCAATCTATTTGACTAAATTTTATGTTTGGTTGTCATACATTTAAATTTTGGCTACATCCGATAAGCAATTCTTTTCTTTACATATATATTTTTATTGATTTTAATGGGGTGACATTGATAAATCAGGGTACATATGTTCAGAGAAAACATCTCTAGGTTATTTTGACATTTGATTATGCTGCATTTCCATCACCCAAGCAATTCTTTTAATACACAGAAAGTCTTAGTTTCAGTCTCTGCCTTAAACTGATAGTTTAAAACTTTGAGATAATCACCCTCCCATTACATGTTATACTGTCCAGTGCTGTTAACTACCATCGCCTTCCACAGTCATTGAATCCTATAGGCTGGATATGCTATTCTATTGGCAGTGGGCCCTGTTCTTGCCAAAGGTTTGCACAGATGATAGTTTAATAAACCTTTTTACCACTTCATGCCATCTGTTACAGTCTCATCTTTTAGTACTAGCTATTTTTCACTGTCTTCTATCCCAACCAATCCTCAATTTCCATCTACCAAACACATGTTGTCTTCTCCACCCCCAAATAATATCTGAGTACTTGCAACTATATCTGCAAAAAATTTCTATATCAACGTCTTTAGGTACAAGACAGAAATTGATGGATGGTAAGTATTAGATGACTCATATAAACATTAAGAGAGCAGGAGAATTTGCTTCAGAGAGATTATATTTAGGAAGAACACAAAATCACTCCATAGAACTAATCTAATTTTCAGCCCCAGGTGCCAGATAGTGCTGTTCTCACCACTGCCATTCTACCTGGGAATCTGGTTATGTTGCAACTACTACTTCTGCCAAAGAGTATTCTCTTTAGGATGTTTCAGTATTACGAGCTCCCACTTCAAAGTCCAGGATGAGAGAGTCTGATTACTATTCCCTGAACAGTAATTATAGATACTATGATAATTATATTTACTTCATGGATACAATATATGAACTACAGAATTTAAAAGGTAAAAGTGATATTTTCATTTTATTTTCACATGTTTATATACTTCAGGTTTTATAAAGCTGAGTGATTTGGGCATTTTGATATTTCTTAAAACTGAGTTGATTAAAGTAGTAGATTAAAAAAAAACCATTTTATCCCTTTAGTGTTGAAAGGCTTTGGCTGTTGAATTAGAATATAATTAAAATTATTTATTTGTTTCTGGAATGAATAGCAATACCCAAAGCTTCTATTTGTCTTTCTCTCTTTTCTTTGTGATGTCATATCACACAGTCAACTTCTGTCTCTTATAACAGGAGAAAGCTCCCTGCAACATAAAGACACTGAACAATTTCCTGAATATACACTGTATACAAGGACTGTTTTTCCTATTAATATTTTTTCAAGAGAATAAATGTCATTGGAAGTAAGATTATCCTTTCCCTGCTACCCAATATGTTCCCATTTTAATTTTTAACATGACACTTTCTACTAATGGCAGCTCTACCTGGAGAGGAGAATGGACAAAGGCTAATAAAATTGGATACTGATGAATTCCTACAATTTAAACATTCACTATCAACTAAAAGATAACAAGTGCTATTCACATCTCAATTCAGAGAGGGTTCAAGTAAGCAGTCTTGGATACAAAGCATAAAGATAATGGATTTTTGCTAAATAGAAGATCTCTGTAATATTTAGCAACAAATAGACTCTTCATATTTCTTTATAGCTTTTACTTATTGGAAAGGGTGAAGTAGTGCTAAAGAATACTGGAGTTTATTGCTGGAGTTTATTGCTGTTATATTCTGGAAGAGTATCTTCTTAAATAAAAATGATATAATGACAACCTCATAATATATAAAGCTTTTGACTGTCAATTTAATTAAGTGCATAAAATCCCCTTTGTTTATTCAGTATTGTTTGAATTTTATGTACGTAAATAAGGAACTTCTAAATTCTAGATTTCACATCACACCTTGTGTCCTCTTGTGTGAATTTAACATGCTAAATTAATATGTAAGGTGACAATTTAAAACTGTATATCAGTGAAAATAGGGACATATTTTCCTGGAGTTAGTTAAAACCTATAAGTGCTTATGACTGTAATTCTCAAAATGGGTGCTCTTTGAATGCACTTTGGGGTGAAGTGCAAACATAAAAAAGTAGGGTTTGAATAAATATTTAACTCTGTCTTTTGGCATTCTTAACTTTACATTTTAATGTTAAGAAAATAAAATAAGATTATTTGAAATTACATAACTGGTGAACTGATAAGGTTATTCAAGGACTTCAGATACTATACTCAATCAATTTATATATATTATATTATATAACATGTAAAACACACACATTGTAGCCTGAGGAAATATGATAAATCATTGTATGTTGTCATTTATTTTGGAGAAAATTTGTGGTATGGATTTTGTCTAAAGAGCTTGTGAAGTATGAAGAAAGTCACATATTTATGAATTTGATCCATTTGGGATAAAAAGCAATGCCATATTACTTTCATTTTGCTGATTTGGTCTCTAGCTTTTAACTAGAAGCTGTGTCAAATCTAAAAAATAAATGGCCTTTGTTTAAAGAAATTCCTCAAGTGTATATTTGTGTCTATTTAGTACATTTAGCAAGACCAGTCTTTACTGATGCAGTGTAGGTCATTGAGAAATATAAGGGAAGTTTGGACTTCTTTCTTGAAAAAAATGAAGACTATAAAAATTGAGTTATTTGCAAAATTGATTCAGTCAACTGCCTTATTAAATTAATCCAGTTTTAACACTGTCAAACAAGACCAATTTGAGGTCATTATTTGGAAATAAGGAAATGTTAGGGGAAAAATTAGAACAACACAAAACACATTTATTGTGTGGATGCTTGTGAAAAGGCATTTCTCAGCACCCTAGATTTGTCCTCATTAACTTCTTCCTGAATGGCATGCTTCACTCAGGAGGTAGATGATTAATGTTAATTTGTGGTTTTTTTGAAGCAAATATTTCATGTTTTAGTATGGACTCTCATGCACTATATTGCTTTTCGGAATACTACTGTCTTATTGCTAGGAAATACACCCACTGGAGGAACTATTGTTCTTATAATTAGTTCTATCCATGTAATAGATTTCTAAAAACTTGCATGTGTTTTATTTCTGTTCTTTGTTTTTGAATATTCATCCCAGGCAGAAAATTGGGATGTTTATATTATAAATAGAGGTCATGAGAAGATTACTACCTCTAGATAGCCTTTTTAAAAGTTAGTAACTAACAAAAAGGACAATGCAATATCTTAGAAAATAATTTCTTTCTGTAAAATAATAGTAAAATTAGAAAAACTTATTTTAGAAAGCATAACAGGAACTGCTAATTGCAATCAGGATTACGAGAAGAGAAATCTTGAGTACAGTGAATTTTTGTATGTGTATAGCCAGAATCATTTAATTACCTAACTTGGAGAAAGTAGCAGACTGTATTCCAGAAATAGAGCATGGCTGCAAATGTGAAATGAGTATCTTATTAGAATAGCTGTAAATTTGCTATATGACCCTTGAAATGAAAAAAAATATCACATTTTTGCTCCCTACATTTTGGCAATATCCTCTTGCTTCAAATCTTAGGTCTCACATCCTCTTAGTCAGTTCGGATCTCTAGTTCACGAGCCTATGATTTGGGAAATCAATTCCTTTGGGTCCAGGACAAGTTAAGAATATAGGAAATGAAAGCTTGACATTTCTTCCAGGATGGAGGATAAGGACAATTTTTTTCACTGTTTGAGTTGCTTACAATAAAGAAACCAAGATAGCAATTAATATTTTAGTGGATTATTTTCTATAACATATTTAATGATAGTCCGTTGTAGGTAGAGTAACAATGTTAAAACCAGGTAAGAATATAAGGCAATAATTATTTCCAAACATTCTCAAATATTACTAAGTGAATACAAATACTTAGTGGCTCATTTATTTTCATGGAGTATGGTTTCATTGTTATATTCAACGTAATTTGCCATTGTTTTCTAAACTTGGCAGAAAATTTTTTTAAATTGAACCACTTAAAAATTTAACAAAGTAATTTTTTTTGTAGAACCATTAAATCCGTACCAAACCAAATAGAGTACAAAATGTACTTTGAAGACTTTTAGGAATAAATAAATGAAAAGGTAAGCACATTATCATGTTTTGCTAGAATTTGGGGATATAAAATGCATTTCTTATTTTATTTAGGAATTACAGACAGGGAAGCACCTGAGAATCATGGATTAAAATATACTTATTGGATTTGAAAATTTCTGCAAGCATAACCCTTTGAAGAAATAAAGATTATATAAAGATTTAATATATTTGATTTTCTACTTACCACCCCCAAATGAGATGAAATCAATTGAGGTCATCTTTCTTTACTTCTCAAAAACTAAGTTAGCATGCCTAGAAGCCAAGAGTGCTAATGACCCTGCAGTCAGATGCTATTTGGATTAATGGTATAAAGTTACCATTTATGCTGGATTCAAGCTGAAATTTCTAAGAGCAATACTATGTTCATGTGGGCATGTGTTATGGAGGAAAGGCAGTTAGAGATGGTGAACATAGGCTGTAAAAAATGTTTTAAAATCAAATCAATCAGTGTTCATGCTAGGTTATGTTTATATTCAAGTTTCAGGGATCTCTTAAGAGCAGCTTTCAGTTGTATAATGCCTAACACATAAAGCATGTGCTTCTGAATGTCCTTTCTGTATTATTTAAAGGGTTATCCATCAGCTCTTATCTATGATATTTGTGTAGTCCAAGGGCAGTGGGACCTGTACAGTGACACCAAATCTGACACATTCACCCACTTGGGATGCCTTTTAGCAGGCTTTTCCTCTTTAAGTGGACTAGAAATTTGGACCCTTCTTTTCATTTTTTTTTCTATCTTCTTTGTATTGATACTTGTTTTGGTTGCTTTAATGTGACTAATGGATTTTGAGACACTTTATTTTTCTCTGTATTGTCAATATTTGTTACTGTTTCACCTGAATTGGAATTAAATTTCCAAGCCTATTTGATAAACACATTGAGAGGCCTCTGTGCTCAGTTTAGCTAATAGTCACTTTAAACCAAAAGGTATTTTTATGTGCCTAAGGCTATGAAAAGGTTTGTGGAACATTTATGAAAAATGTAAGAGAGAACTAAATCGGGGGCTTAAAATTTTTTATCAAGAGCATTTGGAGCAGTTTGAAAACAGAATATAATTAATAGCCAAAATGTGTCATATTTAATCCTCATATCCTAATGTAGAGTATTCAAGGAAAAGCTCCATTGTGGTTGAATAGCAAAGATGGTCTCATGAGAGGCTTTTAATCATACCATTGTAAGTTAGTAGAATTTAGATAGAAGGATGGGAAAAAGATAGAGAAAAAAAAGAAATGAATTTGCATCAATTCCTTCCACAATTTGGTGTTTCTGTTTTATTTTATTTTTCCCACTGATTTTTCTGTATTGGAACTTAGTTGTAGTTTCTCTTTCTCCATTAAAACAGCATGAAAGGGGTTGGATCCACATCATAATAAGAGTACATTGTACTTTTAGGCAAAACTCTTATATGTCATGAAAATGGATTGGAGAATTCTGTTTCCCTTCCAAAAACTTTGTGATTTTATTGGGCTTTCAGGAAGGAACATGGAAGTTGTAGAGATTTGTGGATGAATGGTGGCAAAGCATGATATTAAAATTTCTAAGACTAGTTCTCTTTCAGAAACATCAAAGCATCATTTCCACTGAGGTATTGTGGGGAAGAGACAACATGATAAGTATGCAATCCAGGGTTCATTTATTCAAAAAAATATTACATACTTTTTTGGTGCTGGTTACTGTGATCAACACTGAGATGGTCAGAATGTAGGCCCTTTCCTTGAGAAGCTTCACTGTCCAGTCCCACCTCCTCGTATATACTTGAGAATACCCATCTATACCTAGAGGCTGGGATGCATTCAAAGGGATACAGACAATGAACTGCATGGTGAGAACGCTACTACAGGTCTCTTCAGTCCAGGTAGATGAAAGAAGCATCTCTCTTTTTCATGGACTTACTTATTAGGAATATACAGTTAGCTACCCTGATATCGAATGTATCTAGTCAAGAGTTTCTGCATTAACCAGGTTGGCAGAACCCAGGATTGCCCCCAAATTCCAGTTTAATGAAATGCAATATGAATGAACCCCACATAATAGTATTGCTAACTGGTGTTCTGTCTTCTCAAACTTGATTGATGTTTTAGATGTCTTAGTTTATTAGTTTTCTTTGGTTGCTAACAAATTACCATAAACCTAGTCACTTAGAAGAGTACAAATTTATTATCTTACAGCTCTGTAGGTCAGAAGTCTGAAATTGTTCTCATGAGGCTAAATCAAGGTGTCAGTGGGCCTCCGTTTCTTTCTGGAAGCTATAGGGGAGAATCCTTCTCTAGTCTTCCACTTTCTAGGGGCTGCCTGCATTCTTTGGCTTGTGGCCACTATCTGTCTTCAAAACCTGCAATGGCTGTTTGGTATTAAGCACACAACAGCACTGTGACATTGACTCTTCTGCTTCCTCCTGCACACTTAAGGACCTCTGTGATTGCATTGTGATCCACAGATAATCCAGGCTAATCTTCCTATTTTAAGGTTAGCTGATTAACAATCTTAAATCCACCTGCAATCTTAATTCCTCCATTTCATGTTATAAAATATGTTCACAGGTTGTGAAGTTTAGGACACAGACATCTTTGGAGGGTTATTGTTATGTCTACTCTACCTACTGATGCTATTATTCATACTAATGAATGATACTTTTAATATCCTGCTTCAGATACATGCCCAAAAAAATTTAAATGACTCAAAGCCTAAACACTCTTCAGTGATAAATCTAGAGCAAACTTTATTTTAGATGCACATTATATATACACCTGTTAGATTTTACCACATAGTTATTTCTTTTAGCAGACTAGTGTATCTCATTCTTGGTACTATTGACAGTTTAGGCCAGATAATTCTGTGTTGTGAGAAGTACTGTCCTGTATATTGGCAGATATTTAGCAGTAGCCCTGGCCGCTAGACTCTAAATCAGTGGTGTCAACCTGGTCTCTACCGCCCACTAGTGGGCATTCCAGCTTTCATCGTGGGTGGTAGCTGAGCAACCAAAGTATAAATAAAAAGATAGATTTAACTATAGTAAGTTGTTTTATAAAGATTTATTCTGCCAAACTTAGCAAAAATTTGACATAAAGTATTTGGTGAGTATTTATTATTATATGCTTTAACTTGCTGTAACTCTGCTTTATAAATTGTATAAAGTAAAGTTACTTGCCTACTTTATAAATCACTGTTATTGTGGAACCGATGGGTGGTTAGAAAACTTTACTACTAACAGAGATACAAAAGTGGGCGGTAGGTATAAAAAGTTTAACTACTCCTGTTCTAAATGACCAGTAGCATACCTCAACTGCTCCACAATTGTGACAATCAAAAATGTCTGCAAGCCCTGGCCAGGTGACTTAGTTGGTTAGAGCATCATCCTGATATACCAAGACTGCAAGTTCAATCCCAAGTCAGGGCACCTACAAGAATCAACCAAAGAATGCATAAATAAGTGGAACAACAAATTGATGTTTTTCTCTTTCTCTCTCTAAAAAATTAAATGTCTTAGGACATTGCCAAATGTTTCCTGAGGGCCCAAATTGCCTCTGGTTGAAAACAACTGCTGTAGACTGTGATCCTCTTTAGAACAGGAACATTCATCTTTATACTATCAGTATTTCTAACACAGTGCCTTGCATATAGTAGGTACCTAGTAAATTTTCATTAACTGAATGAATGACTAAAAATCTCAAAGTTAATCCTCATCATTATAGAAATAGGAGCTTCTCTTAATTCTACAATGGATATTTAAAATACAGTGTAAGTTACACAAAGTATTTTACATAGACAGTATTTAATTTGAATAAACACTTTAAAAATTCATCATCACAATAACTACCATCTAGTGAACACTTCCTATATAACTGATTTGCTCTACTATCTGCATATTTAATCCATATGACCAGAAGGACTTCCCTTAGGCCTGGGCAAGCGGGTCCCAGGCCTTGCATCCTATGTATTAGAGAGGTCTACATATCACAAGTACAAAACAAAACAAAACAAAAAATAGACTGCACATTCTTTGATAGATTCTCTGGTATCCTCAACATTAGGTAGAAGAATACTGGACAGCAGATTCCTCAAGGGCAGGCACTTAGTTAGGAACACAGTATGGCCCTTGGTCATAAACATTTGCTCTCAGGACCCCAGAGCAGTGCTTTCCCTCATCTCTTGCCCTATATCTCTAAAATGAAGGGTCGTGGTTTCAAATGTTGGTAGATGTGTTGAATGGAATGTCGTTGACCTCAGAGATAAATAGTGCTCTGACGTGTGTGGAGGATTTGAGCAATGAAAAGATTCAGGAAAGAAAAATTAAGAACCAATTAATTAGTGAAATTTTCCTCTAATAGCAAAAGTACAAAGATTCTTGTATAACAAGCATTGCTTTGTAGCAGTATTGAACTTCATCTTCTCCTTTTTGTGTTCTGATTAGTGATTCCAGCAGTAGTTATCAATTAGCACAGATTCTCTAGTATTTGTTCATGGAAACATTCTGCCATAAAAACAATCTATATTACTTTTCATTTTGTGGATGCAACGTGATATAAAATATAATATTTATTCTTTATATTAGCAATTAGATGAATCACTAGAATTGATGAGTAAGTTTATTAAAATATTTAATAACATTTTATTGCTTGCCCTGGCTGGTTGGCTCAGTGGTAGAGCGTCGGCCTGGTGTGTAGGAGTCCCGGGTTCGATTCCCAGTGAGGGCACCCAGGAGAAGTGCCCATCTGCTTCTCTACCCCTTCCCCTCTCCTTCCTCTCTGTCTCTCTCTTCCCCTTCTGCAGCTGAGGCTCCATTGGAGCAAAGTTAGCCCAGGCGCTGAGGATGGCTCTGTGGCCTCTGCCTCAGATGCTAGAATGGCTCTGGTTGCAACAGAGCAATGCCCCAGAGGGGCAGAGCATCGCCCCCTGGTGGGTATGCTGGGTGGATCCCAGTCAGGTGCATGTGGGAGTCTGTCTGACTGCCTCCCCGTTTCTAGCTTCAGAAAAATACAAAAAAAAAAAGATTTTATTGTACTTATATTTAATTAATTAATTTTTTTTTTCTGAAGTGAGAAATGGGAGGGCAGACAGACTTCCATATATGCCCAACCAGAATCTACCTGGCAAGTCCACCAGGGGTTGATGCTCTGCCCCTCTAGGGTGCTGCTCTGTTGTGAACAGAGCCATTCTAGCACCTGAGATGGAGGCCATGGAGCCATCCTCATCGCCTGGGCCAACTTTTCTCCAATGGAGCCTTGGCCGCAGGAGGGAAAAAGAGAGACAGAGAGGAAGGAGAGGGGGAAAGGTGGAGGGGAAGATGGGCACTTCTCCTGTGTGCCCTGTCCAGGAATCAAACCCAGGACTTCCACACACCAGGTCAAAGCTCTACCACTGAGCAAACCGGCCAAGATTTTATTATTTTTTTATTTTTATTTTTTTGTATTTTTCTGAAGCTGGAAATGGGGAGAGACAGTCAGACAGACTCCTGCATGCACCTGACTGGGATCCACCTGTTATGCCCACCAGGGCTACGCTCTGCCCACCAGGGGGCGATGCTCTGCCCCTCCGGGGCATCACTCTGCTGCGACCAGAGCCACTCTAGCACCTGGGGCAGAGGCCAAGGAGTCATCCCCAGTGCCAGGGCCATCTTTGCTCCAATGGAGCCTTGGCTGCGGGAGGGGAAGAGAGAGACAGAGAGGAAGGAGGGGAGGGGGTGGAGAAGCAAATGGGCGCTTCTCCTATGTGCCCTGGCCGGGAATCGAACCCAGGTCCCCCCGCACGCCAGGCCGACACTCTACCACTAAGCCAACCAGCCAGGGCCTTATTATATTTTTAAACAAAATGTTCTCTATTCAATAATTTTGATTTATAAGTTTGATTCTTATTGATATTAATTTTAATTGATAAGGAAATGTTCAAAGGAAATAACTTAAAAGCATAAAAAATTTATTTTGATTTATATATTTATTTTAAATATGCAGCTCTGATAAGACATTTAAATTTTGTTTTTGTTTTTGTTTTAATAAATTTTTATTAATGTTAATGGGATGACATTAATAAATCAGGGTACATATATTCAAAGAAAACATGTCTAGGTTATCTTGTCATTAAATTATGTTGCATACCCCTCACCCATAGTCAGATTGTCCTCTGTCACCCTCTATCTAGTTCTCTGTGCCCCTCCCCCTCCCCCTAACTCTCTCCCTCCCTCCCTCCTATGTCCTCCCTCCCCCCACCCCTGATAACCACCACACTCTTGTCCATGTCTCTTAGTCTCGTTTTTATGTTCCACCAATGTATGGAATCATGTAGTTCTTGTTTTTTTCTGATTTACTTATTTCACTCCGTATAATGTTATCAAGATCCCACCATTTTGCTGTAAATGATCTGATGTCATCATTTCTTATGGCTGAGTAGTATTCCATAGTGTATATGTGCCACATCTTCTTTATCCAGTCTTCTATTGAAGGGCTTTTTGGTTGTTTCCATGTCTTGGCCACTGTGAACAGTGCTGCAATGAACATGGGGCTACATGTGTCTTTATGTATCAATGTTTCTGAGGTTTTGGGGTATATACCCAGTAGAGGGATTGCTGGGTCATAAGGTAGTTCTATTTTCAGTTTTTTGAGGAACCACCATACTTTCCTCCATAATGGTTGTACTACTTTACATTCCCACCAACAGTGGATGAGGGTTCCTTTTTCTCCACAGCCTCTCCAACATTTGCTATTACCCATCTTGTTGATAATAGCTAGTCTAACAGGGGTGAGGTGGTATCTCATTGTAGTTTTGATTTGCATTTCTCTAATAACTAATAAAGCTGAGCATCTTTTCATATATCTGTTAGCCATTTGTATTTCTTCCTGAGAGAAGTGTTTGTTCATGTCCTCTTCCCATTTTTTTATTGGATTGTTTGTTTGTTTGTTATTGAGTTTTATGAGTTCTTTGTAAATTTTGGATATTAGGCCCTTATCTGAGCTGTTGTTTGAAAATAACATTTCCCATTTAGTTGGCTGTCTGTTTATTTTGATATCAGTTTCTCTTGCTGAGCAAAAACTTTTTATTCTGATGTAGTCCCATTCATTTATGTTTGCCTTCACTTCTCTTGCCATTGGAGTCAAGTTCATAAAACGTTCTTTAAAACCCAGGTCCATGAGTTTAGTATCTATGTCTTCTTCTATGTACTTTATTGTTTCAGGTCTTATATTTAGGTCTTTGATCCATTTTGAATTAATTTTAGTACACGGGGACAGGCTGTAGTCGAGTTTCATTCTTTTGCATGTGGCTTTCCAGTTTTCCCAACACCATTTGTTGAAGAGGCTTTCTTTTCTCCATTGTGTGTTGTTGGCCCCTTTATCAAAGATTATTTGACCATATATATGTGGTTTTATTTCTGGGCTTTCTATTCTGTTCCATTGGTCTGAGTGTCTATTTTTCTGCCAATACCATGCTGTTTTGATTATCGTGGCCCTATAATATAGTTTAAAGTCAGGTATTGTAATGCCCCAGCTTCATTCTTTTTCCTTAGGATTGCTTTGGCTATTTGGGGTTTTTTATAGTTCCATATAAATCTGATGATTTTTTGTTCCATTTCTTTAAAAAATGTCATAGAAATTTTGATGGGAATTGCATTAAATTTATATATTGCTTCGGGTAATATGGCCATTTTAATTATATTTATTCTTCCTATCCAAGAACAAGGAATATTTTTCCATCTCATTGTGTCTTTTTCTATTTCTCTTAATAATGCCTTGTAGTTTTCGTTATATAGGTCCTTTACATTCTTTGTTATGTTTATTCCTAGGTATTTTATTTTTTTTTGTTGCAATCGTGAAGGGGATTATTTTTTTGAGTTCGTTTTCTAATATTTCATTGTTGGCATATAGAAAGGCTATGGACTTTTGTATGTTAATTTTGTATCCTGCAACCTTACTGTATTGGTTTATTGTTTCTAATAATCTTTTTGTGGAGTCCTTCAGGTTTTCGATGTATAGGATCTTAAAAGCATAAAAAATTTATTTTGATTTATATATTTATTTTAAATATGCAGCTCTGATAAGACATTTAAAATTTGAATCCTTTTTTCTTCCTCCCTTCCTCTCTCCCTCCCTCCCTCCTTTCCTCCCTCCCTCCTTTTCTCTTTCCTTCCTTCCTTCCTTCCTTCCTTCCTTCCTTCCTTCCTTCCTTCCTTCCTTCCTTCCTTCCTGTGAGAGAAGGGGAGATAGTAAGACGGAATTCTTCAGTTGCCACTACTGAGATCCACCGACAACCTCTGTCTTGGGCAAGTCCTCGAACCAATCTAGCCACTGGCTGCAAGAGGGGAAGAAGGAAAGAAAGAGGGGGGAGAGAAACAGATGGTTGATCTCCTGTGTGCTTTGACTGGGAATTGAACCCAGGACGTCCATATGCTGGGCCCACACTCTACCACTGAGGCAACTGGCCAGGGCCAATTTTGACTATATTTCAAATTTAGTTATAATTCAAAAGAGTCTTTGGGTCATTATAGTCAATGGAAAATACCATAAAATTTTTAATTTTTAAATAATGTAATTATTTTGCTGTAATGAAAGCAGAAAATGTGTTATGGAAATAATGAATCATAATTTGCTTTATATAAGTTTTTATTTTATTTTTCATCCCAAAACTGCTGGCCCATCAACAGAAGGCCTGGTCTTTGATATTTGCCAACTTTTGGTCCTATAAAAATCATGCATAGCTTTACACATATTGTTTTTGATTTTGTCGTTATGAAGGTATATTTGTCAAGGTAGGAGGATAGAACATATTTAATTTAACAGTTTGTTGGCTTGATTTATAACTTTTAAATATTTAGACATATGGTATGTGGGCCTTTATATGTATTCTTGTTCTAGGCGGACCTACATACAATAAGTTTACGAGGTAGATGTTATCATTCTCATTTTTTTAGACAAAGGATCTAAAGCTCAGAGGAATTAAATAAATCACTTGAAATATAACTCAGTGAGTAAGTGGAAGAACTTGCTTCTCCCCCTGGTCTTATTGCTTCTCAAGCTTCACAAAGCCACAAGCTCAGTCAGTTATTAAAGGTTCTTTCTCCTGCTTATGGTCTTTATTAGGAAAACACAGAAATAGAGAGCACATTAGTCAGCTGCCTTTTCATTCCAGAAACACCAAACTACCAAGATAGATCTTACATCTTAGAAATGTGTATGTGTGCATGTGTATGTTAGAAGTTGAGGGTGGAATTAGAGATGGATGCTATATTGGCTTTTAAATTGCAAAGTGTATCATTTTGTTAACCAGTGTCTCCCCAATGAATGCAATTTAAAAATAAACTAAAAAATAAATAGCAAAGCAAGATGGTTTTTTTTTTACTTGAGGACCAAAGTGCATGCAATTGTTTTAAATACAAAATAAAATTGTCTTGTTAGGATATAATGTCCTATTACTTTGTGGAATGAATCAATATCTAGTAACAATTTAGACTCAGTAGACACTGTACAGAAAAATCTTTCTTCTTCTTGCTCATTAAATGAAGAATTTGTTTACTTTCTCCTACTACTTTGCCTCCTTCTGAGTTTAAGATTACAGGTTATAGGTTAATGCAGCAATTAAGATGATTGATTCTGGAGACAAACTGCTTGGGTTAAAATCTTGGCTCTATCACTCATTGCATGTGTGATCTTGGGCAAATAATCTCTCATAGCCTCAATTTTCTCACCTATAAAATGGGAATAATAATAGTCCTTGCTTCATATGGTGTAGGATTAAATGATATAATACATCTAAAATTTAGAATGATGCTTAATGACTATAATGCATGCATTTAGTTATTAT